>NC_140219.1:13216987-13816987 GCF_951802725.1 Rutilus rutilus | reverse complement strand
TGTGCAGAAATTGGTTGATGTTTTGCGGCGGTAATAGATGTGTATGTACTGACAAGGTCCGTTCATCTGAATATGAAAACATTGTCAATTTCACTCAAATTTAGAGGACATCAAAGCTCAGTGCTAACATGCTTTTTGCCTGTGACCTTCACAGTTTGTGTGTATCATCTCCAAGCCTCCAGCTCATCCAATTTACTCTGACTGTCAAGAACATGATTAAAATGGCTCTTGGAGGACTGCAGACTAGGACGAGTTCAATCTATATTTGACATTATTTTTCATGCCAAAGATGCGAAACTCAAGAAGAATAAAAATCTATTAGAAATTAATCATACAAAGATGACTGTGAATGTATATGACTGTGCCTCAGCAGAAAGCCTTGAAAATGAATATAGTCAGGCTAATCCTGCTGAATGAATTACACAGGACAATAATAAGGATACTAGCATCGAGAATACTGCAAGGCAATTTCCATTTGTCTTTTGTACCGCTCACAGATGGAATCCATTGTGTGGCGTTCAAATATTCGCCCATTCTGGTTTGTGGGGATCCAAATCAATAGGAAGAGCTAGACAGCAGACAGGGACTACAATATTTCCACCGACTTCTTCATCATTATTTCTCTGATTGCTACTTTAGCGGTTGAGCTGAAAATTTGCAGATTCTAAGTGAGCGTATTGATTTATTTTTAATACTAGAGAAGGGCTGTGAGAATGGAGTTGATGAACTTCAGATAATGGCCTTTAGATCCTTGAGTTGAATGAAATAAGTTTACGACGTGATCTCTTTTTTATTTTCTGGGATTATATCCGATAATATTTCATTTTCAGGCATACCCGTAGTTAAAATACAGATGTACAAGCTCAGTCCAGACATACTGCACAGCATTAGGAGCATTTAAATATAGGCAACGTGCACATAAGCACCTCAGCATATCTTTGAAGTGATAATATTTCAGTTTCCTTTAATAAAATGCTGCTTTCTTTGGTTCATTTATATCAATATTTAACCCCTGTTTGGAATAATAAGCCTTTTATTAGCCTATAGTCTTACTGATTTGAAACACGGAAAGAGTTATGCTTTGGTGTGTAATGAATGTCCATATACTTTATTACGATTAATGAAGAAAATGAGAAGAGGAAAATGAGAGCACAGGATGTGGTATTCAGCCTAGCCCTGAAGTGATGATAATTTGATAATGAGTCTCAGTGAGTAATATAACTGCCGATCAGCTCTCCACAATGCTGTACAAGAGTTTGTGGAGAATTTATTTGATAATGTGTCGAGGTAATGGTAAAATCAGGCAATCTCATGTTTACTTGTATTCAGAACACTGCAGACCATAAGCATAATGCATATTTTGTACATCATAACTTGTTTTTGTTACCAAAAATGTCTTAATAGTAACTGGAGAGTCATTCCTTTCTCTGCACTATTTTCAGCCGGAGTCAAAAGATGTTATTCTAAAGAGAGGGTGAACAACACAGAAGCAATTTTCACACGCTTGCTGGAGAAAGTGAACCGTTTCCAAGAAAATACCAAAATGATACTGTGAACAAAGGACGAGCAACCCAGCACAGAGTCTTTCAACTCAAAACCTTGCATTATTAGAACTGTTGGTGTTCCAGTGTGTCTCTTTCTTTCACTTTATAAATCATTTGCCTTGGACAATTGCCTTTGTGAAATTAATCAGTGACAGCCCCATAAAAAGTCCAAATTAACTCATTATGTCATTATGGTTCAGTTGATATAGTACTTTCAAGTGGTTCTTTTACTTATAGTCCACAACTATTCCTAATAAAACACTTTTCTCCCAGACTATTTAAAGCATTTGTGGCCATAGCAACCATCTCATTATTAACTCTCCTTTGTTGCATGTTGACTCTGTACAATCTCTTGAACTATTTGTTTAGCCATGTAGTGGAATGAGAAATACTTTGACAAGAAATTATATAATTCTGTGTTGTTCCAAAACAGAGTTTTACCATGACATTAATTAACCGAGTTTTACATTTAGAATACAGTCACTTTGCTGTAATGGAATACATTGTGTATTTATGTTGGTTTACCTAATTCTGCATTTTGATCAAATGGAGTCCTAATGCTGAAGAAGAATCTGAGGATTCTTCCGTTTATAGACAGCATCCTTGTTTTTGTTATCTCCTATAACAGACAGTCACAGCAGCCTTATTATAGTTTATTGTCAAAACTACCATACAGTAAAACAACAATGAGGTGAGGATGAGGTGATTTGGCCTAAATGTGATGTTGTACTGACTACATTATGGTCTTTATAGTTTTTAATAAATTAAACATTTATAATATTAGTTAGCAAAACTTTTATATATTGCAAGCCTTTTACTAGTACTAATACTAGTAGTACTAGTACTTACTTTACTCCTCCTCCTCCTCCTCCTCCTCCTCCTCCTCCTCCTCCTCCTCCTCCTCCTCCTCCTCCTCAAAGCGTTAACCCATTCTGTGGGTTAGTGGAGAGCAGCAGCCAGAAGTGTACATGCCAGTAGGATCGGATGCTGCAAATTCAAAATAAAGATTATAGACATTGACAGATGATTGTTTTAAAGTACCCTGGTAAACATCTATTTTCTCCCCTTCCGTTGGCTTCATTGGCTGTTACTTTATATTATGAATGCCTACTTAATTAACACTTACTTCGGCTAATTTAGTTTGTTACCATCAGTAACGTGATGGCAGTCACAAGAAAAGACTCTAAAAAGCACCTCCGACGTTGCAGAGTTGCGATTTTCTAGGCTGATATGGCTAGGAACTATACTCTCATTCCTGCGTAATAATCAAGAAACTTTGCTGCAGTACCATGGGTGAAGCAGGCGTAATGATATGACGCAGCACATGCCGCCTGATAATAGGCTACTGAGCTGGGGACTATTATCAGGTGCTGCGTCATATCATTACGCCTGCTTCAAATTTGATAGTTATAAAGCAGCTTATGAAGACAATGTCATCATTCAGCTCAATTGAGTTCAAGTTTTTCTCCTCCAATAAATATCCGTTGTTTTGTATGCATCAAAATTGTTTATTGTGACTGCTTTTGTGACAACCATCCTGAGTAGGCCAGAACAAATTGCTTTGCATAAGCTTTTCCACTCAAGATTGGTTCAGACAACCCAAGCACCACATGGTGGCACACCACAGCAGCCTTTCTTCTCCTCTGCTCGGCACTGCCATGCACATAAATACCGTCATCTCGAGGTCCTTTCATCAGGGCAGAGTGTTACATCAGTGTTGATACACCCAAATCTACAGGATTTGATAGATAAGTAGGAATGCATCTGCTGACTCTAAGTGCAATGATTAAAGATTTACCTCTTGTCATCTGTGAGATATGGCCTCTAAAAAAGCCTTGCTTAACATTTTAGTCCAGATAAATAGATTTAGTGTGGTGGAGCTTAGAAGTTCAGCATATTATTGAAAACCAGTTTTCTGGATCACAGGGTAAATGGGGGAACATACTTCATATCAGAGATTCCTTGGTGTCAAATAGGCTGTCTATAGGATTAACACTTGCTTCAGCAGATGTTCATTTCCAAAACATATGTCAGTGCTTAAGCCTGGTGTAAACAGAAGCTGTGGGCTGGCTTTATCAGTTTTGGAACAGACTTCATATTTACAATGCCTTAAGCAGTTCAGTTGCACACGCTGGCCACAGGCAGTTGAAACATTGCCATCACCTGGACATAATAGAGAACTCAAACAATCATAAGCAAATCCTAGAACAAAAACACTGCATAACTTTAGATGAGACAAAATAAAGGTGGAAATGGAAACTGGGGGAATGAACTCAAGGAGAAAGTGCTCGAATGAGGCATTTAGCTCAGCGCCACAGGTAGCGTTATAGCATCTGCAGCTTAGAGGTGTTTTAATGTGTTCAGCCCGTGGAGAGTAGGGGAGTCTTCCATCTGTTTCTACTCCAGTTTAAGGCCAGAGAGGGTAAATCATCTTCTCTCCAGACCATTTGCATCTGTTGCTTATATTCACTGTTGGATAGGCTTTTATCTTCAAACAGAGCAGTTTCATCTTTAATTTTTTTTTTACCTTTGTAAACAAATGTACTTATTAATCTATTCATTTATGAACATTTCAGTTGTCCAAAAAGTGTAATCATTAAAAAAATGTATATATCAGTTGCATCACTTTGCATTTTATGAACCCCTTTGACCTAAAATACTTACTTGAAATACCCTTTGAGACTTTAATTTAATATTTGGATAATTTAACAACACAATATCATGTTCACGGTTCTCTAATGCCGGTTTAATGAAAAGATTAAATGAAATATTTGTAATTAAAAAATGTATCATTTTTTTTCAATTTATGATTCAATTAATCACTAGCTTTTCATCAACTCACGAACCTCAGACATGATCATTAACCTACATTAATGTATGCTATTAAAGTATTATTCTTCTTTTATTCATAAAACTTAATGCATTAACTAATATTGATGAATTGTACCTTATGTTACTGAAATATTTATGATAATTTCAATAGGAAAATAATCATATAGGACAAATTTACAGGACAGAAAATTGGAAAAAAGGCTTATTTGCCATTTTGTGTATCTTTCTCATTATATTGTAATTACAGTATAGAGTAAAATAGTTTCAGTACGTTGAAGTCAAAGTGTTTATCCGCGTTAACTGTTTGTAGCAGTCATTTTTCCATACTTTTCAGATATCTTGTTCTCAAATCAAGAGCAACCCCCATGGTGGTCTATTACAGCATGTACACTGAACAAACTTATAAACGCAACACTTTTGTTTTTGCCCTTGTTTTTCATGAGCTGAACTCAAAGATCTAAGACTTTTTCTATGTACACAAAAGGCCTATTTCTCTCAAATATTGTTCACAAATCTGTCTAAATCTGTGTTAGTGAGCACTTCTCCTTTGCCGAGATAATCCATCCACCTCACAGGTGTGGCATATCAAGATGCTGATTAGATAGCATGATTATTGCACAGGTGTGCCTTAGGCTGGCCACAATAAAAGGCTACTCAAAAAAAAAAAAAAAGGGTTGTTGATTGTGGCCTGTGGAATGTTGGTCCACTCCTCTTCAATGGCTGTGCAAAGTTGCTGGATATTGCCAGGATCTGGATCACGCTGTCGTATACGCCGATCCAGAGCATCCCAAACACATTCATTCATGCTGACTGCAGGAATGTCCACCAGAGCTGTTGCCCGTGAATTGAATGTTCATTTCTCTACCATAAGCCGTCTCCAAAGGTGTTTCAGAGAATTTGGCAGTACATCCAACCGGCCTCAAAACTGCAGACCACGTGTAACCACACCAGCCCAGGACCCCCACATCCAGCATCTTCACCTCCAAGATCATCTGAGACCAGCCACCCGGACAGCTGCTGCAACAATCGGTTTGCACAACCAAAGAATTTCTGCACAAACTGTCAGAAACCGTCTCAGGGAAGCTCATCTGCATGCTCGTCGTCCTCATCAGGGTCTCGACCTGATTGTAGTTCTTCATCGTAACCGACTTGAGTGGGCAAATGCTCACATTCGATGGCGTCTGGCACTTTGGAGAGGTGTTCTCTTCACGGATGAATCCCGGTTTTCACTGTACAGGGCAGATGGCAGATGGCAGACAGCGTGTATGGTGGCGTGTGGGTGAGCGGTTTGCTGATGTCAACATTGTGGATCGAGTGGCCCATGGTGGCGGTGGGGTTATGGTATGGGCAGGCGTATGTTTTGGACAACAAACACAGGTGCATTTTATTGAGGCCCATTGTTGTGCCATTCAACCACGACCATCACCTCATGTTGCAAGGATCTGTACACAATTCCTGGAAGCTGAAAACATCCCAGTTCTTGCATGGCCAGCATACTCACCGGACATGTCACCCATTGAGCATGTTTGGGATGCTCTGGATCGGCGTATACGACAGCATGTTCCAGGTCCTGCCAGTATCCAGCAACTTTGCACAGCCATTGAAGTTTGCATGTTCGGACAGCCAACATTCCACAGGCCACAATCAACAACCTTTTTCAATACAGTAAAACTGCAAATTTTAGAGTGGGCTTTTATTGTGGCCAGACTAAGGCACACCTGTGCAATAATCATACTGTCTAATCAGCATCTTGATATGCCACACCTGTGAGGTGGGTGGATAATCTCGGCAAAGGAGGAGTGCTCACTAACACAGATTTAGACAGATTTGTGAACAATATTTGAGAGAAATAGGCCTTTAGTGTACATAGAAAAAGTCTTAGATCTTTGAGTTCAGCTCATGAAAAATAGGGGCAAAAACAAAAGTATTGCGTTTATAATTTTTTTCAGTGTAAATATAATGGTTCTCCCTCTGTCACGAAACCTGGAAAATCCTTAATAAAATACTGAGAGTGATTAGCTGAAATGGAACTCAGAATGGACTGATACAAGGCTAATTATGCGCATACTCAGGGCGCCTGTGTCCAAGACTAATGTACTGTGTTATGTAAATTAGGTTAGGAAGTTACATAAGGGCAATCAAATAGCAAAGCCATCAAATAAATGAGTTCTCAAGGACTTGGCAGCACCTCAGCCCAGCATTGTCTACTCTACCTCACTTGATGAATTGGAATAAAATATGATAAATCATAATTTGGAACTGTGTGAAACAGTCTTTCCATTTGCAAGATTTCATGATTTTTCGCTCCATTCTTGTTTTAATACAGTTGTTAGCGTTGTTAAATTATTTTGTTAAGACGGAGTTGTAACATGCTCTCTGTCCTAACTAGATGTGACATGAAAATCATTAAAAGTTATTTCTTATGTGAAAGGGATAGTTCACACAAAAATTCTGTCATTAATTACTCACCCTCATGTCGTTCCAAACCCGTAAGACTTTTACTCTGGTAATCCAGAGTTCTCGCGAGAGCACAAGTTGAATTTGCTCAGCGGGTTACTCTGGTGTCGAGTAATGATGCTCATTAAATATGCCCCTCGATCTGAGCTGCACCAATCACATCGGGTTATCTGATATAGACGGGCCAGAGGCGAGCTAAACAGATGAAGACAGCGCTGTGACGTCGAAGTCATTAGTAAACATTGCAAAATGGCTATGGATGAACACCAGTTGTTTGAAACGGCTTTGGTCGCTACAATGAATGAGTTAGACTTGGCTTTTTATCTAAAACAGGAACAGAAGACGCCGCTCCAATCGTTCCTTTGCAAGAAGGATGTTTTTGCTGTTTTGCCGACTGGATACGGTAAGAGTATAATCTACCAGTTAGCTCCGCTGGTAGCTAAGCGTATGGGGTTTATTGTTGTGATTGGCCGTAGTGTTATCCAGTTGCATGCAGTGAGATTTTCAAATGCATGCTTGGTGCCGCCCCTCGAGCTGGTCGATTTTCATTTGTCGATGCCAGATCATTAATCTTTTAGATTTAGGTCTGGATTTCCAGGCTATAAGACTTTAGTTCATCTTCAGAACAGAAAAGAAGATATTTTTGATGAAATCTGAGAGCTTTCTGTCCCTCCATAGACAGCTACGCAACTGACACTTTGATGCTTCAAAAAAGAGATTGTAAATTAATCCATATGAATTGAGCTGTTTAGTCCAAATTTTCTGAAAAGAGATGATCGCTTTATATGATGAATCTTTATATGTGAATAAAAGCCTAAATTCAATCTGTTCATCAACTCACACATCAGTTGTGGTAAACGGAAGCTCAAGAATGTTCTCTTGACGTGCGAGAACGAATGAGATTCATTCTCGTGTGTTACCCAGCACGTTTGAGCTTCCAGAAGAGCTTTGTTCTTGTGCGTTAAAGCATGCATGATTGAGCTTCTGTTCATGTTCGCTGATTGTTTATATGTGAATAAAAGCTTAAAATCTTATAAAGCAATCGTGTCTCTTCAGAAGATTTGGGCTAAACCGCTCAATTCATATGGTTTAGTTTTACGATCTTTTTATGAACTTTTTGAAGCGTCAAATGGTAGTTGCGTAGCTGTCAATGGAGAGACAGAAAGCTCTCATATTTCATTTTATACTGTATGGAATGACATGAGGGTGAGTAATTAATGACAGAATTTTCATTTTTGGGTGAACTACCCCTTTAATCTGAGATTCTGTTTTAAAGAGGCACTCACACTGACAAGTAGCAGCGAAAGTGACCTGAAGTCATTCATTTTCAATGGAGGAGATGATTTCTGTTGACATGAAGAACAGCGATTCATAATATCTTGAAGTTTAACTACAAATGAAAGTGATAGACAATGGAGCTCACATGACATGATCCATCTCCTGCAAGATGCCGCAGTTGAATACAAGACAGAGGAGAAGTTCATTTCACTGTTCTGTATGATCCGTCTCTTCCTACATGCAGAGAGATAACAAATAGGAAATTGTCAGCATCCTGAGTGAGTTTCATCCATGCATTCATGCATCCATAATTGTTCACCTTGTTCATGATATGATGTGTTATACACTGCAGCAATTTATAAAAAAAAAAAAAAAAAAATCTTGTACAATGTTCATTTTGGCAGCATGAAAATTGATTCCTTTTCTAAATAGAATGGCATATAATTCCTATCAACAATACATCTGATTTCTGATTTTCAAAAGCTATGGCCATGGTGCAGCCTAATGATACTGTGACCTGGTTTGCATTTCTTTAAGGTAGCCAGTAAGAAATCTTATTGGTCCAAAATTGCTGCTCCACATAACTGTACAGTATACACTGAATATCTTCTGATTGCCTGTGATTGCATTGTACCTGGAATCCTATGGTGTGAGAAATCATAAGAGAATATTTAAAATTATAAGCATGCACACACACTCTTTATCAATGATTCACAAAGTCAATGACTGTCATGCAGAATGATCCATACCTCAGTATGTTTTAAATGAGTATAGTAAACTTTGCCAATTAAACTTCACTCTTCAATACAAAATTTTGTGTCCTTGCAAGCTATTCTGGTTGCATTAATTGATAACAAGAAAACAAATTTCATTCAGGCAAACTGACATCCCCTCTTCCCTCACTTCACTTGGACTGACGTCCACATAATAAATGTAAATAAGTCAGTTCTATAAATATGTCCATCTTGTATTATGTAGATGAATGATGATGAATCAAAGCGTGCGCTCAAACCTGGTGCTACTGCCAAGGCAGAGAAGAATTATTAGGCCTGCTATAATACAAAAGAAATACAGATGGATGTAGTGCAGGTGAATATATTATATTGCTTTTTGAAGAGTATTATACACGGTGCAATGCAAATTATGTTTGTTATACATGATTGTTTTCAATTCTATTGCTGTCTTTTCTTTTCGACTGTCTGCACAGGTACAACGTTGATTGCTGCATTTTTTTCATTGAATGGTAAGGAAATCCATTTTGTTTGTGACAGAAAATATCAGCATTTGATGTAATTACTAACAGTTTGTGGCTTCTGCATGCACAGAAATGACTGAGAAAAATGAGAATATTTCATTTAAGCAATAGTCCTGTCAGGAGTATCTCAAACCTCAAAGTACAGCCTCTGTACTTTGCTTCGATTTGCCTCTGGATAACTCAATTACTAAACCTACTGCAGTCAGCAAAATGAAAATGAAGATCTTAACATCGCAATCTCACCTAAGACAATTTATTACGAAAGTCTAGGTAAAAGTCGTGATTTAATGATCGGCCAGTTGATATTTTAGAAATAACAGTAGCCAAGTTTTTTTTTTTTTTTTGTGATATCAGTTCACCAGTAATCTACAATGTCTCTTAGGAAGTTCATTTTTTGGAAGTTAGTATAGGGACTACCCTATACCCTGCTTTGATCTGAGTGTAGTTTAATGGCCCAAGGTTTAATACTTTGCAAAGTTTTAAAACCAAACAATTCATACGGTATATATGTTTGGTCTTATTTCATACTTGATGGATATGGACTTTATATTCAAGTGCTTCCAAAGCATCTGTTCCGATTTATTCATGTTCACATGCCAATTTCTCAAACACTTAATGGCCTTTAATCTTACCATCCCATCTCACAGCTTCAGGTTTCAATAGCTTCATACTGTAAACAGCGGGCTTCATTCATGTTGAGGTTGTGATTGCTTTTGGAATGATGGTGATGATGACTTGAGAACAAGGGCAGGGACTTCATCTGACTTTAGTGTACACATGTGATTCAATTATTTCAAGCATTTGTTCATTGAAGCATAGGTTAAAATTCAGGGAAATGCGTTTTAAAGTGGATCGCTCTTGGGCAAAGTCCAAAGTAAAAATATTTGCATTTGAAATTCTTTTGCAAGTCCTTGTTGCATTTAGAGACATTTAGGGATATTTCAGAGGAAGATGCCCTTTGCACACAGGTCTGATGAATGTTTTATTTGTAAGCATGCAGAATACTTTGTTCTTAAGCAGAAATGCACAAGAACTCACACAACGCTTCTTCTTTTTTTACCCCATTGCGATTTATTATGCTTTGTGCCTCTACATCAAATGCCTTTTTATTTATTTAAAATGGCCTTTTTTCATTCACAGTGCTGCAGAGAAAGAGAGGATAGGAAATGATGGAACAGTGGTATTGTAAAATATTGCAAATCTTTTTCAAACTTGTGCTGCTTTTTTATAATAATAATAAGAATGCTGTTTTAAGAGAATGCTGCGCTTTTCTTTTGGTACGTAAGTTGAATAACTGTCTGTGCTTGTTTTGTTCATTAAGGTGTTAAATTCTACAGCCTCATGTGTCGTATTTGTGACTTCCTGACACCACAGCTGTTCTTGACAACACCACAGCCAATTAGATCATCATATGGGTCTTATAGCTAACCTGATACAGGAATTTTTTAAGTACTGTTTTAATTTGTGTTATTTTTTAAAGGTGATGATATAACTTGGATCCATATGGAGGTATATGGTTTCTCTCTGTCATTACAATATATTGCTTTGTTCCGTTTTTTATTTAAAGTATGTTACCTGTACACTATAACTTTTGGTCCGCTTTTAGATGTTTTGCTCAAAACTATGTCAGTTTCAGAAAAAGCTCCTTTTTTCTACACTGTAAAAAATTTGTAACACTCCCAAATCAAAAATTTCAATTGACCGATAACATCTACATTTTTCAATTGGCCCAAGTGAAATTCTGTAAATTCTAAAATTAAATGTACAGATTTTCACTTGGGCCAATTGAAAAATTTAGATGTTATCGGTCAATTGAAATTTTTGATTTGGGAGTGTTACAAATTTTTTACAGTGTAATTACACATTTATTTTCTTAACCTAGTGAACAGCATTTTAGTCATCATATATCCAGTGGTGGAAAGAGTACTAAAAAAATGTATAGCTAATTAAGAAATTATTTACTTGAGTACAAGTAGAAGTTCAGGAAAATAATATGACTTGAGTAAGAGTAAATAAGTAGTTTGCTGAAACTCAAGTTGCCACGTTACAAAGTACTTTAGTATATTGTTCTCCAAAATGAGGCGATGTTAGCAATACGGAGAGCTAAACACTCTCATGTAATTTATGTTTCATTCACACTGGAGGCCAGAGGGTGCCCTTATAGGAAATCCCTGGACATCAGATATCACTACAGCTGAATAACATGCAGATAGAGGCGTTTTGAAGCATTTGAAACATGAAGTAACAACAATAAACACTATTTACAGTGTTTATCTGTGTTCTTCAAGCCATCTCTGGTATTTTCATAAGAATGTTGTATATCTATAATGCAACACTAATGAACATAGCCACATAGCATAGCAACATAGCAACATGGGACCACAGAAGCAAGTTATTTCTAACACGACTGACGTGTTATTTTGGAGCAAAACATGATATTAATCTCATAAAGTGTCATGTTTGAAACTATGCTAAGCAAACATAGGCTTCTAGCTCTCCCTGTTGCCAAGAGCGATTGTTTTATTGCTAATTTTGAAAAGTAAGTCCTTGTAAGATTAACGTTATTTGAATGTTTTTTTTTTTAAGAAGGGCAAAAGCAAAGAATGGTAAGTGAGATGTCAATTAAAGAAAAGATGGATTAAAAAATAGTGCCAGGAAAACAGGGTACGGGTTAACATGTTAAATAAAATGCTATTTCTGTCTAGATACAGAAAATCTCTGTTTTTTTACAGAAAGTGTTCCAGAACAGAAGCCCACTGTTGCTATAACAATGAGCTACACTTTTAGGTAAATCTGATTGACAGTTAGGCCTAAATCATGCGATCTTATTTCACTGTTGTTGCTAATGTTGAGGTTATCTCAGCTTTGAACAAAGTTTGCTTCGTACATTTAGAGGGCAAGCTAAAGCATTAAACTCAACTGAGTGCGTGCATTTTAGACACTTATATTTTTCTTGCTCCATCCATACAATAACTGCATCCTTGAGTCGAGTTTTCTATTTACTTCAACTGCTCACTGCTCTGGTAATATCTATGACATGAAGCATTTCAATTTAAAATCAGAATATGAGCATAGTTCACTTTCATTCACTAAAATATTGAAACTTCAGCGATACCAATTCAAAACACGAACGCCAGTGAAAGTGAATGTCAAAGAAAGCGCGATCGGAACGCCCGCCCCCCCCCCCAGCTGAATTGGAAGTTTTGATTGGTTTTGCACCCGAGTCAGACCTGTCAGTTATTGGCTGACGCGCTTCAGACGTGTCTGTTATTGGCTGAAGCGCAGGGCTCCACCGCAGTAGTTTGAAAAGTGCCTGTTAAATGTCAGCTCGCCCTGTTGCTCCATCGGCACACTTTGTACTTTTGGTGAAAAATAAATGTAGCGAAGTTGAATACTTTATTTTTATCCTACTCAAGTAAGAGTAAAAGTACCACAATTTAATTATACTCAAGAAAGTAGGTTTTTTTTTATAAGCTACTCAAGTAGGCCTAACGTTACTGTAATGAAAGTATTTGTAATTAGTTACTTTTCACCTCTGCATATGCCTGCTAATATAGTAATGCCTTGCATTTACTGGGAATCAAAGTAGATCTCAGATGTTTAAAGCTACACTGTGTAGGATTTTCTCCCATCTAGCGGTGAAATTGTTTATGACTACCAACTGAATATTACTTTCTAGCCCCTCCCATTCCGAGGGCTTTTTAACTCCTACAGTGGCCGTATTATTTCAAATCTGCCGGCAGTCGCGAGTAATCTCCCCCTCGCATTCGTCACGGTGCCATTGAGTGTCAAAACACGAAAGGGGAAGCTTGAATTTCCAGGTTGTCCCTTTTTGGCTAATGTATTTTCAAGATGGAGGCGCAACATGGCTGCCGCCATTCGAGCAACTCGCTCGTATGTATTCTAAATGGCAGATTCTACGCTTACGAGAATACTTGATTAGTTGGTAGAAGTAATTACACATTAATGAGCACATATCATTTTGAAAGAACAAAGTGTTTTTTGCTAAGAATCAACTTACAAAATTACACAGTGTAGCTTTAAGGCAATATCTCTCTCTGACAGTTGTGTATTTTTTACTCTTAAGAATAAGTAAAGCCTTTAGATTTATATTAGACTTTTGCCTCAATAAACTCCTAATTACTGCTTATTAAAAGTTTGTAAGATAGTTGTTTAGTTTAGTTATTGGGTAGGATTAAGGTATGTAGATATGTGCTTTATATGTAGGCCCTACTAATAAACCAATATCTTAGAATGCAAGCTAATAAGAAACTCATTAATAGTGAGAATTGGACCTTAAACTAAAATGTTGCTTCTTTCCCTTATAAAATGTAACATTTAAAGGATGATCATTTTTGAGAATACATTAGAAACCGTTTTAAAGAGATTTGCTAATATTCAGATATTACTGTGAGAAATATTAACAGCGTTTTTTGCGTCGAAAGTGTTTGTTAAAAAATGTTTAACTCCAAATGTTTGTTTGTCATATGAAAAGTATTAATAACATTTCTCAACAGTTAAGATACATTTGCATGTGAAATTGCCTTTTCACATGAGTCTTTACCAGTGGAGTAATTATGTAAATTGAAGTAATTAGGAGGATATTTTCTGCTTTAAAAAAAGTTCAAACTTGTATTAGACATTCATCTATAGAAGCCAAATGGGAATTTCTACCATGTGAAGCAGAAGAAATCTGCATGTATAACTGACATCCGCACCGCCCAAGGATATGGCAACCTTGGCAAAGAGTCTATTTGCCAGGATGGAGAGAGACTTGTGAAAGTCAAACACCTACTTATGAGACGAAGGTGTGTGCCAGCTGACATGAAAAATCTGGTGCCTGGCCTAAGGGCAGGGTGGGGTGTTGATAGTGAAGGCAGTGAGAGTTTGGATTTCTTCCTGGATCCCGCAGCGCTCGGCATGAGGAGCCATAACTACAAGGGCTTGGACATTTGCTGTGACCTCTGGACACTGGTCATGTAGAAAAGACGTATTTAATATTTAGACTCTCATCAGTGTGGTAGAGCATACAAAATGTGATTGCTAATTCCAGACTTCATAAGTCTTTTCATTACCATAAAATGAATGTCATGGCTGTGAGTTATGAAAACAAATCCTTGTTTTATCCCTGAACAATTTTTTAAAAATATAAAACATTTTGAATTTCAACTGACAACATTTTTCACAATTTGGGTAAAACAACTGGACAATATAAATATATTTAGAAAATATCAAATAAATATGCAGTAGCCTATTTTAGCAAATATTTTGAAATATATTTAAAATATATTATGGGTCTGATTATATTTATTTTTGTCTAATTGTCTTTGAATTATTACTATATTTACATTTAATTGTCTAAGTAATATAGTCTTATATTGACTATAGAACTGTTTAAAATAAATTATGTTTAATTCCTTAGTGTAATTCAAAACAGTTTATTGACCTTAAAATAAAGATGTACTCTTCTACGCCGGAGCTGAGAACATGCTGTCCTAACAGTTAAGAAGTGAGAACTTCTCAGGACATAGTAAGGCAGGTGAGATAAAACTCATTATTATATTATGAACTACATCCCTAATTAAAACGACCAAATTACCATCACTCATTTTTAAGTGACATTAAATTATGGGTGTATTGCAGTAAAAGTTAACACTCCTCTAAAAAAAAAGGGTAATAAAAAAAGATTTATTGAATAATTCAGTTTCTGGGCTAATCCAGCTAGAGAATACTTTAAAATTGGCCCAGAACCTCTATATATACTGTATTTTGTGTTTGTACAAGTACAATTAGCACTCCTGTTGATTTGTGATGGCATCTTTATTAAGGCACGTTTGGGGAAAACATTTATAGTAGTTTGTGATTGCACTTGTGATTGAGGGTCCTTGGAGATAAAATGTCAAGGCTGTTATTTTCTTTCCATTTTATGTGATATACCACCTTTGCAAACCTACATGATAGACAGACAAAAAAAAAATTGCTCCTATATCTAGATTGGAAAGCACTTTCAAATCATAAAGAAGACTTGCAAAGACTTGTGAGAAAAAGGTTTTGCATTATTGCTGCTTAGATAATTTCTGAGATCTGCTTTTTCTGGTGCTCTGAATGGCATTAATATTTAATCACATTATGAATTGGGAAAAGGAATACAATTACCAAAGTAAATACACCTGTCCCACCATGCAAGAAATTGCAAAAATCCCACAGCGCACAGCTTTCTTCCCTGAAGGTAAGGAGCGGGAGACGATTGCTCTAACTTTGAGATTTGCAACACTGTAATCCTTGACTCTATTTATTTGCTTTCCAGCATGCCGGTTCAAAGGGTCTCCATTGAGACTGAGTCCATGTTATCCCTCAAATATTTATTGACTCACTTTGCTTGCTCTAAGAAATCTAATACAATTAGCAGGCCTCAGGGACAGCCTGCACCTGTATTCATCTCTCAGGTCTATGTTTCGTCTTGAGCATCGAAGAATATAATGGAGAAATATGAATTATAGAGCTCCATTAAAAAGGTCAGTGTGCTTTAATGCCAATTAATTCAATTTTAAAAATACTTTCTCCATCTGAATGCCTTCATTGAGTAGGTTAGTGAAAGATTGGTTAATCTAGCTTTGTCAATGCTTTCATTTGAAATAAAATTTTAATATTCAGGCTTGTGTGCTAAAATGGGCAAAATAAAACACATTTTATCATTCACTGCTCGTCAGATTCATAGTCACACAGGCGATTGAAATATGTTTCTTTTCCTCTCCTGGATACAGTACAGTGAGGAACACAGCTAAATTTATTCTGTGGTTAATAGGTTCACTTTTGTGAAACAGCAGGCTCTCGTACATTGTAAAATAAAATAAAAATTACATTCATTTTCTTTCATTTTAAATTGTACTCAAAACTCGAAAGCAAACACTGATCACCAAAATGGTGACATCAAACTTTATTATTTTCAATAAAACATCAACTTCTAAACCTGTTATTCTTAATAAGACAGTCAGTATGAAAGAAATAAAGTCTGGATTGTAATAAGTGAAGATAGTAGAGCCTGTGCTTCAGTCCAGCATGAGCAGAGAAACACTGATGATATGCTGCATGTTGCTTTATTTAACAGACAGTAACTGTGTAGTTGCTGATGCAATGACGTATAGTCACAGTAAATCATGCATGTAGTCAACTGCAAGAAATGCACTTTTTTTCAGTGAGTGTGTTTGTTGGTAAAAATTCAGGAAATATATGTGAAATAACTGTTTCTGTGGGGAAAAAAATGAATGAAGATTTCTGTAAAAGTCTTTTGCACTTTATTTAAATTAGGATATTTTACATTCATTTTACGTTTTTTTGTATGGCAGCCATAGCTGACAGTCATTTGACCGTTTTTTATGTTTTTTTTTGTTTTTTACAATGAAGGTGTTTGATCGTAATAGAAATAGCTGTAAAATAACAGTGTTTTTCTGTAAAACATTTAAGGAAAATTTCTGTAAACGTTTTTTCCACTTTATTTAAATTAGTTTATTAATATTGTACTTTATTTTTACGGTTTTTGTTTGGCAGCCGTAGCTGACAGTCATTGACCGTTTTTCTAAAGATTTTATTTTTTACAGTGTAGTCTCTGTTGGCAGTGTGCGTGGGTGTTTTTTGTGAATCTTTGACAGAGGCAGCATTGGCAATAGAAAAGAGAAGATGAGAAGAGGAGGCTTTTGTGTTACATGAAGTTGAGTAGGAGAGCAAAGCTTCATCATAAGCAACTGAAACTCCATTTAAAGTACAATCAGACATGGACAACCTGTTTGTGATTCAAGTTTAAGTAAACATTTTTTTTTTTTATCATGGAGAACATTTTTTAAGTCAACAGAGGAACTTAAGTTAGCATAGATGGATAATAATGTCTGGCATCGACAAGCATGTGTCATAAGCTTCATCATAAGCAACTGAAACTCCATTTAAAGTACAATCAGACATGGACAACCTGTTTGTGATTCAAGTTTAAGTAAACATTTTTTTTTTTTATCATGGAGAACATTTTTTAAGTCAACAGAGGAACTTAAGTTAGCATAGATGGATAATAATGTCTGGCATCGACAAGCATGTGTTTACAGATGGCAAGTAGCTGACGGATTTCTCAGAAAAAGCGTGGTTGTGTCTGTGATCCTATTAATTAACAACTCAAGACTGCGGTTCAAGTAACAGTGCATGAAACAACAATGGATATAGTGATGATAACAGAAAAATAGCATTAATGCACATCAAGGTGAAAACCTTGGTGAAATGAAAGTGTTAGGTTCACAGTTATGCCTTATTTGTCTGATTGGTCATGAGAAATGCAAAGTAAGTCACCCTTTTTCTTCTTAATCAGAAATAATTGGTATGTCACCCCACTCTGTATGTAGTGGCTGGTTTCATCTTCTGAACTGGCTGAATTTTTCATTGTTTTCTTTGGCCTTCCAATGTCATTCAGTGCTTTGAAGTGTTGTTTATGTTTTATTTTTATGGCTCAGAAAGCCTCCCTCTGCTGTCCCGAGTGCTGCTGGGTTGGAATGGCTGTCGATGGGAGCTCCACTCTTATGTTGAAACAGATTTACAGATGAATTATGCAAAATGGAAATGCTAGTGCAATTTTAAAGATTTAGTCAAGCTGGTTGCAGAGAACCTGGATGACAAACTCAGTACCAATATGTACAAATATTAACCTAAAACTCTAGTGTTTGCAAGCACCTCAAATCTCTGCTCACATTTTGAAGTCGACTGTGATTTCTGTAAGGGAAGGCCTTGCTGTGTAACTTGTGAGAATTTTGCTCCTAGTGAAGGCAAGTGGTCATTTTTATGTTCTCTTCAAAATGATTTAGGTCGCCTTTGCTTGTTGAGAAGTGTTATTATCACAGAAGCTATAGGTTATAAATATCACAGCTTTTATCCATTATCCACAGGCCTCAGTGATACAGATCAATAAATGAATCGCTCTCTTACAGGGATATTGCGTAAACTTTCTTTGACTAAAGTTTGCTAGTCAATTCTGATCATAAGAAAAACATCATGCTTTTGATACTTGTGCTTACATTTAATAAGTATCCTGTTTTAGAATGAATTATTAAATATGGTTTCAAATTCAAAATGTGGGCTTGGAAAGTCTGTTAAAATCAGGGAAAGCAGAGTGCAATCTTTTGCTGAGCTTAACTCTGTTTTTCTCCTCTATGTAAACTTGAAACCCTCTTAGACATTTCCAGATGTGATTGTGTTGCCTACTAAATAATGATGGCCAAGTAGGTAGGCCTATAGCTAATTAACAGTAACTATATAGACTGTAAAATGTGTCGCCTGACTAAATGGCACTAAAGAAGAAAAGTGGAAAAAAAACCTGAGAGACCAATAATGCTCACGGCAGCTCACATTAGCGTAATCTCATTTAAAGATGAATTTCAGGACATCTGCTTTGACTAACCACAGTAGTTAAAGTTGTTCCATCCCATCTGAAAGAGGAACCCTCCCTCTTGAACAGGCTCCCAAATGACCAATGGAATGAAAAGTTTGGCTCAGTAAAGATTTCAGTAAGAGGGACTTCTGGGTGGAAGAAGGTTTCCAGAGGAGATCATCTTTGCTCCAGCTACAGTTATGGAGAATAACCCTTACTTCAGCAGTCAACAAGTCCTTTGCAAAGATGTGAGTATTTCATGTGCATTTATATGCTATATAAATTTTGATTTTTTTCTAAAATCTCAAAGAAAAAAATCAAACGCAATGCTCTATAGGAAACAATATTCAGACGGAATAATGATTCTCTCTTTAATGTATACACTAAACTAAATTTATACTATATACTATATATACATTTCTCGAAACACTTAAAATGTTTAGTAAAGATCATTTGTGAGTGGGAGATCTCAAATGAATTTTTAATTTGTGTTAAATTGCGCTTTTTAAAGGCTGTGATGTGAATTTCAGGTTGGATGAAATGTTAATAATTTCTGACTGCAAGGCTTTTTGAGTGTTTCGTTTTCTCACTCGTTTTCCTTTTCTCCAGTTGAGTGGCTCGCTGTATGGCTAGACGTTTACTATGTGCAAATTATTCCACATGACTTATAATTAAGCAATCAAGATAATTTTCTCAACATTGTATATGCAATCATATGTCTGCTTTGCTGAAAATCAAGTGGGTGGATTTCTTATAGAAAATAATGTAACAACAAAATTATTAATATACACTTTCGGACTAGCATAGAGCCAGTGATGATAAATATGGATTTGTGCAATTGTACAACAGTGTGCAATTTCTTTTAAGAAGAAAGACCTCTATCGCCATCAATGATGTGAAATAACAGACAGATTAGAGGGGGATTCTGCTCGGTTCATCCTTTCAGAATGAAAATTGTTTTAGTGCAACCGTGTCTGTTTTCCTTCCTTCTCTCTTGTTCTCTCTCTCCCTCCACATGTCCTCTCTCATCTCTCGGCCTCTTTTCTCGATCCCTCCCTCTCGCTTTGCCTCTCTCTTTCTCCTCTTCGCCCTTCCTCACTCTCTCTCTCTCATCAGCAGGGGGCCCTCGGCTCCCTTCTTCACCGTAGACTCGCACTCAATCCCGCTACAGCAGAATTGCCTCGCTGATTCTTAACCTTAAACCGGTTTAATACTGTTTTGCTGGCAGCCGTCTGTATATTTTCAGAGCCATTTATATTCCGAGCAGATGGAACGTTGTCCTCCAGTCAAGTTTCCACTGCTTATGCAACCTCTGGATTTCAGCACTATCTCTATTCATATTTTTGCTTCATGCAAGGGAAAATTCTTCTTCAGAGGAATTTTAGGCTTCTCTAATTGTTTGTCCTCATGTTTCCCGTCATGTGTAGTGAGAGGGCTTAAGCCTTGATTTTTTTTTACAGGGTTCTCATGACAAATTCGATGTGAAACTGTCTTATTCAGCACATTTAATTGTGCATACTTTTCCAGCAAATCTGTTTTGAAAGCCAGTGTGTGTATATATATATATATATATATATATATATATATGGTCTAATTCCTATGTCTCAAACTGTGAGATAAAGTACAATCATAGTAGTCACCACCATGGGCGGGCTTCTGGGACTTCAGCCCCGAATGATTTTTATCATCTTGTCACAAATTTTGTCACAAATAATATTATTCAGAGCTGCAGGCTGCTCTATAAATCAAATGTGGTCTTGCAAGCCAAATTTTGACTGTTTTGCATAAAGTCTGCCGCATTTTGTTATTTATTCTGTCACAAAGCGAAAGAAATGATGACGCCGCTTTTTTTAAGTAATCAGAGAAAACTGCGTTGACTTTGGTCCAGCCAGATATCTTGTCAAAGTAGAGAATATTTTAGAGACATAACTCTGAAAACAAAGCAGAACATACATTGATAATACAGCAACTATATTTGTATATTAGAACTCGTAAACAACACATGCCGACTCAACACAAAAATGCTAATGAAGATCGGGTAACACTTTATTTTGATGATCCCTTTTGAAATTTCTGTTGACTATAAGTAACTTTGCAACTACATGTCAACTAACTCTCATTATTAGTAGACTGTCTGCTTAATATCTGCTAACTCTTTATTATGATGCTCCTCCAGCAGACATTATACTGACTATAATTAACTTTGCAAGTACATGTCAACTTATTCTAACCCTAACCCTACCAGTCTACTAATACTCTCATGTAGGTCCATGTGTTAAAGGGAACATCAAAATAAAGTGAAAAAAGAAAGTGAAACCGAAGATCGGATCGTAAAAAGATGAAAGGGAAGAAAACTATTGCATTTTAAAGTTGTGAAACATTTAAACAGTTTTATTATAATAAAGTGCATTATTCAATATTTCAAAAAATGAAACCATGCACATTGATAGAGGTCTGGGCTATAGGCCTACGCTCTGAATATCCACTGAGCTTAGAACCGCACATGGTCACCACTGCTATTTCTGTTCTTTAAGCTTCTGTTTCGGCTAGAGACATTTGCTAATTGAAGCTTGTTCCTCCATATTTCATAATTCTGATTGGCCATGTCCTGAGAGATAGTGGAGCACACTACTGTGAATAGTAAGCTTTTAGACTCTCCCTCCTGGAACTCAGCCGGAACAAAAGCCTTTCTTTATTAATTTGCGGCCATAAGCTCCGGGAATTTAATCGAACAGACGAACTTTTAATTTGGGACAATTTTAATAAATGTGACCTTTTGTTCTGCATCCCGGAAGAATTCAAATTGCCCTTGTGATTATTTCTTTCTCAGTTGAGCACTGTGGTGCAATACATTGAACGTGTGAAACCTTTATGCGGAATCACATCATATAAATATACAGACGTACAATAATGTGAATGTTTTTATAGGTTGAGCTGGGGAAAGAGAAGGAAAGAAAGGCCAGGTATCACTCTTACCAGTGTGCAGCCATCATTCTGAGTGTTGTATTCCTGACACTGGCCCTCTGTATCTTCAGTCTGAGATATATATGGAGCCCAAACCCTGGGAAGGTAAGAGAAATCCAAATCTATTGTGCAGACCAAGAGATATTACTGAGAATGGTGCATGGCTGTGGACTAATTAGGAAATGATTAGAATAACAATCGTGGAATGGAAATGAAAGACACAGAAACATCTGCACACACTGTTTAGTATTCTTGGAACTGACTGAATCCAATCTTGATTTCCTTGGCATAAACAATAGCATCACAGAGTTGGAGAAAATGCCAGAATGAATAGATAAATACATATAACGTTTTACATAATAAGATTGCAACAATAATCGGAACTGCAAAACATAGATATTAAACATTATAATTTCCCAATTCTTGTTGATTCTCAGAAATGGTCAGCATGCAAGTAATTGGCAATACCGATACCGAGTGTCGCAAACCTTATGCTTCGGTATACTACGTTATGCATAAAATCCTCCCAGAGGATGTTACTCGTTTAACAGCCAATTCTTTTAGCACATTTACTAAAGCTCCAGTCTAATTTCTGCATCAGATATTTCACGCTCCAGCTTGAGGAGTCATCATTTTGAGCAGCAGAACCAGTGAAGATTCTCACAGGGCATGTAATGGGCTTAATGACACTGGAAGTCTGGGCTGTAGAGTTCAAGAGCGAGTGCTCACACTCTCAAACTGCTGCGGTTGGCTAACTAAAGGCCCGTGTAGTCACTGATATCCAGCAACGAGCAATATAATGGTGCTTTAAAACACAATGATAGACCTAACTGTTCGGCGGTCTCTTCTCAAAAGCAGTCAGGGGTAAATGTGTGTGTATGTATGTCTGTGTGTGTGTGTGTGTGTGTGTGTGTACACACAGTATGCCTCAGGTGCTGACATCAACAATGAAACCTGAATGTGCAACTATTGCAGCTCTGGGCATTACAATTCTGCAGCTTAGATATGAATTTTTCAAACCAACACTGCATATTTAATAAGCCACGCCTCGCCTTATTTTAGACTTGAAGAAATATGAAATGTTTCTCGCTTTCCTTATTTTGCTAGATAAGACATCATCAATTATTCCCATGCTCTTAAAAGGAACAGCTCCTGACAAACTAATTAGAAGTCAATACATCAATAGAGCAGGAGATTGTCTTTGCCAATCCCTCCATGTGGCAGCAGGGAGAGGCAAAGCGGTCTCCTGTGTCTAGCTCTGCATAAACTGTTGTAGAAAGGTAATTTGCTCTCCATATTGTATTTCAATATGACATGGTAACCACTTGGGAACTTCTTTTAATTACTTACAAACATATGTTGTTACAGAAGCCCCGGGAAGATAAAGAGTTAGCCATCATTCTCTACGCTACTATGTGTTTAAGAGGGGCTGCATGTTGTCCAATGGCGCCATCATGTTTTTATGTCCTAATTATTGTTCTCTTGGTTCCTGTGGGATTAGATGCCTGTCATATCACCTAATAGAACTGAATTTAAAGCAATTGCCTTTAAAACGACACAAATAGTAGCACTGCTGCACTTTTTAAAAAACATCTGCTGCAGTAAACTGATGTCATCAATTTTTCTGACCTTTCTGAAAGCCTGTTGTCTCTTAAGGAACCGTGGTTGACAGACACGCGTGCAGCAGCCAAGCCGAATACTTTCAGGCTCCCTTATCAGGCCTGAACCACAGGCGTCTGTCATATTGATCGTGGTGTCGGAGAACACCTCGAATAGATCACACGAACAGCGGCGGAGAGGGGCTGTGAAATTGCCTTCGCCGCACACGTCTGTCAGGCTCACGAGACGCCCCCCATTATTCAAGCTGAAATTACTTCGCTCACCTTGTTGCTATGTTGTGTTTGCAAGCCAGCCTCGCAAAATGTGCCCCCAACCGCCTCTTAAGGACTTCTGTGTCCTGATGTGTATCTTAATGAACACAGTTGCACCTGCTCTCCAGTAATAGTGGCAGGTGCCGGGCAAAGAACGCCCCCCCCACCGAGCAGCTTTGTTTACTAGCCATGTACAGCAACCTGTTTTTTTTTCTTCTTTTTGGACTGTTGTGTTGGTTGCAGAACCTGATTTCACCAGGTGTGACATTTTCCTGGATGAACATCTCTGTTGATCCTGGAACAACATTCCAATCAACCAATCAGATTTGAGAGACAAGTTTAAAGTTTAAGTCAAATTTAGGCTTACAACCTGGGTTAGGTGCTTCTATATCACCTGCATCTGTTATTCACCTATCATTTCCCTCTGATTTTAGGGATAACTTATATGTAGGGTTATGTTAGGGGGTAGGAAAAAGGGTTAGGACTAAATTTTCGCCAGGAATGTTGTTCAAGGATCAACAAAATATGTTGACCCAGGAACACGTCTAATTCGGCAAAATCAGGACGTGCGTGTTGGTCCCCTCACAAGAAAAGATGGATAGACTCCAGGAAGGCATGATGGTGGCACTGTCGGCTTTCTGAAAGCGGTCCTAAAATAGCCCAAATCTTTGTGCCCCCCTTCTCTCTCTACATGGAAAATCCCCAGGTCTTCGGATCTTGGGGGAGAATAATTTCAGTAATGAAACGGACTGGCCAATCCGTGCAGCTGCCTTTGGAAGCAACTCCATACGGGTGGTGCTTTCGGGTATGCAATTTTCTTTTATTTTACTCATCAGACTCATTTATTCACTTATGAGCTTGTATTTTTACTGGGCTTACGCAATAGTCTCTGACCTCCACCTGGCTGAAGCAAAGTATTCCCTTGTAAAGGAGAGGCAGGGACACATGACACGTCCGCTCGACACAGTCAGGGGCTCTCAGGTGGACTGTGAATGCTTGTAGAAGTGTTTTATATGTTTTCAGGTGCTCCCCAGGATTCCTATTAATTATTATGAACAGAAAAGTGAGAGCCTGTGCAAAGGTAATAAGTCTAGCTATTTTTATGGTTTTTTGACATGTTATATCAGGAACAATGACCTCATAGACAAAGACAAGCAAGAACAGACAAAATTCTAATTTATAAAGCAAAACAAAAAAATCATATTAGAATAACTGTTAATTTATAAAAAAAAAAAGGGACAGTCAACAGCTTGACTTTAAACAACAAATGTGGTTGTGTGCCAGTTAGTCGAACTGAGGTAGAAAACAGGATGGAGAATTTGAATTTGAATTTGAATGTTAGTATTGAAATTCAAAGATTTTAACTTTTTTTAAGACTCATTTTAACTAAAATAGCAATGTTTGTGAAAACAAACTTTGAATGTTGGCTTGACAACTCCTTAAGTCTGAAGCTTCATACGCCTTTCAGAGAGCGAGAGAGAGACTTTATTTCCCAGAATGCAATTCCTTGACTTTCTCTGAAATACAATTCAGTAAATTACTCTTCCTGTTATTTAATTCAAATGTAGCTTTACATTTCAAGTGGACTAACAATTTAAATAATTAAATGGGTTTATATTAATTTACGAAATGTTATCACATGCATATAATTCACTGTACATTTTCTTGTTCTTTATTATGATTCACACACCAATTTCACATGCTCCAAACAGAGAAATTGTCATGATGTCATGATGTCATGGTCATTCGTTGCTCTGGCAACAGCTGAACTGCCAGCAGCTCCACAGCAAAGTCATATTAACATCAGTAAAATTTAAGAAAACTCAAATAGTACTTTAGATAGACAAATCGAGATTCTAGAAGCACATATTTACAATGACGTTATTGGTCTTTGCAAGCAACACATAAAATATTCTCCACTTAATTATGGACGTGTGCTACCCATTTCCCTTACCCTCCATTGCCTCTTCCTCTTTCCCATCAAGACCCTGTTCCTCTGAAAATCAGAGAACAGAACAGAGATCAGTTCTCTTTCTCTTCCACAATTTAGATTCTGATTGAGCTTTCACATCCTGTTTCGATTCTACACAGGGTGCCAAGAACTAAATAGTCCTGCCACACAGCTCTCTAACAAGAGAAAAAATTTTCATCAGATTAACTTTCCTGAAACCACTCTTAACACCACCCAGATCCACGGAATGTGCCTCATTATTTCAAATGGATTAAGGGTTAAATCTGTCAGTCAGATATGTTAAATTCACAGTCATTGAGATGTGGCCAGCAGTTGAGGCGAAATTCTCTTTCTGATGTTAGATCGGTTTCTGAATTATATCAATATAACCAGCTTAAAAATGGACTCAGTCACCAATCAATGTGATGACATTGTTTTGTTTTGTTGCTTAAACGTGGCAGTTTTCAAAGGTAGTTTCCCAGAATACCTCAGCAGATGTGCTTTTGTTAGTCATTCAGTGTTAACAGCCCTTTGGGGGGATCCTGCTCGATTCAGTGATAAAATATTAAACACAAAGATGATTGGCATCTCCTAGTGGGAGCTGAATGATTTCCAATGAGAGAGGCAATGCTTGCAAAGTATTGACCTTCATACTGGTCGAGGGCTGACGTGTTGTTAGAGTCATGCCTTCAAATCGTCAACATCGAAATAATAAGAAAATGTTCATAATGCTGGCAAATAATGGATTTTTCATGACCTGTTGAAAGCATGAAGTATTTACATCACACGCAAAAAAACAAAACTGACATTAACAAAGTGCATCAAATAGAAGTGTGTAAATAAAACATCACATTGCAAGCTTTTCGCTTGACATAGCAACAATCTCACCAACAGACACCTTGAAATTGATCAGTGCATAATTTATCTCTTCAACATGTTGTATATGAGGCAATCTGCCACAGTTTTTAAATGAAACAGAAAACAAGAAGCGATTGTCTATCACATAACAATGAACTGCTTTCATTTTAGTTTAATGTTTAAAGAAATGCTTCTGTTTTAACATCGACATCGCGATGTGCGCATGAGCGATAGTCACATCGCCGGAATATGCGATGTGAAGGGTAGTAGCACCCATGGTGTATTAAGAGAATGATGATTTCGTACCAAAAAGAAAGTCAAAATCAGCTATTTCGGCTACAAAAAGGAGGATGTTGACCAAAAAGAGGTACTTTGCCTGGAGTGTTATAAAGTTGTGGATGGTTGTCTTTTTTTAAAAGTCTTTTGTCTTTTATTTTTCGTGTTCGCATTTATGAGGAAAAAACAATGTTACGTGACAGTTCTCCATAACGGACGCGACCGCTCTGAAAGCGGCAACACCTGCAACAATAGGTGGTGCCAAATACATGTAAAACGAGTGTGCCAAGAAATACAGTGTGTCAAAGTGTAATGTTAGAAGAGCGCAAGCGCAAAAAGACAATCTTAAAAACGCAAAGTCAAAGAAAAGCTTACCGTATAAGAGCCGTGTCATTTCACTTCTACTGTTAATAAAAATATTGGTAGGCTACATGGTTACATTCAATGCAAGCTTTTCACTATGAGATGGATAGCCTTATTGTTATATAATTCAGATGGTAATAAGGTAAACGCTGGATTTGTGTGTAAAATTCACAGTATAAACTTTTTAAAATGCATCAAAGAGTTTTACACACCAGTCTGTTATTGTAAGGGACATCAAAGTTAAATTTGTACACCCCTAAACATGACTCGGAACAAAACGAACTGTGATTGGTTGCTTTACATGTCAGTCAGATGTCTCTGGGCAGTTCTTGGCCAGTGAAATTGCTATGGAGTCCAGACCTTCTGCTGCCAATCTAAAGGTCTGGCTATGCGAGACTACGTTAAACAAATTAAACTCAATGTATCTACTACTGAAATTGATTTCTGGACATGGTAATGTTATTTTTTTCTGCAATTGTTATTGCTGATAAATCAAATCAAGCAATCGCATGTCATGGCATCGCTCCAGAAAACACAAATAACACATACTGTTAAGTGCATGCATGTTTGCATCCTAATAAGCTACATAAAGGAGTCAAAATGCACAAAAAGCTTGATTAGCACATTACTGGTTCAATTAAATATGTCAATCTTTCATCTAACTCCTCACCACTGAGCTTCCGGTGAAGGGAAAATGCGATTTTCAGAACAGCAAAGATGAGGTACATTGAATAAGCACCAATGACCTTGCAGATATTTTCAACAAGCTTCTGGAATTTGAAATGATTTTGATCAGCAATGTCAAGCTCATTCATCTACTAATGACACAGCCAAAGTTTGTAAGAAGAGTAAACATGAGGTGTTGATTCGCTCATGCACTACACCAAGGTCTATAATTTTGCTCTCTGCTTAAAGAGGCATTGACGGTAGACAGCGAAATCAAGTCAATTTAGTTCCTGAAAGAAAGTCATTTAAAAAAACCTCAAACAGTGTCGCTATTTGCCGTAAACACAGATGTATTCCGCAAGCCAAGGTTAATACTGAATACGGCTCCCCAGAAAGCCTGGCTGAGAGTATTAGCTTATTTTCAATAAGCTTTGAACATGCTTTGAAACTCCTCATCATTTAATAACTGGGCATGTCATTTACAGATTTTAATGAGGCAAAATGATGAAACATTAAAAGATATCTGATTGCATTGGGAATGTGAAAAATAGCTGCATGCATGTATAATACATTAGCTACATGTGCTATATGTGATAAAGTGACATTCAGAGAGCTCTCTGCTTCCTTATCCACTTGAAATCCTCAGTAAATGGAAGACTTTGTGAACCAACTTGCTCTGCATTATACCGGAAAAAAACTAGCTGCTAAACTGAGGTGCGAGCAAATAGCGAGAAAAAAATGCAAGAAACACTTCATGATTATTGCCCAGGGAGGGCTGTGACACGTTATACTAAACCAGTTTTTCAACTATGCATCAAGTATATGAGAAATCATTGCTTTTACTGAAAGATAAAACACACAAATAAAAGGGGAGAACATTTATGGATGCATCATACTTTTCCAGTTGTGTATTCGATCATGAAGATCAAGTGCTACTTAGACCATGTTTTACTAAATACATGCATCAGTAAAGAAATGCCTTTAATTTTGCTAACATTAACTTTAGAAACTACTGTACACTTTTGGCAGAAATATCAGATTTGTGCAAATAACATAAACATATTAATTTACTTTACATGTATTATATTTACATATATTTATTTTAAATGTATTTATTCGTTTTAATGATTTTATTATTTTACCCTTTTGTGCGGTTAATCGTACACTTATTGTGAAATTAAGCATACGCCATTTATCTTGTTTAGCACGTTCATTTTGTCATCATTTGCTATTTCTAGCAAAGTAAACCAGATTGAAGGGTGACTATCACAAAACTGCAAGCGTTTTTCAAGGTAAATTTAGGTGTCTTTCCAAAAAAGGACACTTGGAGACTCCAAAGAGTGTGTGTGTGTGTGTGTGTGTGTGTGTGTGTGTGTGTGTGTGTGTGTGTGTGTGTGTGTGTGTGTGTGTGTGTGTGTGTGTGTGTGTGTGTGTGTGTGTGTGTGTGTGTGTGTGTGTGTGAGAGTGTGTGTACATATATATACAAAGTCATGAAACTCTAGATGGTGCAGGTTGATCCTTAACTTACTTTGTTAGCGATCACATCGTTATGTACCTAGCACAGCTGATTGGTCACTGTAGCATCAGCAGCCAACATTCAAATACTTGCCATTGTTTGTTATTAACAGTCAGCAGCACGCTTTCAGAAACTCTCCACCTTCCCCAGCTTCACCTGTATAGATCTGCTATGTGGGTTATACTGTACGTGCAGCAGCAGCAGCATGTCTTACACGCTCACAGGCAGCATGTCTGGCAGTAGCAAGTATCGGTACTTGCTCTGCAGCAGCAGCAGCGTAGCAGATCTATTCCGCCAAGAGCAAATACCTTAACATCACCATTCCCATGCAAATCTTTCCGAGAGTTGTCATGACAGAAATGTGTATATAATATGTACGCGCGTGTGTAGTATACATGTAGTATATATAGTAGTATATATATATAGCCTATATATATATATATATATATTACACACACATATATAAACAAAATCTTTTATGTTAGATATAAGTTAGATTTATAGATATTTGTTTTGTGTTAGAATTGATTTAACAGCACACAAAAAAACATTACAGAATTTTTTATTATTATTATTATTATTATTATTATCATTATATTTTATTATTTGTACAGTGCAACAGCAAAGAACTTGTTTAGACAAGTCAAGTTGCGATACCGAACAGGACCATGCTTGTGTATCGAAGTAACGAACTCACTTACTGTATTACTGTTACTGTTACTGCTTACTGTATGACTCCTTTACATCACCGCATTTGTCTTTACCTTGATTGCAACCCTCATCCATCAAAACTTCACTAAAGTTTGCGTAGGCCTATAATCTGGTCATACAGCGGTGGGATGAACTTAGTTCAGTCTGTATTTGACACAGCATGATGTGTGGGCTCGTGCTCTTCAGAAACAATGACAGAGCTCGTGTTTTAAAGCGAAACACACTCTGGAATGAATAGTTCACTGAAAACGCAACGCAAGTCTCTGTTCTCTCTGCCATCTCTGATATAATCAGTCTAATTTCCTTTACATTATTGCTGTTTGAATGAATTCGCTTAGCCAACTGTATAATTGGACTGAACACTTTCCCTGAGTGTAGCGACTCAAAATGATCTGATCGCAAACAGAGATGTGAAATCGGGTTAAAGGGTTTGAATAGAAATTTTAGCCTACCTGGGTTACAGGTGCTTGTGCCATTGTAGATGCTATCCACTTCTAAGATCATCAAACTGTGTGACGTAAATTAAGTTAATGACGCAATATATATTACTGATAAAAAAATCAATTGATCACAAGTAATATAGTTTCTAAACCACATATTTTTCATAGCAATTAAGTTTATCTAAACTTGGTAATGCGATATACATGTTTTTCACTGATCTTAGTAAAAGTAGGCTACAGTTAAACTATGGTTACTATGCAAGAAATAAGGAAAACCATTGAAGTTCCAATCGGCTAGTTACATTAGGAGCTTAATAACTTTTACCAATAACTTGAAATTCTATCGCAGATTTTAGATTCGTATTTGGTCCACTACTAAACTGATCTGTCAGATCACAACTTTTGGTGAATTTACATTTGAAGATTTAGTGGGAAATCTTGGCAAGCATTTGTTTCCATCCTTTTTATGTAGATCTATGTCTTGAGCTAAGCTTTAAAGACCAAAATAAACTGCTGCCCCTCCGATCACCCAAGGCAAAAGCACAGAGACCAGAATGTTGTTACTATGCGAGAGATACACGATGACTCCCATCACTGGGGCTTTGCAGCAGCAGTAATGCTTGAAAAACACTTTGAGAGCAGAGCGATTCTAAAGCTCTCTGGTCTCAACACTTGCCTCAGGTCTCCCTGCTTGCCACATTGCAAGATGGAGTATCAGATAAGTAAAATTCTGGTTTTAAGACAAGAGCTCCTATGAGATCTGCTTTGAATTAAGTGTGACTTACAAAATAAATGATATTAGGAGGGAAAGGATTATTATCTGACCCTAAAAATTCCAGGTTCTTCTGTTAGATTTTCAGTCAAGCTGTTGTACTGGCTACACATAGCAAAGTAATTTTGCATTCACTATGTACCTTTTCATACAAATTAGTGAACTAAAATAGTTGTACTCTTAAAAAAAAAAAAAAAAAACTCTAGTTTCTTGACATTAGTCAATGGTTTTAATTGAAAACAGCTCCTTAATAGTTATCCTCCTATGAAAGAAAACTTGTATATGCAAAATAGAAAGGCAATATGTAAAATGGCAATGTATTTCTGTATTGAAAATGCAATCTGAGCTGATCATGTCCCTGCCCCGCCCTGTCAATCATTACATCAAGGCAGGGCCAGGTGTTGGAAACATGGCGGAAACATGGCAAAGATGGGTTTAAACATCAGAGTTATTTTTTCTATTAATAATATTAGAAATTATTATTATTTATTAGGCCTATTATTAGTCTTTGGCTATTAACAGTGATACATTTACTGACAGATGAAGTGAAGCAAAAACAGAGAAATGTCAAAGTTCCTGAAGATTATTCACGTCCGTCCATGATAGAACCAGTATGTTATTAGAAACATAGATATGGTTAGAAGAACTTCTCGCAGAGAACGCACCTGGTGCTCGTGCACCTTATTATTTTGCTACAATTTTTGCTTCAAAAATATCTAATCATTTCTGTAATACATTTTCATTTTCATTTTGCAACTTATAAAACATTAACATATATGTTTAAATTATACGTTAAAACTAGTGTAGGAAATAGCAAATGTAAATTATATAATTGAATTTCAATTAGTATTTTGCTCCAAACATTGCACATTGAAAATTGCTACCCATAAGCTTCCATACTCCTCAGCCAAGCTACATTTCTTTTCTCATTAGCGGCTAATGCTGTTAATCAAATTATCCTGTGCATCTGAAAGCTTGAAAACACTCTCACTGCTCTCACATGCAGTCTGAATGCCACCTAGCCACAGGAGTATTGAAAGTCTTCAGTCAGTTTAGTCATTTTTAGTGAGGCTGAGAAACAATTAGGGTCATCATGTCCTCTCCCACTGTAAGATAGGTTACTTCCTTCGCAGCTACATGGCTCTGGACCCAGTGCTTATACGGTCATTTAGCTCCATATTTGCCAATGCAAAATCTTTTATATATTCGCAACAATGTACCAGAGTGTGCCAGCATTTTGAGCAGTGTTTGATGAATATTTCATGCGGTACCCTGTACCCTATTATGACGGAAGATTGGCCTGCATTCTAACACTGCAAGGCCATTCAGAGGGACAATCAATTATAGGAATCATCGTGTGTTTTTCACTCGTACAGCAGTCGCTCAAACCTCGCAAAGAAAAGAGAGAAAGAGGAGGAGGAAAAAAAGTTTGAGACTTCCCAGTATTCAAGGCAAAGGTCTTTTGTAACCTCTTGGAGGTTTTATTTATAAACTCCACATCAGTTGTTTCCACCCTTCAGCACAGAGATATCAATCACGGTTGTGAGCAGAAGCTTGGGAGTGTTGCATCACCCAATGTCCTGAAAATGTTCTTTTGTCCTGTTGAAAGGGCTTTAGTTTATTTCCTAGGGGACAAATGTTGGAAGCTTCATAGCAAAAAAAAACAAAAAAAAACAATGTACCAAAACACATTAAAAAAATGCATGTTGATCTCTTTTAACCTATGTCTAAATATAACAAAAATTGCACGTTTCATGACTCTGATATCACTTTTTAAGCCAGAGTTAACCCAACCAGAAGGGTATTAAACGGCACTTGCTTGTTGATTTTTAACGGATCATAAAAGCAAACAATGATTCAAAGTGCAACGTCCCAGTCCCTGAGCCTGCCTTACAATTGCGTGCTGACTAGGGAGAAAACGCAATTGCTCCCAATGCTCCACGGCCTCCCTCCCTCCTGAATATAGCTCTATTACCCGCACAGTAGCTCAGATCAAAGTGATTTATCGCCAGTGAGAGCTCAAGTTGTTTAAAATGGCTAGTGCGATTAGTCATGTATGTGCTGGCTCTGAAGAAAGGGATCGGGGTGCCCCAGCAAATTAAAAGCAGCTGCGGATGCGAGTCTACCACGGCAAGGTGGTCATACGTGGCAAACGATCGAGACTCGCAGGGGATCCGGGCGGAGAAAATGGGTCATTGCACTCCCTTCGTGGTGAGGCCCTCGCCTGTGAAGGAATTCTCAGTGAACCTCTGGAGTATAAGTATAGAGGAATGAGCTTGCAGCTCTCAAACAATTGAGCTGCTGAAATTCCTTCTCTATAATTGCTTGCAATTATGCATTTAAAATTCCACTGAGAGTTCAGTTCTAGCTATAAAGAGGCATTTTAAGTCAATTGAACAATTTACAGTGCCTAAGATGTGAAGTATACCGTGTGAGTTATTACATTTGTATTGTCTGCATCAGACGGTACACAGCGTTAAGAAATATGTTCTGCATTACTGCATCACTCTGCGTCCACTAATGTGATTTGTACTGCGATGAGTGCCAGCCCACTCTCCATTGTTTATTATTTGTGGTGCACATTAAACGTAGCTAGTTATAGACAAGCAGTGATTCATATCCCTTCTGTTCTGCATCCAAAATGTCCGCAAGGGAGCTCACTTCTATTTTTAATAGTTCGCTGTGGCTTCGGGTGAAGCAAAAGTTGATTTTAACTTTGCTGTTGACAGAGTTATAATAAGAACTGAACGAGGCACAAAAGAGCCTTAAAAACAAGATGCTCTTGGCCTCTGTTCCTTATGTAAATGGCTGTAATTAAACATACCATAATAACAACCTCGTGTATTTTCACGGCATGTTTTTTTAAAGTCTCATCTGAGGTAGCCATTATTTTCAGATGTGCTTTTGATGCTGGGCCTTTCATTTGAACAAACAAGACCTTTGCGGGTTAGCATTGCTGCTAGGCTACAAAGATATTGAGACCTCCCAATTTAGCCAGATGTAGACCAACCTTTGGTAGTATTTCTTAAGATGATAAACTATAACCTGACAAAGAAAGCGAATGGTGCTCCTTGAGGAATAAATGTCACCTATTAGCTAGTGACCATCATTTTATTCCATTTTCAAAATAGGCGGCTGTCGAGAAAGCAACTGCTTGTCTTCATCGGACATCTCCAGATGCTGTGCTAAATGCATCTGGCAGCCCTGAAAGCATTCCCTTCGCATTTATCTTAACTGTAATAGTCATACAGCCTGACAAGCCTTGTCATCGGTGTCTGCTTCTATAATTCCTTTGTCTCTGAACAGCAAAAAAAATCATATTTGCCTTTGTCCCCAAACCAAACACAAACATAGTGAGAGGTCTGCGGCTAATACCTGAAACCTGAGGCTTTTGATGGGAGAAATAAATGGAACAGGAAAGACATTTGCATTTCATAGAGATGAACCTGTGATGGAAATGAACCCGCTGTTATCTGCACCATTCAGGGCAGATAAAATGGAGTCAGACCAGATCAGGGCGGTAATGAAGAGCCCATCAATGGGCGAATTGTTATCTTTAGAGCACGCTGAAATGAGAATATCATTTAATTCCTAGAATAATAACTACACAGTAGCTCACACAGTGGCTTTTGACATGCATTGAGCACATGTGAATGCCATCTGCACCGCTGTCTCCAACTGATCTGGAGAAGTTATTTCCTGAGGGGATCTTCATTTTTCAGCAAAATACCCTGGAGTTTCTTTATTCTTTCTTTCTTTCTTTCTTTCTTTAGGGTGTCTAATTTTTTTGAGAATCCAGCTTTCATTATAGCTCATACACTAGTGTCTCTTCATCTTTTCTATGAGATGAAAGCCAAGCTGTCGATCGAATGAAGGGTGTCTTTAATTTTCCTTAAGGCAAAAGAAACCGAAGGAAATAGGTTGTAAAAGTGGCAGTGTTGCTGTGGGGGCTGTTGTGACAGTTGCAGCTGTATTCGTTTTGAATATGTAAGAAAAAATGTACTTCTTTTTCTCCCCCCTCCTAAAAGAAAAGTGGAAAAAAAGAGATAGGAAAGATAGGGGGGGGGGAAACTCCTCTTATAGCAACATTTCAGAGGGGAGCTCAACCCTTTAGGGAGGAATTTGCTCTGCTCATGTGACTACCCATGTGAATAGTAGTTGTTAAATCATCATTTGCGGGAGTGCAGGGAGCATGTGGAGAGTGGGGTTGCTGGAGAGAAGCAGAGGAGAAGAGACGAACGCACACCCTGCAGGTGATTCACGTATTTCAACCAAACCAGAACAATATCTACAGCTGTACTCATACTTTCTGCGTCAAAGTACTACATTTCAGTGCTGACTGAAAGCCAGTTAGTGTTTATTTTGTTGGGTGGCATCTGTCAGCCCTCGAGTCAGATGGATTTTTTCTCTCACTTTGTACATCTAGAACAACACCAAACCCATAATGCACAGAAATAAAAGAGCAATTCTGAAAGGAATATGGATATTCCTGAGGCACACACTGAAAAACAACTCAATTACCCGAATTTATTCAGCCACAGACAGGCTGGCAACATGGCGGTGCTACTGACCCTGGTATGTCTCAGCAGGGTAAGGACACAAGTGAAGTCATCGTCTCACTTCTGAATGACAGCCATCATGTTGTGCTCTGACGGGCGGTCATATCTCTAGGCCCTTAAGGACAACAAGGGGACACGCTGTCATGAGCATACTAGCCTCTCTCCTCCACTCACCTGTGACAGTGTCTGGACGACCTTTAACGCACGTCCTCAGGGGACCAGTAGGGCACGATGATGCAAAACACTCAGACTTCATTGGCTTCCTAGTCTGTTATTAATTCTCCTCGGGGTGGGTCTCTCCTGAAAGTCTCTGTATGCTGCATGACAAGAGCCACTTTAGAGATCAGATGAAAATAAGTAAACGAGAACTCTGAAAACTTCTCCACGTGTTATCTATCATGAGTACTTGAAGCATATTGAAGCCAGGTGGCATCACTGGAAAGTAGATTACTGGGTAACCCACGTGAATTCTCAATGCGTAGAGCGTCATAAGTCTGAAAAGCTCCTGTGGTGGACACATTCTGACATACCTGAAAAAATGTAAACAAAAGACTGTGTTTCTCAAATGCCTCTTTTATAAAGTAATGAGTTTAGCAGGAATTGAGAGCTCAAGGCCTAGGCACTAGGGACGATTTTAACAATATATCATGAGCAGCCCCTGAACCTGCCAGTACATTCTTATGATCTCCAAGGGATACAATATTACATTTTCTCTGTCCTGTAATAAAGCTTTTTTCTTTTCTTTTTTTTTTCTTTTTTCTGTTTTGAGACCAACTAAGCGAATCAATATTGTGGGCAAAAACATGGAACATAGGAAATAGTGACATGAAGCAAAGGACAAGTTGAAATTTATTTTAAAACTAGGACTGTCAATCAATTTAAAATAATAATAATTAAATTAATGACATGACATTCCAATTAATGAGCCACAAGACTTTAAGTCATTTTTAAGTCATCACTCAAAATTAATCCAGCATGGAAACACATATCTTAATTTAATTTGTCCCCTCAACAGCTGTTATTTTTAATGAAGAACAGTTCTTGAAACTTCTGGAATTCAAAATAAATCACAGTTAATCATTTTTTACTACTGATTGTAATAATATCAGAGTATTACTACATGTGGAGGGCCTTAGAGAAACAAGGTTGAGAATCACTTGAAAATATCAATATTTACTGAGAAAAGCCCTCAAATTGAATTAATTCAAAGACATGAGATGATTGAAGCAAATTAAAGCATTGCATATACATTACAAAAAATCATAGCATTATTTGTTATATTTCTATTTGATTAAAGGTACAATATGCAAGAATTTTGCATTAAAATATCCCATAATCTCAAGGCCAGTGTTATATATTTTGTTAAGTTGATTACTTACAATATCCCAAATGTTTCCAACTATTTTTAAATCGTGAGAAAATTGCGATTTTAACCAAGGAAACGGGGCGTTAGAGCAGGGGGGAGCTGGGAGTCGCCAGTCAATTGCGTCATATCCGCGTTATCCTCGGTTTCCGCTCGTACTGCGTGGAGTCCTTGACAAATGCGGAAGTTGTAGTTGTAGCGTCTATCAAGCAACAAACGTTAGCTTGTTTCTTGCAGTCGTTATGGAACACAATTTTTCTTTACCGATTGCAGCTGGTTCTGTCGACAAAGCATGCTTAATTTTATATTTTCCAAATGTAGCATTCGGTAATAGTTATGTTTATGTAAGGGAAGTATATATTGCTTTAGATTTGTGTTTAGTTTATTGACATTGTTTATCACGTCTGGTGTTTATGGCCATGTAAATAAATATAGCATGTGTTATACATAAAGATTAATCAGTATTTTGGCAAATGATGTGGGTATGTTCGAATGTACTTTTACAACAATTGTTTAGAACACGTAAAACTGCGCAGCGTTATCACAACAATGAATTCGACATACAGTAACATCTATGATAACCAATTTAGTATTAAACCTTACTTTTCTTGCGGTTAATTCATTTTAATGAAATAAAAGTGTGATGAGGTTCAAGAGTCAGGAAGGAAGAAGACAGGGGTCGGCGTGACTGGGACTCGTACTTTATTAAAATAAAGCAAAACAAACAAAAGTCGTGCACAACGCGCATTCACCGTGGCAACCGCGGCGGCACAAAACAGTTCAAAAATGAGAGCTCGGATCCATCGGTTTTCTTTCTCTGCGTCCAATTTTCTCTTCAGTCTCTCTCTCGTTCCAGCGCGCGGCTTAAAAGCGGTCTCTCCACGCGGATCACAGCAATAAGACACAGGTGTTCGTCATTTGCACTTGACCTACTTGCTCGTCTCTTCTCTCTCCCATTACAGACAGCGCTGAACCACGCCCCCCTCGCCACAAAAAGCACGTCATTATAAAAAAAGAACTTAGCCTCATCCATGAACATGATTTTTCGATTCCCGTCTGACTGATTTACATCCACGGTGGAGTTTAAAACGACAGTTCCCATCATTCCACGCTCCTTCACATCGTCATCAAGCTACGCCGTTGTTGTTGTTTGGAATGGAGCGCCCTCTAGAGGCCAAAAATTCTTGCATATTGTAGCTTTAAACAGAAGTCTGAATTTATATACATGTAAGATCAGGAGGCATGATTAATAATGTTAATTTAATTGTATTTTTTTTATCGTATGCCTTTTTTATGTAATTAAATCACACTAACTGAACATCTTACACTGATATGCCTATTTAAAACAGTTATTTTATATTTATTAACATTGTAATAATATCACCTCCATTTGCAATAGTTTTAATATGTTCTGTGAAAACTATGGCATGATAATGGTTAAACTGCATAATATTTAAACATGCCAGGCATTTGCATGATCACCGCAGGCAGGGGTTAAATTGGGATTTATTATGTGGGGGGGCTCTCCGTAGGGGGGTCCGGGGGTATGCCCCCCCCAGGGAATTTTTTTTGAAAAATAAACTATTAAATGGCATTTTCTGGAGAGTTTTGTGCAAAGAAATGGAGAAATTGAGTCTTACATGATATGTGAAAAACTGCAAGGTTAAGAGCATATTTGCATTGTTGTAGTATCAACAGGTATTAGGACATTTAGCATTTACATTACTGTTAATCAGCAGTGGTGGAAGTAACGAAGTACAAATACTACATTTCTGTAGGCCTACTTTACTTAAGTAGAATCAATAGTGCATACTTTTGACTTTTACTTCGTTACATTTTGCAGCAATTATTATACTTTATACTCCACTACATTTCTACAACGTTTCGTTACATTTTCTGATAAGTTTTTCCCCTGCCAAAACAGGGATTGAAAAAAATGTCCTGTTTTCGGTGCTGATGCGGTGGTGACGCTTTCATGTAACATGTGAGGGTGGCGCTGCCAATAAAGCACCTAAAAGCTGTCACAAAGAACCGGTAAAAGTAATGATTAATATGTAAATATTATAGCAAGGAGACATTTTAATTGTTTATTAATAAACAAGAGTTTTCTGTGTCAGTGCCCTGCATAGATGAAGTTGACGATGCTATCCTCGCAATCTTCGCAGTAGTGAACTCGCCAGAGAGAAATGCACATTTCATATGGATTAGGCTACTCAAGCAGCGGTCTGTTTTCTTTCGTTTTGAATTGTTCTGTTTAAAAGAAGACCTTCCAAGCTTTCTATAGATATATTTATCAGGTCTGTCAGGCAAGTATAGCTCCCTTATACGCTGAGTTTCGGTTTCATTTATGAGACGAGAGTCCAGTTCACTCGCCGGCGCGTCCGTGTCGTGATTATATTGTCTATATACTATTTTTACTTCTTGTTTATTACAGGCAATTGTTTGATGAAACATTGATTACAATTAAGATACAATTAATACAAAAAGAAATTAATTTTAAAGAAAGGCTTTGTGCTTTCTGTTTGAGGTCTCAGTGAAAGTTTTAAACAGTCTTTTAGTGCCGCTTTCAGAGCGGTCCCGTCCGTAACATTATTTTTTCCTCATAAATGCGAACATGAAAAATAAAATAAAATAAAATGAATATGTTATGTTCTGTGAAGAGCCAACCCTTCTTCATCCGGTGGGTAGTATTGCTTTGGTTTGAAGTGTAATTCACAGAATTACAAAAACATATTTTGCCACCTAAAAGTTAAAGATTTTTTGTGTCACGTCCACGGCATGTGTAGCCTATTTCCCTCATATTAAATATAAAACGCTTGATTACACACTGTATTACCTTGTTATGATAGTGACCCACAATGTGCCAAACATTTTTCCTTACCTTGTCATTCAAGGCCAGGGCACTTTTTGTACAACCAACGTTGTGCTGAACTTGACAAAACTGATCTGTTGCTGCAGCGGCGGTAGGGCTGCACGATTTGGGGAAAATGTCATATTGCGATAATTGAGGTCAATATTGCGATTACGATTGCGATATGCGATATAATAAACAAATGGTTTCATGAGTCAACTTGCTTGTTTCTAAAGGAAAATAAATGCACACACAGATTAGTGATAATCAGCCTAAAGAAAAAAGTTCTTTAGTCAAGAGCAGTGAGTGTTTTTCTCTGTTCCCTTTGTTCTTTGATTAACTTTTGCGACATTTTTTTTTTTTTTTTTTTTTTTTTGCATTTTAACAAGAACAAAACATAATTTACATACAAGAGTACATATCAGGGGTAAAGAAAAATAATAAAAAAATTAAAAAAAACTTTAGTGACAAATATAATTAGTGGCTACTGTGTACTGTCCCTTTAAGACCAGCTGCTGTCAGAGACGCGGATCTCACACGCGCCTCATTCTTTCACGAGTCATCACAACTCTTCATGTTCATCATAAGACTTACTACTCTTATGTTATGACACTCGACAAAAAGACATTTTGGCATAATTGTGTGTGTGTTATTGTTCGTTCAAGCTCGAAAGAGAACTGTATTGTGTCTTGCTGTTTTGTGCGCACGCACGATATTAGCGCGAGTCTTTCTGTCTGTCACAGTCAGGACATTCACAGGCAGCGCGTTCATTTTGGCATACATGTGTGTTGTTCGTTCTACCGCGAAAGAGAACTTGATACTGGCGCGCGTCTATCTGTGTGTGTGTGTCAGGAGGAGGACATTCACAGGCAGCTCGTTCTTTTATGTCTTATCGCGCATGAATGGTTTAAAAGCATTTGCATTAATAAGTGCGTTAACAGCGCTAATTTGTTTATTTTATATAAAATCGCAGCATTTTGCGTCATATAATAGCGTAGGCTTGACATCGCGATTGCGATTGAGATACGATTAATCGTGCAGCACTAAGCGGCGGTCAGCAGCTGGGTTTTTTTTTTTTTTTTTTTTTTTTTTTTTTTTTAGACAGTAAGGTTCTGGAACTTTTGCGCGCTTCCACATCCCGCGCAACCACGGATTTCCCAGGAACATTCATTATTGCTGCGTACATTTATCCATGTTGGAGTTCTGAGTATAGTTTATCTGTAGATGCGCATGGCATGCGCGAGCGGTGCGCGATCATGGTCGACTGACAACGAGATTAAGCAGCTGAACAAGAGTACGGCCGTGTCCCGATTGTTCTCATCTCAGCTCCGCCGAGACAAAATAGACATGCCATTTCAAAATCGTTCATTTATAATCAGAAATATGTTTTCAAAAGCGTCACTTTCATCAAATTTTATGTGACATAATTTCCAGTAGGCAACTGACTGCAAACGAGCAGGCTTATGTGCCGGGGCTGAGCCCCGGAGAGCCCCGGCCCAATTTAACCACTGTCCGCAGGCTTATTGAGTGTTGAAATTTGAAAAAGCAAACACTATCACACGAATCAATGCAATGCTCAAAGTATCTTCATAATGGAGTGCTTGAAACCCATACTTTCGGCTTGAACCCCATACTCTGCTGTAGTGCTGAGAGCAAATTTACTTTTATTATCATTATTTCTTAGTAATATCTAGCCCCTTTTGTCATCTATTCGGGTAACTTGGATTCAACAAAGCACAAAGTAGGCAAAAAATGTGTTAGGTTAAATATGCTCAAGGGGAAGGTCTTGTGAGGTTTGTCATTAAACAGGAGAGCAATAACAACAAAAAAGGGAAGGGGGGTTTAAAAAGCTCTGTGATTTTTAATCAATAAGAACGCCTGCAGAAGCTTCAAGCTGGATTGACATCGACAAGGACCTTCACAGGACAACCAGTTCATTAACTCTTGATCATCTCTTAAAGGAATAGTTCACCCAAAAATTCAAACTGTCATTATTTTCTCACCCTCATGTCATTCCAAACCTAAATGACTTTCTTTCTTCTGTGGAACACAAAAGGAGAATTTCTGAAGCATATATCGACTGCTCATTTCCATATAATGAAAATGAATGGCAACTGGGGTTGTCACTTTTCAAAAACAATCCAAAATACCTTTAAACAGTGGACCATATGACTATAGTGTACTATATTCCAAGTCTTCTAAAGTTATGCCTATTTAATAACTTTGTTAGATAAACAGACAGATTGAAAGTCATTTCAATCAAAATATCATCAACAGAACAAAATTAGCCCCTCAAACTGCAAGAATAAAGCATCCCCTATCAGTATTGGAATATTCTATATGTTGTTGTCTTTACAACACACTGTAGTCAAGTAATCAGTTATTCTATAACCACACTCACATGCTTATGTCTACATAACTTCCTCTTTATATGGATGAATGCAAATTCAGATTTGTGCAGAAGTTACTTTCAAGCTAATTTCAATACACTCTCCACAACAGAGCTGAGTCGATATTAAATGATGTGTTTACTGCTCTATGCTACACTGCATAAAACACTTTAATAATCAGAAAACGCGTTGATTTGTGACATTTATCTTAATGTAGTATTATATTTGTGCATGTGCATCTTTTGCTTTACGTCTAAGCATAACATATTACTCAGAAATGCTACTGAGACAGATGAGGGTGAGCTCAGCAGAGTAATTTCTCATCATAACACAACACACACATAAATATTAATAGCAGGGTTTTTGGCTGGTGGGCATGAATCACTTTTGTAGACAGAGAGGAGCCACCCATGCATGCCCAAAAACAGCATTTAAGAAAGCGCTGAGATAAACAGCAGCGCTGCAAGCCCCGGCAACAGGGGAAAGCCATCCGAGACCTCAGACAATTCAGACATTTGTTGAGTCTACTTGAAGCATACATATGGCAACTAAGCGCAACTACCAGATCGCATCCATTAATAGAGGATGTAGTCATGCTGTCAGTCAAGCCTGAGCAAACGTCTGCACTGACTGGCTATGATTCTTGGACAAATTCATATTAAAGGTGCTCTAAGCGATGTCACGCGTTTTTTAGGCCAAAACATTTTTTGTCACATCCAGCAAACATCTCCTCACTATCCGCTAGCTGCCTGTCCCCTAGGGTGACCACCTGCTAATAAGCCCAAGGGGGGACAAGGGGTATGTTTCTGAGGGACAATGTGGGACACTGCCCGGCGCGGCGGTGCCCCCACCCCACGGGCAGACTCACTGGTTTACCCAAGCACATACCACCTTACATGATATTAATAATGCCCTATTTCCCTAAACATGTGTAATTGCTCATGTATGCTCATGAATAGGCCAACCAATGTGTATTTTTTTCTAAATAAAGATTCATAATATTTTGAACATTCAATGAATTGACAGATGCACTTCCACTTACGATTTACTATTTAATTTTGTTTATTTTTCATTACAATTTATTCACTTTAAATAAATTATAACATAAAATTATAGGATTAACAGGAATTGTAGTTGCTCAACACCACAGGAACAGTAAAAAAAAAAGTATTTAAAAATAAATAAATAACGATTGACATCGTATTCCCCTCCATGTCCGATTGAGAAGAAGGACGTGTTGCAAATGTCACAAAAAGCCCTCTCGGTATCCCCCTCAACACCTTTCAGCCACAAATATTCATTTTCCCAGTCTTTCTTGTACCCACACCTTCTCTTTTTAATTGATGATGGCGGTGCCTCTCAGACAGTCTCTCTTTCTCCATTTTTTCGAATTGGAAAGCGCGCATCTAAAAGTTCCTTCCCAGTGTGTCTGGTATGCGCGTGCGCGCGCTGTCATGACAACAACGAAAAAGTTGACAACAACCTAGTCGTCAGCCGTTCAACTAATAGCGGGTGGGTGTGGCAACAATAGCGTGCTGAAATGTCAAGTAATGTTCGTTAGGCTGCCTGGGGCTCGAGGATATAGAGCGACCAACTTTTTTTTGAGCAAGCATAGATTATGCGTGACACGGTCTCAATTTGCGGGACGCATGAATTGGGCTTCAAACGCTGTGCGCGCACGCGCTACGCGGGACGGGTGGTCACCCTACTGTCCCCTGAACACACTGTAAAAAACGCGGTCTCTGTAGACAGCCCAGGCTCCACAAATGGCAAGAAAAACAAACTGGCCCAACCTGGACCACGAAACATAACAAACAGTGTTCCAGCCAATAACAGACAAGAATGATTTGGGGGTGGGAGTTGGGGGGTTAGTGTGCGTGCACATGAAGGGGGGTGTGGGGAGTGGAGGAGAGAGAAGCATGAAGAGGGAAGTTAGTAAGAGGAGAGATGTCCTAAATCTAGTTCCTAGATACAACATGATCTTGTGGGCACTTAAAAAGTATGAATGGCACTGCATTATATTTAACAAAATACCATATACTATATTGTTTATCTTAAACAAAACATTTTATAAAGGTTTTTTTAGGGTTTAAATGGTAGGTTTGTTAAAAATGACACAAAGATAAAAAAATAAAATAAAATAAAAATTTATGTTAATAATTTATTAAAGTATTAATCATAGACACTTTCTGGTTTTCAAACTTTTTATTTATTTATTTATTTAGAAAAGGGACAGTGTACATTAATCAATATTCATGAATGTAAATGTACCCAAATTAGCCTGAACGCAAGTTTTCATCGGTAGTCCCTTTGCCAGATGTTATTAGGCCTAAAACTAGAGAAGAGGGTAAAAAAAAAAATATATATATATATATATATATATATATATATTGTTATGAGTTAAATAATACTAATTATAATAAAAATTATTAATAATAATAGAGGAAGCAGCATTAATGTTCACATTGTTGATTATGAAGAAGCCATTTGCAATTATGCTTAAATTAGTTAAATGATGACTTACTCTGTTACTCTGTTTTCAATATATTTAAATTGAATAAAATCAGCCAGAGGAGGAGGAGCTAAACCATAATCTTATGAAAACAACCATTTTTAAAGTTAATGAGATTTTCCCAGCTAAACAAGTTATACTTATTTAAAATGTGTGACAATGATGAAAACTAAATAGTTTATCTAAAATTTGAAGTGCTTGTTTGTATAATAATTCCAATGGTTTTAGAACTATCAAATGTGTATTAGACCAGCTTGTCAAACAATACGTGACATGAGAAAGAATCACAAAGTGAAAATATATCTTTGCAGCCTCTTTGATAAAGAATTTCTAATAAATCTTAAATTAACCAAGTTAAATTGAACCTTTTTGCAAACCTTTTTTATGTGGGTTTTGAAACCAAGACAGGAGTCCAGATGTACCCCTAGGTATTTACATTCTGAAACAACCTGTAATCTCTCTCCCGAAATAAAAAAAATATCCTTCTTTATATCAGCACTATGTCCTTTAGAAAAGAACATACAGGCTGTTTTTGACACATTTAATTTCAGATAACTCTGATTAAGCCAGGATGTAACTTTTGTCGTGACATCTGTCAACTTTTTTGCAACCTCTTTTGCATTTTGTAAAAATGACTGTATCGTTACATTGTTGACACACCATGGGTAAATCATTAATATACATGCTAAAGAATTAGTTTGGACCCTTGTGAAACACCAGTTGATAGACATAATAAATTAGATTTAAAATTATAATTTTTTACCAATTGAGAACTGGAAAAAAGGTAAGATTTAATTAAATTTACAAAATCTACTGAAAAAATTTAATTGAGTAGTTTATACAAAAGATTATTATGGTTTACGGTATCAAATGCTTCCTGTAAATCAATAAATACAGCCCCTACCACTCCACCTTTATTCATTAATGCTTTTACCTTTTCTATAAAGTAACATGTTGCAGTTTCTGTTGAATGATTTACCCTAAAACCAAATTGCACCAATTGTAATTGTAAATTATTAAGATGATCAATAATTTGTTTGGCCACCAGTTTTTCAAAAACCTTTGATATTGTAGGTAGGACTCTGATGGGCCTATAATTACAAGTTAAACGAGGGTCGCCTCCCTTAAATATGGGAGCCACAACCGTTGGTTTCCAAGAATTAGGGAATATCCCTTGATCTAATGAAATATTAATAATATGTGTTAGAGGGTTAACTATTGAAGAACTCATTTGTTTCAGTAAAAGTGTGTCCATACCATAAATATCCTTAGCCCTTGAGGACTTCAGAGACATGACTACTCTTTTAACCTCTAACTTAGTTACTAGTCTTAATACCAAGACTGTCTCACTAGCATTAATTGTTTGTAAATAAGGTGTGCTGTGAAACTTTGAGCTATTTTATCCACTGACTCAATAAAATAGTGATTAAGGGCATGTGCCACATCAATTGGGCTCTGTAAAATTGACTTGCTTTAATATTGTTTTGACCAATCAGTTTTTTAATCTGTCTCCATATTGTTTTTGAGTTACCATGAACATTTTCAATAATTGTGATAGAAAAATACTCTTACTACCTTATTTCTTAATATTACAAATTCATTTCTATCATGGACCATTTTTGTGAAACACGTCCATAGTTAATGTGATAAACTACACGTCTTTTCTGCTAGGACACCTGTGTGAACTTGACAAAAATTGACTTCATACATCCACTAAAAGGTACTGACACCAATAGACTAAAAGTAATTATAAATTTTTTTTTAAAAAAGTTAATTTATCTCTGTACTAGGCACCTAAAGGGAAAAAAATATGAGATATGAGAAGTTATGCGATCACCCAAGGAAAAAAAAAAACATTTGCGAGAAAGCTCAAAAGCAATGACATTTATTTTTTCCTCCATCACCATCCCTTTAGGGGCTCTGAGAAAATCTCTAGCATAATTTGTTTGTAGATGTTACTTGATATTTTATCTCATGCAATAAAATCCATTTACTACAGTTTTGAATGGAACATGGTATTGTTGCTGATGGGATATTTTAGTGGCACTGTGTTTTTAATTCTGTATGTTGGGTTGTATGTGTCCAAACAGGTATATGATCATCAGTATAAAGCTGTGCTGGATGGAATGGAGACTGAGAGCATGATGGAAATCCATCCAGCGCAACGCATCGAGATCTTCAGAATGGGAAATGGCACAGACGAGGTCCTGGAGGTGCACGACTTCAAAAATGTAAGGGTTTATGACATACAAGTGAAATATTTTCATTGTGATGTGATAGATTCAGCTCACATTCCTGCAATCTGAGACTCAGCCTAGGAACTGCTGTCAAAATACAGACAGAGCGTTTTTCTTTTTCTCTCAGACTGATGATATTGAATCTCCGAAAAGCACTGTGCTAAGCAAAAGCAAACTGGCAGCGATGACATCTTGCATCAGCATTCAGACACACTTGTTGTTGGCCCCATCTTCTTTCTAAATTACAATGGTCAGTGGAGCAAAGCCACAAAGCAGATTAGTTTCATTCAAGGCATTGCCATGGGAAAGCAAAAAACAAGTGAATAGGTAAAATCATTCAAATCACTTGTTGATATAAATGAAAGGGGAGTTTGAGCTCCGAGCCCTCTTCGGCACTTCTTGCAACTTCTGGCTCAGGGCAGACTTTTGAATTGATTTTTGTGAAGGAGGGATGTTGCAAGTCATTACACACACTAAAACTACAAACCATCTCCATAGAGCCTGAAGGCTACAGCACATGAATGGAAATGCAGTGGTGATGCCAACAGAAACACAAGCAAAATCCTTTCTTTATTGTTTTAGTCAAGTTCTCAGAGTGTCCTCCAGAAACTTACAAGTAATAATGAGAATTCCACAACAGCAGCTTATAAGGGAAAGCCAAGGAGACATATCACATAGACTGCCATAAAGTGTCCTTCAGCTTGAGAAAAGGGAATAATCCAGCAATATATTTTATGGCAATGCAAGGTACCAGTGAATTACTTTTTTTTTATTATTGTTCAGGAATCACTGCATATACACCATTGTTCAAAGCCTTGGGGTCAGTAAGATTTTTTATTCATCTTTTATTTATAAATATTAAGTATTTAATATTCAGAAAGGATGCATTAAATTGATCAAAAGTGACACTAAAGACTTGCTCCTTTGACTCTTTCTTTGTTTTTTTGAGTTATCAATAAGTAAAAAGTGTGAATATTTTCGTAACTTAATATTTTCTATAATAAAATTAATTTCAGTGGACTTCACCATAAATTGATTTTACAAAACTAATTTTAAAAGTTTATACCAGACGTAAAAAGACACGACCCGCCCATTCAAATAAATTGCTGTTCTAATATGCTGTTCTTTTAAAGATTATATTTACTAAAGGATCCTGAAAGAAATGATCACTGTTATGTTATGTTACACATGTTTCTTGAGCAACAAATCAGCATCTTATAATGATTTCTGAAGGATCACGTGACACTGAAAACTAGAGTGATGTTGCCATCACAGGAATAAAATACATTTTAAAATAGGCTACATTAAAGTAAACGGTTATTTTAAATTGTAATAATATTTTTAATGTATTACTGTATTTTGATCAAATAAATGCAGCCTTACTAACCATTTTTTTCACAAACATTTAAAAAATCTTAGACAGTAAATTTTTTAACTGTATGCTATATGTGATTCTATATCTCAACAATTGCACAACTTTGTCTCTTGTAACTTTGATAAAGTCAGTGTGACTTTAAGTTTATTATTTTAAACTTTAAATTCAATCGTTTTAATTTTTTTTTATGAGGTGGAAATGACCTTCAACAATTCAAGAGCTGAAAAAATAAAGCAAAAGCATTTCGTAATGTATAAATGGCACATTTTTCTCTAATCGTTGTAGTCTTGTAAAAAGTAGTTACAAAAGTGGCTGAGAGCAAGGGTTTAAATGATTTTGCCAATACTCACTGTCTCTGTCCATCAGTGTGGAGAATAACAATGATTAGTTTGTCCTACAGGAAGACAAGATGAGCTATCTTACCGCCCATTTGATGATACAAGAGGTCAGTAAAGATGCAGGGGGAATTTCTTAACAAAGTCAAAGTCCGTTTACAACATCCTAATACAGAAACAGTATACTGCCAGGGTCAGCTTCCCAGACACAGATTAAGTCTCATCTTAGATCTAGTAATGTTGTTAACAGCGATTCTTTGGTGCTAATTCGGTTTAGCGCCAGCCCTTGACTTCACCTGCATTCAGGAAGCAGTATTTGTTGTCTCTCAAACCAATAACTGGGCATCTACATGCAAGTAATGTGCCAATGATTGGAGCAGCGCTTCTTTGCCCTCTGCCAATTGCATCATTCATTGCTTCCATTCGAATAATTTCTCAGTGCGTGCACACATTTAATCTGGCTAATGGCAAAGCTGTACTTCAACACTCTTTCTTAAATGACATTCTTTTCCTATTTTTTATCCTTGTAATAAAGAGTCTCTCCATTTTCCAGTTGACCAGGCTCAGCAATAAACGCATTTCATCAAGAGATAGGTCCTTCTTGCATGCAAAAGCAAGCCATTAACAGGAATTGAAGAGCAATTTGTCACAATGATTTTCGGCACCAACAATGCACTCCTCTCATAACTGTTTTTTTACTAACCGGTGAGCTTAGGTGAAAATGACAATTATTAGCATGCAGTCTAACATTAGTTATGAAAGCACAAACACATGGATTTACAAAAGATGCTTTCGTTAATACTGCAGAAATAATTCTCTCAGTTTTCTTATGCTACAACAGCAAAACGAGAGCAACTGTGGATTACCTAATGTATTCCCGAACGCTGGGAGATATTGTTTTTATCCTTCTGAGTGAAGACTCTGTAACACGATAGCCTTTATTTCCCTTCGAAGACTACTTTCAGACAGTAAAGCACTGAGAACTTTCTTCAGATGCTCCTGCTAAAATGTTTTTTTCTCTTTTCAAGTGAAAAGCAACAAATTCTGTATGGCAGACCATCAGCTGTGGCTTTTAGGAAAATAGCTCCTCACTTCACCAAACAGATTAGCTTCGCAACACAGACCATAAGTACTGCAAATCAATGGGTTTTGCCTACATATAATCATGGCTTCGGCGGTATACCTCTCTATATTGCCTGGGGTTGTGGACCCGTAATCTTGAATTGGCTAGGAAATGATTCCTGTTGCATTAGTTACTGTATAGCATTCGCTATATCTGTGCTGTGCAGTAAAAGCTTCGGGTGTCAGAGAGTATTTGAAGTCAACTGCTGATTTTTTGTATTTATTTTTTTAATTGTGGAATAAACATTCATTAATATCTGTGACATTCAAGGGCATCATGGGAATCCGTTTTGCCAAGCACCAGAGATGTTACATCAGGGCTCAAACCAAGGAGCTGCCGAAGCTGGACTCAAAGACCATCGACGTAGAGGTATTTTAATCTCACTAAACATATCTTTAAGCAATTTGCTCTCTTAAAACAGGGCGAAAACATCATGAATTTTGCAGCTCATCAGACTGTGAAAATGAAACATCACCATCCACAATCCAACTAACCAACAACCCCAACCCACCCCCACCATCATTCCCTCCAGCATCTCCCACAAAAGTATAAACTTGGGTCTCCTGTGGCCATGAATCCATCTGAAAGTCCACAATCCTATAACCCCTTTGTGGCACACATCAAATGGTGTCTGCTGTCAATCCTGAACTAATATTAATTTTTAATCATCTCCTCTGAAGCCTCAGCCCAAATAGCCTTAAGGAGAGAGAGAGAGAGGGGTCCTTGGGAAAGGTAAGCCATTAAAATGGTATTTGAAGATGTTTGCTCCGTAAATTTCACTTGACTCAGGGCTGAAGTGATTCATCTCTGTTCTCCTGCTCTAATGGCTGTCTGTGATGCTCTGCAAGAGTGATGGGCGAAATTCTATCAATCAAACATCCAATTTATCGGTGTCATGGAGAATGGCAAGCGGTTTCACATGCGCCAAACTCTTTCCATCGCAGTTCATATTGAAAAGGGGGTGTGCAGCAAAGTGGCACGCCTCTCTGATTTGTATTAAAAACACATTGATGTATTGTTGTCGCAAGTTCCCAGACATCCTCTTTGACTTTTGGAACAGAAGGTATTATAGGCAGAAACAGCCTGCATGTTCTCTCCCTCATCGTTTTAATGTCTAATCCATGTTTACAGATACTAATTGCGAAGCAAACGCCATATGTCGCTGCCATTTCTCCTTTTTTTTGCTTATTGTGAAACCTAATTAGATTTTTCGGCAAAGCTTTATTTCACAGATGTGAAATCAATCAGAGTTGGCCAGGGCTGAAGCAGTGGGGCTGGAGAGAGAGGGTAGATGGAAAGAGAGCGAGCGATGCGCCTGGTTCTCGAGGGGGGACGGGGACACATGGTGAAAGATGGAGCAAGCTGTTCATACTATAAAGACACAGCTAACCAGGAGAACATTTACACAAATGATCACTCATTTATTGGATAAACAGACTAAGAAGTGTAAAATGCAAAAAATGCGAGCTGTGGGCTTTACATGAATGTGGCAGAGTGATTCAGGCTTGCTAACTGTCTGTTTACATTCCTGCTTTCTCTAAATCTTTGATTTGATTATATACATAGGCCTGAGATAAATCAGGATGCTATTGAAACCAAAGGCCACTTGTGTATGGACGAGAGAGAGAGAGAAACAGGCCATTCTTTCCAAGGTTGTGAGCATGTTAAGGAAGTAGAGGTTAAAATCCATATTATTAGCTCCAAGTGCAGCTGAGCCGCAGGATATGCGACTGTGGTCCCAGAGCAAGCTGCCTTAACAAGCTTCACCACAAGACAATGCTGGCTAAGAAGAAACTGCATGCCACTGATAAGGAAATAAAGCAGCCTGCGAGCACGGCCAGGTGACAAGCATAAATTGTATTCTGCCAGTTTGTTTACCATTTTCAATTTATTCAGTCTGGAAAATGATGAAAGCGGTAATCCCTGAACTTCCCACTGGTCTCCAACTGCCCAAATGTCTCAGATGAAATCACACCCTGTCTTCCCGCACACAGCGCTTGAGTCTCAGGATTAATTTGGCCTTTTGGTAACTCTGTGCAAATCATCACTTTCTCCGTTTCTATTTATACTTTCTTCCCTTAAAAAAGTTTTCATTAATTAATTGCATTACTTATTTATTTCTTTTATAATTATTTTGCCTATAGACCCAGGGTTTTCAAACTGGGATGTGCAAGGTGAGAAAGAAATATGTTTGCAGTATATTTCTGCTTTTCTAAATCGTAAGACTGATTTGTGGCTATTTTATTCAATTCACAGTCCTAGTTTTTAACATTAAGAAAAAAAAAATAAGTTTCAGTCTCTCCTTACAATGTAAAACCGTTCATGATAAGACAACACAGCTGTCGTTATATTTTGGAAAGAGGGACCATCGCAAGTGAATCATCATATTTGGCATTAAAATTGAATCCATTAAGATCCTTGGCATTAAACATCTGAAAACCCCTGGTATTGCCCAAAGAAAGTTATCCATTAGCATTCCCATTCAAGGCACTTGTCTGCTGCAGGACCTGTTTGGAAGAACATGATATGAATTCTGCCTTTTGCTCATGGGTACATTGAGCCAATTACCTGAGGCATACAGTACTGTTCAAAGGTTTGAGGTCAGCAAGCCTTCTTTTTTAATGCTTTATTCAGCAAAGATACATTAAATCAATCAAAAGAGAAACAAATACATGTTTAATGTTACAAAAGATTTATATGTCAAATAAATGCTGATGTTCTAAACTTTATTTGAATAAAAATGTATCACAGTTTCCTCAAAAAGCAGCACAACTGTTTTCAACATTGATAATAAATGTTTCTTGGTGACCAAATCAGTAACGACTGCTGAAATTTTAGTTTTGCCATCAAACAAATTACAAATGATAATATATTAAAACACTTATTTTAAATTATAATAATATTTTATAATAATATTCTATAATAATATATATTTTACTGCATTTTGATTGATTACATGCTGCCTTGGTGAGCATAAGAGACTTCTTTAAAAAACATTTTAAAATCTCACCGACCCTAAACTTTTGAACGGTAAAGGAGGTGCAAAGAGTGAAGCTTTTAATCAGGTGTACATATCATGTGACGTCAGATTACTTTGGATCCACAGGACAATTGTGTCCTCACAAAAGCTGCGTTTTCACTGTCGGTCAGGGGGAGTCAGGGCTTTAAACGGGCCGTGCCGGGCTAAAAGCCTCGGGCCTGTAGCCCCGGGCCCAAAATCTGCTGCGTTTCCACTGTCGGGCCAGAAGCTCTGCAGCGCTTCACTAAAACCTGCCCGTAACATGCCTCTCTGGAACAACGTGCACACAAACCCATAATTTCACCAACAAATGGAAGTTTTATCATAAAACTAATCAGAAAGAAATCACTGGAAACACCGTGATCGCAAAACAAACATGATAAAAGCAACCGTTTACTGGCATTTTTACTTGAATACTTAAAACCCAAGCATCAATGTTTTACCACAGGTTTACAATAAAAAGTGATAAGCCTACATTGATCATAATGAATCAATTTGTGTCAAAATTGCACATTAGTCACAAAGAATAAAGTGGTTAACAGTTAACACAGAACGTATTTTTGGGGGGAATTTGAAAAGGTACCGCCACAGTGACAGCTTTTGTACCTTTTTTTCTGAGAGTGTACCTGAGTGATCAGAATCCACACCGGATCACACACAGAAGGCATTCAAACAGGAAAGTGAGTTTTGAGGTAAATTATTTTAAAAGTCTTTAAAGCTGACAGAATCATCCGGCGCTGCCGTCTTCAGACTCAGGTAAACTCCGCCTCAGTTCGTAACCACTGACTCATCTAGCCCGAGCTGGCCCTTTGGACCAAGGTATTCAGCGGCCCAGAAAACCCTGGCCATTGGCCCAGAGGAAGCCCCGACGAGGCTCGATCAAGCCCCGGAAGTGACAGTGGAAACGTGACTGGCCCTGGCACGCCCGCTTTTGGCCAGACAACGGCTAATGCTGATTGGCTGATGGCAGCCTTCACTATCAACTATAATATAATTCAGTATTTGTCATTTATTTGCATGCCATCAATGGAGAAAGAGCCATTTTTATGGTTCAATTTCAGCATCGACCAGCTGGGATCATACTAACGGGGCCATGCTAACCAGCCAAACTTTGACCCCTTGGTCAATACATAATTCAGCTTCGCTCTTTACTTTTCAGTGCCTCTTTCGCAACCTTTAGATGTCTCAAGAGAAACCACTCTTAAACTTATACAGCTAATTTAAAAAAAAATGTGATCAAATATTGCAGGATCAGTGCCCTACCCTTTGTTTACTCATATGAAAGGCCCGCTTTGCTTGAGCAGCTGAGATGGCCAATTAAAGCGTTCTGCTTGCACCGCTGGCCCTAGTTTTAATTTTAAGGCTAAACCAGCATCCTTCACTGCTTGAGTCATGCAGGCTGTCCTCCTAGTCATCATTAGTTAAGTGTGATTTGAGAGAGAGGAGGCCAGAGCAAAGAAACTGTCTCAAAGGCACAGAGAGTGAAGCTTTTAATCAGGCGGAACTGGAACCGCTACAGGTCAGTGCGGTGTCGCTTCTCAACAAACAAGAAACGGCACCGAAAATGACTTCTAATAAAACAAGAGCAACGGGATGAAAAAAGAGGGTTTAGGGGGAGAGCAAATGAAAGAGAAAGAGGGGAACCTAATATAAATGATAGTAGCTCAGACAATAGCCTCAGGATTCTACATCAAGCTTAACTATGTGCAATTAAGCTTTAGACTGGGAGAAAATCACCTTGTAAAAATATTTGTCATGTGAGCCGTTTCTCTGGTCTCTGCACTAATTAACAAGGGAACGTAGTAGTGTTTGTTTGTACTTCTATTTACACATAACTATACAGCAAAACAAACATATACCTCATGTGATTATTTTCTAGATTAAATTTCTAAATCTCAATTAAGTCACTGACATGTAATCGCTATCATTAAGCAATAATAATTTACTTAACAGCTTATGAACTGTAGAACTAACAAATTAAGTACATTATTATCAGTTGTATAATTAGTTGCATAATTGTGACGGAGTAGATGCACCACAGTGAACTTTATCGTGCCTACAGGACTGAATAACCTTCTAGACCAACACAGACGACATATTTGAAGCCATCTTAAAGTCAGATACATTTCTGTATTTCTAAGTATTGCTGTAAAAATTTAAATGCAACACCACCAGTGTCTGCAGAAAAGGGCACTTTTTCACAGCTAGGGAAGAAAAAAGTCTGTTTCATAAGAAGGTAAAGCTATGGTCTTTAAGAGAGGTCAAATAAAAAAATTAGCCATGGTCAGCAGTTAGTTCTCTGTTCCCTGAGAGGGAGTGAAATGATCCAAGGCAATAGCATAAAGCAGATACTCCAGCTTTATCTTGCTTGGGCTGTGTGAACGAGACTTAGGATGCACAGTAAAGAAAGCACTGACGAACAGAAATGAGTTTAGAGGGTAAGGAAGGAATTGGGTCTGTTTCAATCAAGCCAATTGGGCTTCTGAAAGTACAACTTAAGTATCAGTACTTTGCTCTCGATCCCCACATACAAATATTTAGCCTAAGTGTTTTTTTAAACTTGCAGTTTTACAATCAATGCATAAAATAGACTCCAAAGTGAAAATACGAACTGTGTTAGCAAGTTGGGTAAGACAGGAACTATTTCTTATCTTACCTTACGCAGAACTGCTGAAGGACACAAGCAGCCAGCCGCAAACCGCTCACGCCGCTGACACTTCACTCACAGCCTTCAATCAAACGCAGACTGGGGCTTTGACAAAGAAACATCATTCACATTAAAGTCAAAGCGTAGATGTGACATTTATTATAATGGGTTTGTGTGATGATTGTTTAATGATTCAAATTATTTAAAAGTTGAAATTGATTTTATAATTGTTGTTAATAAATAATAAAAAAACTAAAGTTGAGTGCTATAATTACTTATCTTTGTCCTATCATAAAAAATAAAATAAAAATGTAATAAAGGTATCAGCATGGAGTCTATTAACAATCACTTCCGTATTTATCGTGAAATAAATTAAATGAAATCTTGAGGAAATGTTCCACAACAGGACAAAGCAATATTGATACAAGCTTCTGGAACTCACATTATGTTTTAATGTACTAATGTTATGTTTACTATAGTATAATAATATACAGTTTTAATAATATTATACAATTGTTATTGAGAGTTATTAGAAATATGACAGAAAAAGTTTCCTATGGGAAAATAAATACTAAACCGAAAGCTAACGTAGCACTAACATTTCAAGTTCTAGAACAAGGCAAGTTCTAGCAAGTATCTGTGTCAGATCATCTATCCCTATCTATGACAAAGCATTTTGTGCAGGCACAATAAGGCATTAAAATGTGCTTTCTTTTCACAGGTGAGTGAGACAGGTGAAGTGGATATTCAGATGGTAGACTCTCAGATATGGATCCCTGCTGAGGAGCCCATATCCAACAAAACATTCCTGTTGAATTCCAAGATCTGGGAGATTTGCCGAGATCTACCCATCCACTGGATCCACCCATCTCCTCTCAGAGGTTACAAACAGAGCTTCACCAACTCGAAATCCAATTCAACCCTAGTAATAAGGTTTCAGAATAGCCAAGTCAAGGCTGTAATTTCTTTTGCTCTCCACTGTTTGTTTGTACTTTCTCTTCAAACACAGAATTCTGTGGCTAATGCTCTAGAAATGTCCAAAGCAATCATTGATTAAGTAATCAAGGACATGATACACCATGTTTGAAGAAATATTATGTTCTTAAGGAAGATCAAAGGGGCCTTTCACAATATCCATTTTGTAGCAGCAAGTGTTTAGCAGCGTGACTGCATCGTCGTCTTTCCTTCTGTGATGCAGATGCTGAGTTCCATGATGTAGAGGATGTGGAGGAGACCCCAGAGCTGGAGGCAAGAGGGCCACGTCAGGCCCGGGACGTCATGGACCAGTTACCAGTAAACGACTATGTAAGTATGAGCCCGAGGTTCATTACTAAAAGGCGTGTTCGACTGCGGTTGAGCTGGATAGTCATGCTCTCTTTTTTAGTATAAATCGTTCATTAATCGAAGTTCCCTTTCCGAACTTAAAACAGACCATGTGGACCACAGGGCATTGAAATTGCTCTATATATCTGCTTAAATCAGGCCAGCTCACTTAAGACTCCCTTAATGTCTTACTGCTAATGGAGAGGGATATTTAGCCTTCAAAGGAAGCAAGTTTGCTTTGCAGTATTTTCATGCCTCTCTTATGTAGTTAGTGATGTACAAAGACAGCCTCCCAAGGTCACTCATTAATGAATAGATATATGTATTAATCATGCTTTAATTATCAAGGCATAAAGAATCAAACGGCCAAAGAAAGTCCTTTATTGCGTTCATGAAGTGAAGCATATGTTCAATGATTAATTATCCTGAAGTCGTAGCACTAATGCTTCACACACCTACGATATACACCTCCCCGTCTAGTATGCGACTTTTAGCCTCTGAGCGCAAGGATGAGAAGACGGCGAAAAGAAAGAACTTCAGGTGGGGGGAAAAAAGGCATATTTATCTGCAGAGGTCCAGGAACGACTTGCCTTCCCACCTCATCCAGCAAAACGGACTGCAAAGTTACATTTAATTAAAGCAAATCCAGATGAAACCACCTTTTGCTTTTGAAATCTTCTCCTTCAATCAGCTGGTTAATACATACCAATCCAGCCTATTCCAAGGCTAAGCACAGGCGGGCTGTGTTTGTGGGCAGAGCGATAACAAAGGCTTTTGCGAACGTCAGAGGGGATGTGGCTTCCAGTAATTGGAGTCTGGAGTCATGTAGATGCTGCTGGGAAGCCAGATATCTCAGACCTTTCAGAGGATCCTAGACGCAAGCCCTTCTTTTAGCTCTCCCACCGGCAGACGTCTGCAGCTCGAGGAGGGAATTCATATTTTGCTACAGGTCTCTGTACCCTGTTGTGTACTTTTTATAAATAATCATCAAAGTTCCTGTGACAGAAGGCCTGAGATATACGAGGCTGACCTTTCCCCAGTACTGCCACGCTGATGCGTTGTGTGCCAGCACAGCTCTGGATATCTTTCAAACTGAATAACTATCATCTGGCTGCACTGAGAAATTGCATCATGGTCCTTGACCTACATTGGGAGGATAAGCCTCTGATGATTGGGTCCGGTCGAATCTCAGACTTGTACGCCTGCCGCAGTTGTTGATGGTAGGCATTGTGACCCCGCGTTCTAGCTGAAAGCATTCTGGCTTGCAGATCCCTGATTGAACCTCCCTCCCCAAGTCTGAACTTAAGATGCACTTTCCAGTCAAGGACCCGAAGAAGATAAATTCACTTTAAACTTATGATCCTAAAATGAGGCAAAAAAAAGTGTCTTTATACATCTGTAATTGGAAAAAATGAAGAATGTCAATAAATTAAGCTGTGTAAAATTAACGTGTTCGCACATGCAGTAAAAGGGAAGAAAATTATAACACAGGTCTGTATTTACACTATCAATCAGATATGAATTTTGAAAGAAGTCTCTTATGCTCAATAAAGCTGCATTTCTTTGATCAAAAATACCGTAAAAACAGTAATATTCTGAAATATTGACATAACTGCTTTCTATTTAAATATATTCCAAATTATAATGTATTCCTGTGATGGCAATATGTCAAAGATCTGATCGGGTGTTCAAGAAACATTTATTATGTTCGTGTTATGTTGAAAACAGTTGTGCTGCTCAATATTTTTGTCAATGACACTTCTTTTCAGGATTGTTTGAGGAATAGAAAGTTCAAAAGAACACAATTTATTTGAAATGATTTGTGACAATAAAGACATTTATAATGTTACTCTTGATCAACTGAATGCATCCTTGCTAAATTAAGTATTGACTTCTTTCCAAAAAAAATAAAAATCTTACTGCACCTAAACTTGAACGGTAGTGACTATCAATACACACAGGAAATGCAAACATGGAAATGCAAATCTGCAATAATTTAATAAAACAACTTTCTTCACACTTAATCGCACAAGCATAAAGATGTGTTCCTCCGCAGGTGTTCGCATTAAAATGAATGATGGTTCAGCTTCAACGATAATTAAATTCTACCATACAATGAATGCAAATGCTTTACTTTTGTTCTAAACAGTGTGCATGGGTTTGATTTATAAATAAATAGCCTGTAAAAGGAGTCTTTCCCCCATCATGTACCGATAAACGGGTTCTCCCCATAAGACTTTTGATCCACTCTGATCAGTTCCAATCAGCTCTAGATGTTCCGATTAGTTTTTAGAACAGAACAAAGCGTGTATAATGTCAAATTGAATAAAATATGCATTCACAGTGTTTAAATAAATAAATAAACAGCATGTTACGCATATTTAATTGTTTAATGAGTTAACTTTGATAATCCTGGGAAAACAAATAATAATAATCATTTGATGCAAAAGAATGTAGAGTTTTCATACTTTCTCACATGAAATGCTACATCACGCTTTAACGGCCTGTAACACTAAACATAACATAGGACGTGACAGGCTTCATGAAGCTAATATGGAACGCTATAGTCAGCTTTAGGCACCTGTTCTTAATTGCTCTTACTATTTTATTCATGACTGACATCATGTCCCAGAGTGCTTTATTTCTTTCATCTCCGCATGCAACAGACAGACAAAAAGTCCCAAACATAAAGTAATAACACTCACTTTCTCATTGCAGCAGGATAATCAGTTTGATTAATATGCCTCTGTGGAACAATACCATAGTCTGTTTGTTTTATACTAATCACGCATCATTTCACTCGAAAAAAGAAAACCTCTTATTTTCCCAAATAACATCCACCTTTCATACTGGCAGGATTATTTTTTTTTTCTCTCTGTGAAAGTCTGATAAATCAAACAGTTCTATAGCGACATGCTTTGTGCTGTTACCAAAATGAATTGTTGTCTCAACACTCCTGACCCTAAACCCGACAAACATTATGAATCAGTAATTGTGCATTTGTGAGAGTAATAAATCAAACCATACAGGCATCACCCTTCTTTCTCTTGCACTAGTCCAATCATTAGGAGAATGCAATTTTCAATCCATTCATCATTGCATAGTAAGCTCATGAAAACTCATACATGCTTCGTTTATGGAGAACAAAATGAGAGATGGGACCAGAGGAGAAATGCATGCCATTATGCATCTTCACACACACATGCACAGGCACATTATAATTCACTGCGCTTCATCTCAAACCCCCCAAAATCGATAATGATAATAATATACCTGTTTATGCTATACAAACACTATGTATTACCGTGGATAAATGTCATTTTCTTCCGGGCAACACATTTCAAAGCAATTTCTGCCGGCGTCAAGTTTATTTGCGTCATTCCCATTAGGAACTCTGAAGCGTTGCCAGACAACCTAGAGAGATCTGGCTTCATCCTCCAATCTAATGCAGATCACAGGAGGTGACTAGGTCAACGATGGTGTTTTTAATCAGCCGGATAACATCATATTGTCTGTGTCGTAAGCTAGGGGAGATCGAAACGCAGTCAAATGAAACAGTGAGTTGAGGGTGCTATCTGCTCCAACAGTTACGGGAGATAGAAAGTTAAGTGGCACTTCTCGGAACCCATCTCGTAGCGGCTGATCAAAGGCATGGCACTCAGCCCTGGGTAATCTGGAGAGGGCATGCGTACACGATCACAATGGAGAGGGCCAAGGGCCATTAATTCTACCCAATTTACCTTTCACTCCGCTTTCATTTAGCCCGTACACCAATTCACACCCTGCCTGCGAGAGCAAATAAACCGATCCTTGTTGGGCGATCATTACCCCGCTAATTGCTGTAGGAACGTGCCATTCGCTTTATGCCAAAGTCAAAGGAGGGCATGAGAGTGCATAGGGGAGGGTTCTCATTTCTGAGCTCAAATGAGGCCAGGGTCGCTGCTCGGACTGAGGCACCGAAGCTACGCATTTATGGGAGTGGGAGGGCTGGGATGAAAAAAACAGTGTAATTATCTCAGCGTCTGCCAGTGTCAAACTTGCTCTGACTGAGAACAGACAGGCAGTGGGGTTAAGGGACTTGAATCTGAGATGCCAAAGCCATGCGATGTCACCGGCGGCGTAATGGAAAGGTCAAGGGCATTATATCATATCAGATACCCTGGCTTGGCATATCAAAACCATCTATTTTAAATGCCACTCTGATCCTTGTGACATATCCGAGCATGACAGGGTTTTTTGTCATTGCATGTCTACACCCCATAATCTCTCTTCATTCCCCTTCAGAGCACTGCACCTTTTTATTGCTAAAATCAAACTATAAGTCACGCACCCTGTGGAGATTGCAGGTATTGTTTGGCTGCGGTTCTTACCCTGTTGACTCACTCTCTTCGCAGAGAGAAATGGGGCTGGAGCTGGACAACAGCCTAGATGAGCAGGGCTACTGCTGCCAGTACTGTCGTCGTGGGTACCGTTATTGTCGGCGATACTACGAGCCCCTGGGCGGCTTTTCGCCATATCCTTACTATTACCAGGGAGGACGGGTCATCTGTCAGATTGTCATGCCTTGCAACTGGTGGATAGCACGAATGCTGGGACGAATTTGAGGATCCTGGGGGGAACCAGTGGTGCTATGCTGCTCAGGGGTACGCGTAGACCAGCTTCATTTGTTCTAAATGTCATGTATATGCTCAACGTTTTCCTTTCTTTGTGTAAAAAATCTGCTGAAGTGAGGCAAAACATTAACTCAAAACATCCTCAGTGACCTGGTCACTGTCATAACTATTCTTCATATTATGTATGGGTAGTTGATGCATAACATAATCAAGATAACATAACATAATCATGTCATTTCCCTTATACATTTGGGAATGTTTGTACAAGGGAAATGACATTTTAGGCCCTGTTTTTCACAATTTCACATTTTTGCCTTCATTTGTTCAATTTGTGGTACAACTAATTCATTTTTAATAGTACAAATATGCTCCATCTCAAACTATTTTTAACAGCATTTTGCTTGTAATAATTATGCATGCAGTTTTTATGAGCATATTCATTTTGAAACGACATGGAATATTAGTCAATTAACATGTTTTAAAAAACTGTTATTGTATAATTAACTGCTTAAAACAGTGAAAAATGGAGTCTTTCATGTCAAAATACAGAAAGTATTTCACGTCAACTATCAATATACATATACACATATATACATATAAATAAATAAATATATATATATATATATATATATATATATATATATATATATATATATATATATATATATATATATATATATATATATATATATATATACATATATATATACATACACTTTTATACATGGATGCTTTCTGTAAGCTTATTTTCAATGAACAGTGTTTTGATCTGTCCTTGACCTATACGGTAATACTAAAAGTACCACAGAAACGGTTGCATGGAAATTGTCAGTTACTGTAGTCTACATATTCCATGCAGACCTTTCAAATCAATGGAGAACGTGTAGGTGGAGACATAACTCAAACTGTTTTAATTTGCATGTGAAGTTCATTACGTTACCCTTTCTGACGGACCTTTATTTGTCTTTTTTTAAAGTGGATGAGAGGCATTATAAATAACCAGGTTACATTTACACTAGTGTGCATGTTAGGATTGTTTCTAATGTATTTACTGTACGCTTAAGTAAGTCCCTGAAGAACTTTGAAAATTAGCCTTTTTAAAAGCTGTTATGTGAATTTAATGTGGCGTAGAACCATACTGTACACATATCACACGGCTGTATTTACGTTGTGACATTGCTAGCACCATAATTGCAGCTCTGGGACTGTTTCAATCAATTCCTTCATCCAAGCAAATGGGTGCTCTATAAATTGCATGTACGTAATCTTATGCTCCTTTGAGTTTTTCCAACAACTTCCATCTGAATAAATCTGGTAAAACTTTCAATGTCTGCTACTAATTTACTGCTGCGAATAAACATGCTAAGAGACATAAAAAGACACTGTGAAATACAACATGTCATCAGGGCTGCCAACTCTCACGCATTCATGCGTGAAACTCACGCAATTGACACTTTCACTCTCACGCCACACATCCATTTTCTAATGCAGAGGAAAAATCGCGAAGAAGAGGACACTGACACCGACAGACAAGACAGAGCAGGTTACTTTTCATATGAAACAAATATGAGCCTCTCAAATTCTGTCAATTTTATTATGAAATTCAAAAAATAAATACTGTTTTGGCGCTTGTAAATGTGACGTGACAGATCGCTGGCGCCTCAGTTCAAGCGGTACGTGAACCGATCATCTCTTACTCTTACTACTACTAGTTAATAGTAAATCAACACGAATGAACAATAGGTATGTTGAAAGATACAGTACAACTTACCGAAATGTATATGCCTCATATATAATATCGATCAATCAGTGTTTTTCACCCGTGGAAATGGTCAATAAAACAGCTGGAGAACATTTGTCACATAACGTTAGTTACCCATTTAATGACCATAGCACGTTAGTTGGCTAGAAAAGAAATGCTATAGAGAGGAGTATTTTGCTAAATTTTGCACCAATGCTATATTTTCTAACTGTCATAATCATTTGTTAACAAACAAGTATTTGAGTTCATTGTTTCTGCACTAAATTATTACATTGTTTAAATTAACACATTTTTAGCTAACTGTGACTTTGTATATGTACATTTCTGAAATACTTAACTTAGACAGTTACCTCTGATTACAGATCACTCTAAATTGTAATATGGACTCATGCATTTTCTGTAAAGCTGCTTTGAAATGGTGTATTGTGAAAAGCGCTATACAAATAAATGTGAATTGAACTGAACTGAATTAAATATCATGTGCACTATATTAACATATTATATTTTTACTTATATCATTAAAATATTATTACGTTGTTATTATAATAAAAAACGCATTATTTATATTTTAGTTGTTATTTTTAACCTTTATCTATTAATGTATCTACTGTACCTAATATTTATCTAAATTAATCGAGATTGAATCAAGATCGGAATCAAATCACAAGAATTGAACTGAATTGAAATCAGGAAATTTGTAAATTTGAAATCAAGCAATAATAAAAACAGTGGCCTACCAGTCATTGTACCATGTTGAAACATGTTGTCACTACAATTGAACTTAATAAAATTCTGTTTAGTTACCAAATGTTTTGACAATCACAATACACTTATTGTGGTGTACATTTGTTTTGTTTTTTTACATCCCCCCTCCCTTTCCATAATTCTCACTCTAAAATCACAGCTCTCACTCACAGCTAAAATCAAAAGTTGGCAATCAAAAACATGCTGATAATTACAGTGAGGGACACTGACACTGACTTTTATTCCAAACTTTTTTCAGATGTCTAAGTTTGTGTTCTTTGAGAATCAAATCCAATACCTTGACATTGTTAGCGTCATGCTCTACCAGTTGAGCTCCAGTAAGACCAAATACATGACTGAGCTATATAAGACCTATTAACAGACACAGTACAATTATCATAAAGAAAAGCTTGTACACTGAAAGCATTCAAGATGCATCTTTTCTAAGAAACCAACAAAAGAGCAAATCACAGGGCTTTCATCTTGAAACAAAGGATGCCACATCTGTGACAAACAACCACGCAAAGCCACAAATCAAAGATGGAGGAAGTTAAAGCTCACCTTGATGTTTATCTATTTCGCTTCCATGGTCAGTTGTCTAATTGTGATCTTCATCAGCCATATCTTTCCTCAAAAGATCCTTTCCTTTCCTTCATTCGTCTGCAGATGGAAAGATCTAATTCACTAGAAGCCTGAGGTAAATGATCAAAGCACAAACTCAAAATACCCCATAGAAAGCTTATTATATTGGATCCTGTTTCTTTTATCACAATACCTGAATTCATATGAGACACCAGCACTTATCTTGATGCGATGCTAAAGGAAGTGATCTCAAAAGAGCCTCTGTACAGTGGGTAAAATAGCAGCATTAAATTCAAATGAATTTAGCATGTAGTTTTAGACCATAATTCATAACATCTATTTGCACACTATCATGTTGTTCAAAACATGTATGACTTTCTTTTCGTGCTGCTTTTACCTTTACCTTAACGATGGATGAGGACCGGGGCTGTCAAACTCCAAAACGGACCAAAAGCACCACAAAACCATGATAAAAGTGATCCATCATGTGACGGTATTCCAAGACTTGTGAAGTCATACAGTAGCTCTGTGTGAGGAAGAAAAAGAAATGTTGTTAGTTATTAAAAATCTTAATTTGTCTTGATAAATCTCCATGTTTTCTTGGATGTTTTTGTTCTTCATATTACTAATATCAATGTTCTAAGCAACATATAATTTCCTTTTTAGAATAATACAAGGCAAAGAGTAAGAGTACAAATGAAGAAATGGATGTACAGATAAACTAATGAATTTGAGAATTCAACCAAGCCGTTTATAATGTCACTGCTGTGCTGTCACACTTACGTTTGTGATATGCCGTATCCATATATAACTACCTTCATGTTTTCATCGCTATTTCCAGACATACCTGAGCTGGTTTGTATATATTGTGTATGACAACACGAATGTATATTTATGTATAATAACCTGTAGGAAGGATTCATGACTTGAAATGTAATTAACTAAAGAATAGTAGCCTAGGCTATGCACATTTACCGACCCAGATCCATACTGAGTCTTGTACAACGATTTCAGATTTAAAACTACCAAACAGTGGCAATTTTCATTTGTGAAAGCTCAGAGCTGCTTGTATTTCATTGCCGAGAGACGCAGAAAGTGAGCCTGCAGCAACAGTGACTGTATAAGACAGTGCAAGGAGGCAGGATTGCACAGGTAGGCATGTGAATTAATTCCTTTTGTTAGCACATCAAAAGTGCATTGTTATTTACCTCCAAGCTGTTTGTTTTAGTTCTGAGGATATAACTCGCCGATTTGTGTACGTGGAGCAGGTAGTCTGTGTTTTACAGGCAGACTTTCTGCTTTAGAGCGGTACACGATGTACAAGAAGAGAGCAAATTGCTTGTTAAATGTATTTTACTGAGGTGTGACACTACTGCCCTCCAGTGGAGCCATATGGATATGACTATATTATTGTGCATTACTAATGCAGCATTAGAGCAAAAGGGTTTTCAAAATGGGGGCCATAAGGAAATGCTAGAGGGACTATGGAAATGTTTAGAGAAAACAGTGTAAAAAAATAAATTCATTATAAACAGATTTTTAAAAAGATCATTTAAAATAATGACATAAATAAATAAAATAATACATATTAGATTTGTTTTTAAATTGATTAATAAATTAAAATAAATTATAACATTTAAATTAAAAAATAAATAGATTAAACAATATAAATTTGATTAAATAAGAGTGTTTGCACCTATACGTCAGATACTCGGATGTAAATAACAGCATATTGCAGTTTATGTAGGCCTACTACTGAACACACTGTTACCTAATTTATGATATCTAAACCACGGAAAAAACGCGTGGAAGCTGCTAAATCATATAGACAAGGACTTAGTAAGCAGGAAAGAGCGCGAAATTTTGACAAACTAAAGTTATGTGGTAAAGATCAGAACGCGCTAGCTTCTTATTCGTGGACTGACGACCCGACAATTCTTCCTTCTATTTCTTATCCCGACTAGTCTACGTTCAGACTGTCAGTCCAAATCCGATTTTTGTTCATATCCGATTGAAATCTGAAATCTTACCAAACGTGAACAGCAAAAAAAATCACATGAAATCCGTTTCAAGCTACATCCATATGTGGTTTGAAATCCTATTCAGGAAATCCACTTCAGTCTGAACGCTCTGATCGGATTTCGCGTGGTTTATGTGACTTTCTCACACCACGTAAAATGTGAACGTCAGACGTTCACTGTTAAAAATTACCAGCAATTCACAATAATTAACAGTATTATTTTACAGTAACTTGTTGTAATTAAGTTTCCCTGTAATATCCCAATGAATACCTGTAAAAACTACAGTATCCTTGGATTTTACAGCATTTAACTCTTATTTTACAGTAAAATATTGCAATCTAAAACCTGCTGTTATATCACAACAAGGTCTGTAATATCACAGCAACACAGTGAAAAAAAAAAGGATTTCACAGCATTAAACAGTATTATTACAGTGAAATATTGTATTGAAATTATGCCCTGGAAAGTCACATGACATAACCGAACTGTTTTGAATTTGAACTGAAAAGGCGCGGTCGTGTCCCTCTTCTGAATTTCCGGGCTGAATGGATAAGGTGAGTAGCATACATGTTTGCAGCACTTACACCCATGTTATTTTAATATGATGATAATATTTACTTTCAAATAAACGTTTATCGCATGACACAGTTCACATTTTGTTAGCAAGTGCCCGGAATTGTTGAAAGTTCTCTCACAGCATTTGCTAATAGTAGTAATGTTAGTAGCTAATGAAGAGAGTTTCGCTATAATTTTTCATGTCACTATCACCGTTTAGACAAATCTGGTGTTTGTAAAGTTTATGAAAACCAATGATGGGACAAACATTACTATTTATGTGTGCACATTTCTGTAATTAGTCAAGGTTATCATAGATTAGCAGGGCTAACCGTTAGCTGTTTAACTTTAATAACTTAGTGATTCAAACGGTCCATGAAAAAATATTTTTTTCAGCGGATATCCTAGTTACAACATGATTGAGCTAACTGTTAAGGGGGTCGCACACCGGATGCGCAGCTCGGCGCCGCGCCGCGTCTTTTAAATTCGAACACATTATTCTCTATGAGAATGTAAGAGGAAGATATACATCTCTATAAATGTAAATTTTATATAAAACCATGTAAATGGCGCTCTGTGGCGCGGCAGGATTTTGAACACGGTCCTGAGCCGTTGCTGGGCGTCGCGGACAGACGCCGAAAGGCGCCGCCGGTGTGTGTACTCTCATAGAGAATAATGTGTTCGAATTTAAAAGACGTGGCGCGGCGCGGCGCCGAGCTGCGCATCCGGTGTGCGACCCCCTTTAGTCTCATGTCGTGTTCGACAACGGGAGGGTTTTAACATTAGGGTTTCCCACTTGTCCTGATATGAATGAATAATAATTGTAAAAGTTGTAAATGCACGTTACATTGAGTGAGCAATCTCAAAGTGCTACAGAAAAAAAACACTATTATATACCACTATCATTTTTGACATACGGCTAAAATTAAATTACAATGATCAATGATCATAATCTGCATTCAAACTGAAATTCTTATTTTTGGTTGCATTTGTGTAATTTCTCCTTTTACTTTTCTTTCCAGGTCATCAGAGAGAGTTTGATGCTTGAAGTTGATGTAAGATTTTTTATTCAAATATTTAAAATGCAAAATGAGTGATTACATTATCAACATTTACCTTGCATGATTTACTACCTCTGACCAATGAACAATATTTATCCTTTATCCTAAATCCATGCTATTGTGTGTTAACTATGTTACAGCCATGTGCCACTGGTCAATACTGCAGAACTCCCCAGCAGCCCCTGCTTGATCATTCAAGGTAATGTTACTTTGATCTAGTATCGACATTTCTAACTCATTATTTTGTTTTCATTCTAGAAATCTATAAGACCACAATAAGTAATAATAATTATAATAATAATAATAATTACATTTGTATAGCCATTTGTATCTTAAGCAGATCGCAAAGTGCTCATAACACATAATGCTGTATCTGTTCATTTCAGGTGACATGATGAAGCCCTCTGGATGGCTTATATCCATCGAGGGACATGTCGTGATGGGCCCACACCCTTTCTTTTTACACGGAGTAGCTGCTTTCTTCAGCAGCTATTACGTCTTCAACCTTGAGTATCCTGCCACTGGATCGTCAACGCTGGAGTTCATTCAAAGGTATTTTATAAAGATCACATTTAATCTTGTAATTCACATTATAGTACAGGCTTCCAACTCAATGATTGTCTTGAGGTCTAAAATGCTGACAAACGAGGTACCTGAGGCCCCGTCCACACTACCGCGTTTTTGTTTAAAAACGGAGACCTTTTGCTACGTTTACACCTCCCGTCTACACTAAAACGGCAAAAACGGAGACCCAAAACGGAGAAGTTTAGAAACGCTGCCGACCCGTTTTTCGTTTTGAAACTCCGGAGGGCGTTTTAGTGTGGACGGGTCAAAACGGAGGACTTTAGAAACGATGACGCAGAGGCTCGCGCTCGGCTCTATGATTGGGTGTCATCAGTCATGGAGTATACACAGGTAATATTCAGTACCAGTAAACTCCACCCGCTGGAACAGTTTCTTACAGTAAGAAGAAGAAGAAACTGCCTCTTGGAAGCGTCTCAGGTGCGGCTCGCGCAGTAAACGCATAGCACTACATGCTATATAGAACCGACGCCTATTTTTCATGCGACACGCAAGCGTGTTGGAAGCGTTTCCAAGAAAAATAGAAGAGGAAAACATGTTTATATGTCATTTTGACACAAATACATATTAATAAGTTTACACCGGCACGCGCATGCCCAGTGTTGGTGAATGGTCACGTGATACGCGTTTTCAGTCGTTTTAATGTGGACGGAGATCAATTCTAATATGCAGCTAAAACGCTGGTGTGGACGGCGATCGTATTCGTTTTAATTCTCCGTTTCTAAACTAAAACGCAGTAGTGTGGACGGGGCCTGAGGCTAGCCTGGTGAGACCACCCTGATCTCGCGAACTCATTCAATTTCGCTCTGCAGATCAGTCTGGGTTTCTACACATGTTATGCTGACAAATACCTGCTGGTCCAATCACAGCTATTTATTTTGTTTTGGGGCAGGCTATGTGATGATGATTTTGAAACGTCTATTGCGAAATGCGAATGTATTGAATGAAGTAGATGAAATTTTCTTTCAAAGCAGAACAAAATGCTCTCAGGCCCTTTATTGAAAAGGATATGTTTGTCATACTTTCAACAGGGTTTGGTTTTAATTTACCAACTGGCCAATTGCGTGAAGATGCATTTCAGTGGCGGCACACGTTGATATGGCCTCTCATAGTAGAAAATCAACCCTATTTGCCTCAGGCAAACCTAACCTGAGGCACCTTGGCTAAAAATGGCTAAAAAAAAATTATGGTGAGAGTAAGATCTAACAAGTTTGGATTATAAATCTATTAGGGTTTGATGTGGGGAAAAAGCACAGCAAAAAGCACACCTTGATAAATGCTGTCTGCAATACATACTGTAAGTCTATTTGAAACTGAAACTATCTTTGCTTATTAACAGGTGCTTCCTGGGCATCAATCCTGAAAGAGGCTCAAAGACCAAGAAGCGGACAACAATGAACCCTCATGTGAGCACCCTTTTGAGGAAACTTATTGACTTTGAGTGGGCATCATAGTTTTTTTTTTGCAGCGGTAGTTGTCAGGCTCAGTTTTGAGTAGCCTTGTTCTTTTTGTAATTTTTCAAGACAACTTTGCACTACAAGATTTTTACACAATGCTGTTGCGTGTGGACTCATTATAATGTTTGAGACTGAGAGGAGCGCCTGACCCCTTTACGACATTCCTTCATCGCTCTCTTATCTTGCCATGAAGGCCTCATTCCCATCCTGTCCATTACTGTTATTGTGACAGCTAGTTGAATTGCAAGTTTGCACAATTTCTCTGCATTTTCTGACTTTTATGACTAGAAAGTTGAATTTCTTGAACTCTTGAAGTTCTTGGCATCTGCTGTACATTGAAAAATATGTATTTGTTAATAAATATGCCATTGGGCTAACATTGACTTTACCTCAGAGTTGTTTGTTGGGGGGAGGGGGTTAATTGTACAATGATTGTAAATTCACAGTATATTATTGTCAACTTGTACATTACTTTCAAAGTACACACTGTAAAAGTACAGGGCCTTGTAACAATGTACAGCAAAAGATTGTAATTCCCCAGTAATGTACTGTAATATCACAGTAATTGCTTTGTCATTGAAGCTGTGAAGTTACAGTATACAGTTGTGCTTTTACAACAATGCATTGTAAAATCACAGATATAAAATTACAGTAAATTGCTGTGAGTATATTTCACAGTATATTGCTGTAATCCTTACTGTGAAAGTCATGCAAAATTTATCCAATTCAGGGCTCCAAACTGCGACTAGAATGGTCGCATTTGCGACCAAAAATATTTATTTGCGAGTGAAATTTCTGCCAAGGTCGCCATTGGCGACAATACAAATTTACTCCCTTTGATTGTAAAATTTGCATCCTACGTGCATGTTTTATAACCAGTAGCCTATCGTAGGGGTGTGCGATATGACGATTTTTCATCATGGACGATTAAAATGTCTCCACGATCTGCTTTTGAAGAAATATCGTAGAATCCTGCACTCTAGTTGCTGTTCTGGCGCCTCTGTCCCGGTCAAAACATACTGAACAACGCGACGTATATTCACATGTTAACGCAGCGGAACGGGACACTGCAGTTCACAAAAGTTAATAATTTGCATGTGCTTTAATGCCTTGTCGGTTAAACATTTAATTTGCGTGCTGATGCGCTGTTCTAACATGTGCCTTTCTCAGCGCGTACATGTGAAGCCCACATGCACTAAAAGCCTGTCTACCAGCGCCTGGATACTGGACTAAGTTATATTTTGAGTCTTATTGTGCTAATACTGTTAAATACACACAAGGTTTACATAAACAAAGTCGGTTATGTCTAAAGTGAAAGCAAACTTGAGAAAATTGAGAGAAAATCGGCTTGTCAAATGCGTGTACATTAGACGTGTCGCGCGCAGCTCTTAAGAGACAGTAGCAATTGTAAACACGCTGCCGCTTGTCCTTAAAGGGATAGTTCACCCAAAAATAAAAATTATCTCATTATTTACGCACTCTAATGTTGTTCCAAAACTGTATTAATTTCCTTCTAATATTTTCTAATATTAATAATTTGAAGAATGTGGGTAACCAAACAGTAGCTGGTCCCCATTGACTTCACTGGGGTACATCAACTGTTTGGTTACCCACATTCGTCCAAATAACTTTTATTTTCAACAGAAGAAAAACAAGTTTAAAACAACTTGAGAGAGTAAATTATGACAATTTGAATTTTTAGGAGAACTATCCTTTTAATGTTAATGAAACAACAAAATGCAAAGATAAAATTACTCACTGCTCTTGACTGATAACTTTAATAGTAGCTTTAATAAGTATCAATTTATTATTTATACAGTGAAGTCTATGTTTTGTTTTATTTTCATATTTGTTAATTTAATTACTTTCTTCAATGCTACTGTTAAATAAACCTACTGTAGCTGAAAACATAAAGCACTGTTTATTTCATTTGTATATTAAGTTGTGTATGTGTAATGTTTATCTTTGATCTTAATATTTAATAACAAAGAAAATAATGACTACATTTTTTATCTTCGCCCCTTTCTGCCATTCTTTTTTATTTTACATTTTGTTACCTAAGGCTTTGTTTTTAAAATATGGACATTAGTTTGGCTGTAATGCTCAGTCACAAAATAGTAAAACCAACATAAAAAGAATTGTGATAAAATCGTGAATTGTGATTTTCCTGAAAAAAATTGTGATATGATATTTTTGCCATATCGCCCACCCCAAGCCTATCGCTTCATTTGTTTTGTTAACGTCATGAAATGAGATGCTTTGCGTGAACGTTTCACTGAGTGAAAGCGCCAAAATATGAACTTATGAAATAGTTCATAAGTCGGAAGTGACATTCAGTTACCAAATAAGCTCCAGTTCCCAGAACATTCACAAGATGAAAATGCTGAAACTGTAAGAAGAGGAGAGACATGCACACAACAGGGAGACTAAAATGTAAGTGCATTGTTATGTGGCTCTTAAAAAAATTATTTGGCGCCTGTTTTTTTCCCCTATAGGAGCCATTGGCTCCTTGATAGTTTTTTTTGTTTGGAGCCCTGCAATTATTTATTGTAAATTCACAACGAAAAATTTTGCAGTGTTGTTATAGGAAACTTCCAGCAGAATCTTGTCCAAGGATGCTTTGAAGAATAGTAGCCTAGTATAAGCAACACTTAGGCTATATTGCTCTGGTATTATATTTATAGAACTGTCTTGCGTGAGCTGAAATATAAAGAAACAATACTTGTCTTTATAAAATAAAATGTATTTATACAAAAGATTAAGATACTGTTTAAACAATAAAACAAAAAAGGTTTGTAGCAAATCAACAAAAGGTTACAGGTTATAATACAGGGTGGGCCATTTATATGGATACACCGTAATAACATGGGAATGGTTGGCGATATTGAAGTCCTGTTTGTTGCACATTAGTATATGTGAGGGGGCAAACTCCTCAAGATGTGTGGTGACCATGGTGGCCATTTAGAAGTCGGCCATCTTGGATACAACTTTTGTTTTTTCAATAGGCACATCATGTGCCATGTGACACATCAAACTTATTGGTAATGTCACAAGAAAAACAATGGTGTGCTTGGTTTCAACGTAACTTTATTCGTTCATGAGTTATTTACAAGTTTCTGACCACTTATAAAATGTGTTCAATGTGCTGCCCATTGTGTTGGATTGTCAATGCAACCCTGTTCTCCCACTCTTCATACACTGATAGCAACACCGCAGGAGAAATGCCAGCACAGGCATCCAGTATCCGTAGTTTCAGGTGCTGCACATCTCGTATCTTCACACCATAGACAATTGCCTTCAGATGACCCCAAAGATAAAAGTCTAAGGGGGTCAGATCAATCCACTTTCCAGGAAACTGTTCATCTAGGAATGCTCGGACCTGGCACCCATAATGTGGTGGTGCACCATCTTGCTGTAAAAACTCAGGGAACGTGCCAGCTTCAGTGCATAAAGAGGGAAACACATCATCATGTAGCAATTTCAAATATCCAGTGGCCTTGAGGTTTCCATTGATGAAGAATGGACCCACTATCGTTGTACCCCATATACCACACCAAACAGCAATGTGCAGCACCTGAAACTACGGATACTGGATGCCTGTGCTGGCATTTCTCCTGCGGTGTTGCTATCAGTGTGTGAAGAGTGGGAGAACAGGGTTGCATTGACAATCCAACACAATGGGCAGCACATTGAACACATTTTATAAGTGGTCAGAAACTTGTAAATAACTCATGAACGAATAAAGTTACGTTGAAACCAAGCACACCATTGTTTTTCTTGTGACATTACCAATAAGTTTGATGTGTCACATGGCCCTCTTCCTATTGAAAAAACAAAATTTGTATCCAAGATGGCCGACTTCTAAATGGCCACCATGGTCACCACCCATCTTGAGGAGTTTGCCCCCTCACATATACTAATGTGCCACAAACAGGACTTTAATATCACCAACCATTCCCATGTTATTACGGTGTATCCATATAAATGGCCCACCCTGTACTTTCAGCTCTATCCTATTCCAGGGCAGTCCTGTGAATGGATTTACAAGGGCTAATTACCTTATAAGCAGTTCAAGCAGTATATATGGTTAACTCGTCCTCGTCCGAGTTTGTCAAGTTAAGAAATACAGCAGAGCAATATCAATCAAAGAATCTTAGTAAAAACTAAACTGAAGATAAACTATATTCTCTTCAGGGCTGCAACGACATCAAAATCAAAAACGCAACAACACTCATACAATACACCAGTATATCATAGGAACGTTGGTTACATCAGTTCCTGTGCCATGCTAAGGTTTTTTCCCAGAGGAAGTAAAACCATGTGACTAGTAAATCATATGACAATGTAAAACATGTAACAATGTAAAACATGTGACATACATAAATCATGATACAATGTGAATGCAGTACCACATTTTATTAACTTTTGGGAATTGTGTTTTACCACAAGTGTGGATTCATATCAGCATTCTTTCTTCCTTTCCTGCCCATCCATCGTGGGAACCTATTGGTATGTGTTCGTGAATACAAGTCAGGAAATGGAGATGTGTTTGTTAGAGCATTATAAGCTTCAAAACTTATAGAATTTTCCCTTGCACCATAGAAACCAATGCAGATATTCCGGAAAACGAAAGAGCTGCATGGACACATCGATCTGAACAGTTGCGATATACAGAGTGGACATCATTTTAGATAAGATTCCAATCGAATACAAAAATATTTGGATTTGGACTGACGGTGTGAACGTAGCCATAGTGAACTACTTTACGTCAACATTTTAGCCATAGTCAACGCTTCACACATGTGGTTGATGAGCTGATGCTGTGCCTCTCTCAACCACAAACGCCTTCTTTCCTACCTAGAGATTCTTCTTCATCTCACTGGAAGTTTCCCGGCAGGTGTAGGAGTAGGACCCATCCGAAGCATACGTTTTAATTTGGCTTCTTTGCTCAAATTGGCTCATAGCATAGCTAAAATGTAAATCTTGGGAGGGGGACAAACAAGATTCCATTACGTTTACTGACAACGTTACAATGTCAAAACCACATTTATTGTTTGAATTTCATTATAAAATTGACAAAATTGTAAACCTCAGACTTAGTTTCTCTTTTTTTGTATTTGTTTTAAAAAGAACCTGCTTGTCTTGTCTTTAGGCGCGTTGTCAGTGTCCACTTTGCTCTGTGGAGTATTTTTCACTATGTGCTGAGAAAATGGACGTGTGGCGTCTCACTGGCCCCGTTTACACTAGTTTGTAGTTTTAAAATGGCGTTTTAAAATGAAAACGATCCTCGTCTTGGCGTTTCCACTGAGTTTCAGAAACGATCTCCGTCCACACTACACTACCGAATACGCATGTGACATGACCGTTCATGCACACTGGGCATGCGCACACAATTGTAAAAAGTTGCCTCTTGCTAAGCAGCAGCGGTATTAAAATGCAAAGTTTAAAGGGTTAGTTCATCCAAAAATGAGAATTCTGTCAGTAATTACTCACCCTCATGTTGTTAAAAACCCGTAAGACTTTCGTTCATTTTTGGAACACAAATTAAGATATTTTTGATGAAATCTGAGAGCTGGCTCACTCCTTCATAGGCTAACTAACGTTAGGTAATTGCAACTGCCGGCCCAGAAGAGTTAGTAAAGACATCGTTAAAATAGTCCAAGTGACTACAGTGGCTCAACCATAAGTTTATCAAGCGACGAGAATACTTTTTGTGTGCAAAAAAACTCCCAAAATAACGACGTGAGTTCACGAGAGCGCCACGACGCATGCGCGAGAACTGAGAAGATGACGCTCACGATCATTTGATGGGAAACTGTGAAAGGTAAGCCATTCATTTTGCGGCATTAGCACTTTTACGTTTTCTCATTGGAACCATTTTAAACACTACATCGAGACCCATCTGCGTAATCTTCACAATTCTAGCGCATGCGTCGTGGCGCTTTCGTGAACTCACGTCAGAGAGGCCCACACGGAAGAAAATGAATAGTTGAATAAAGTCGTTATTTTTGGGGGGGTTTGTGCACAAAAAGTATTCTCGTCGCTTGATAAACTTATGGGTGAGCCTCTGTAGTCACTTGAACTATTTTAACGATGTTTTTACTAACTTTTCTGGACCGGCAGAATTAAATTACATAGAAGCCTATGAAGGAGTGAGACAGCTCTCGGATTTCATCCAAAATATCTTAATTTGTGTTCCGAACATGAACAAATGTTTTACGGGGGTTGGAACAACATGAGGGTGAGTAATTACTGATATCATTTTTGGGTGAACTAACCCTTTAACTGCACAGTGCACACTGGCTGCTGAAAGGGACCACAAAGTCATCAAAGCTTGCAGTTCCATCTCCTTGTGATTGTTTACACGGTCGGCGAGGCGGGTATGTTACAGAGCCTTTGAGAGAGACGGCTCCGACTGAGCTGCGTTTCCCCTAAAGTATTGTAAGCCTAAATTGATCGTAGAATAGGGAGACCAGATTTCTCATGGTGGAATACCGGACGGGATGGAAAAGCTGTTTCCTCACAAAAGCTTATGCAGGGTATAGAGTGGTGCTGGTATGACATCACTTTGTAGGCAACACGGGGAAACAAGTTAGCATTTCAACACTTCCGGTTCCATCCTCCCGAAGTCAATGGGTTTTTTGAATGGGTTTTTGGTTAAATAGCTGAAATAAGGTCTGTGGTGCAACACAAGCAATACTTTCACGTTTTATTCTACGACATAAAATACAGACCCTTTCCAAAAAATTAGAATATTACATGAAATCACACAGTAATTATACAATAATACCATGGTCATTGAACCAGGTTTTGGTTATCTTGGCAGTGTGGGCAGGTGCAAATCCTGCTGGAAAATGAAGTCAGCATCTCCATAAAGCTTGTCTGCTGAAGGAAGCATGAAGTGCTCTGAAAATGTCCTGGTAGACAGCTGCATTGACTCTGGATTTAATAAAGCACAGTGGACCAAAGTCCTCTTTTCTGATGAGAGCAAATTTTGCATCTCATTTGGAAACCAAGGTCCCAGAGTCTGGAGGAAGAATGGAGAGGCACACAATCCAAGATGCTTGAAGTCCAGTGTGAAGTTTCCACAGTCTGTGTTGGTTTGGGGAGCCATGTCATCGGCTGGTGTTGGTCCACTGTGCTGTCCACTCAACGCAGCCGTCTACCAGGACATTTTCAGAGCACTTCATGCTTCCTTCAGCAGACAAGCTTTATGGAGATGCTGACTTCATTTTCCAGCAGGATTTGCACCTGTCCACACTGCCAAAATAACCAAAACCTGGTTCAATGACCATGGTATTATTGTGTAATTACTGTGTGATTTCATGTAATATTCTAATTTTTTTAAATCCTGTTTTCGTGGGTTTTATGAGCTGGAAGCCCAAATTATGTACAAATAAACAACTAAATACTTGAAATCGTTTAAGTTGTGGGCCCTGAATCTATAATCTATGGAAGTTTAACGTTTTGAATGGAATTATGGAAATAAATAAACTTTTCCATGATATTCAAATTTTTTGGAAAGGGTCTGTACATCAGTATTACCCCACTCGTGATTTTTTAAGCTGTTGCGTGTCTTGAAAAATGTGGTTGATAACAAGTGGCTAAATGGGACTACAGAGGCTGTCTGGGACATTAAATGTCATCACGCCGAACAGGTAAACTCAGTCAGCTTTTAAAGCCTCGTTATGCAAATTGTGCTTTTACAAACTTTTCTAACTTTGCGGGAAAATGTTTTTAGATAAAAACTGAAAGAGTTGTCAGAAGCTTAATGATGGCGACGTTGGACCGTGTAGTTCATTTATAGCCTACCTTTAGCTTTTTACTTACCTAACTTGAGCTTTTTCACTCCATTTGAGTAGCCTGCACCAACAGTTTGATTGTGGTAAAACTCGCATTTCATGTCTGTGGTGTTAGAACTCAATATCTGACTGGCAAAAACATCAATTTAATAATCAGACCGTCTATCCTAAAGTAAATTATGAATACTGCATTGTAATTATTTAATCATGTATTTTTGGTTTAAAATGGATTGAATGTAGTAGCATGGTTGATGCTATAGCCTATACTAAGATTTAGGAATGAATGTTAGATAGAAAACAGTAAATATATTAAATAGGATCACTAAATGCATAATTATATTAAAATATGCAGTCATTTAGGCTGTGCTTGGTGGAATGGATGAATGTATAGGCCTATATGTATGCAGACAGAAGAGTTAGGCTACTAACTTTGCATACATTTAATTAAAAAAGAATTTCTGAACTGCCATCTATGGAGAAAGGGCTGTTTTTCAGTCACATGATGTAGATAGCTACAACCAACAAGGGCTAATGGGGCCATAATAATCAGCCAAACCATGACACTATGCTGGTTATGACCTGGGAAATATAAAATCATGGTTATTGTTTCAGTTGCCAATGGAAGAATTGTATCAATTCATGCAGTTGAGGGATGTAGGTTGAGAAGTTTAATAGCTGTAAGAGTATTGCTTTTAGCTTCTATAAATTCCAGCTGTGAGACTGCTGCTTTAAAAATTTGATGTAAATATAAAGTCATGAACAATGGACGTAAATTGGAGTGGATGTCATTACTCTTAGTTCAGCAACAGAACGAAAGCATTGTTTAGTTTGTGTGTGTGTGTGTGTGTGCGGCAGTATCCTGGTGTGTGAGTAATCTTAGCGCAGCCCCTGACTGGAGGCACATTTCTAATGACCACCATCCCTCAGCCGTCCCGCCACTCCTCACTAGAGACACTGTGATGCAATAAACACTCGCTCTCTTCAAGCATGTCATTGGCCCCCAGCTACTTGTCGTCTTGCTTTAAAAATAGATTGTTCCTTGAGCTGATTTTGTGCAGCTGTGTTGATGTAAAGACGCGGTTTGACACTGGTGAACCACAGCTGTCTAGAAATTCAGCATTAATTTCAATATCTTTTTTAAGCTTTACAAGGGTTATTTCGGTTGAGAAGCTTATGATTAGTCATAAATCATGTATGGTATTCAGAAGTGAAATACCGATCACTGCAAGCTGTCCTGTTTAGTCTTTTTTAATGCTGCATGATTGCCAATGGGGAGTCGTCATGACATGTCAAACAGCTACATGTGTTTCCTGCAGCATGACATGCTATACTTCATCTTTATGTTAAACAACATTTTTATTTATTCTTGGATAATTATTATTATTATACATCCAGTTATGACGTTATGAACTGAGGAACTACAAAGAGCATTATATTACTTCAAAATGTATTTGTCACACAAAAAGGTGAAAAACCTGAAATGATGACCAGTTACAGAACCTAAAATGCTAAAAAGGACCAGGGCTAGTTGTCACAAGGGCAGCTGTACATTATCTCAGTAAGTAACTATGATTTTGACTTGGATGATGCATTCTTCTACCAGTGTTTTTGGTTTCAAAACTGTCTGCATCATTTTTTTGGTGAATTAAATTCTCCCAACCAAAAATTCAGAACGCAATGAAATAAAACCACATAGACATACATTCACACAACTATACAATATAATATAAATAGATTTCATATTATAATAAAGTTGTATTACATTTTCAAACACATTCAAGAGAGGGATATTTTGGGGCAATCTTTCATGTGTTTTATATAATAATGTATCTATAAATATAGATATAATATAGATTATTGACACGCTCCCATTATGAATACTTCCTGTACAGAAATTGCCTTTAAAAAAAACATACCCACCATGAGACAATTTCGTTGTACTAAATAATTTGGTCGCCCCTTCCTCTATATTTGAATTCAAACCTAAAGACTTTACATTGGAAATGGAAAAGTTCACAGCTATAAGCATATTATCTCCAATTCACGTAACATTTGTAGTTGTGTGATAAAATATCTTCCCATTTTCACAGGACACGTTAGCGCTGTGCTAATCGTTTTAACAACCACTTTCTGTTGCCATTTTGCTCCGTCCATACTACAGTTACCTTTAACAGCTTTGATATTGTGTTTTTCTGTATGTTATTGTTTTATTTGTCAGTGTTGCCTGTAGGGTTCAGAGTGCTGGGTAATCTGCAGCTGTGTGTGAATTGTAGACTTGGGGGTAAGAGCTCCAGCATGTACCAGGTGCCAGATGGCTCCATCAACAGACACACATGCCCATGGTCGCGCACACACTTCACAGAATAAGACCACAGAAAGCCTCTCCAAACCCAGACCACCAAGTAGTCACACAAATAACCATTTCTATCCTCACAGCAAGTCCGGCACACACAGAGCTGCGGGAGTGAAAACCGTTTTGTGTTCTCTTGCAGTCTGTGTTAGTTGTTTAAAGATTATTTGTCCACAAGACTGCAGAAAAAAGAAAAAAAAATGCTCACATAAAATAATGGATATGGATGTGGATATGTTAGATGAATTCCATCATTTACACAACTTCATATCATTCCAAACCTGTGATGTCATTTTTTTCTATGACACACAAAGGACAATTTTGAAGAATCTCCAAGCAGCTCTTTACTACATGATAGTTCATAACGACCACTGGCTGTCAAGCTCCAAAAAGGGCAAGGCACCATAAAAGCAGTCTATACAATGGAGTCTAATATGCAATCCGTGCCATAGACCTATAGAGACTTTTTGGAGGTTGACAGTCACTAAGAAATGTCATTGTACAGAAAAAGTATGTTTAAACTCTTTTTTGTGTAAGTTCCACACACAACAGCATACTGGTTTGAAATGGAATTTTTTATGACAGCATTTTTTCATTTAAAACGCTAATTCTCTTTTTAACCCACTCAAACTAAGGCATCATTTAGCTTCCCATGCCTGATTGTTCAATAACTCTTAGGTGCTTTGCTTCCTGTAGTTAACAGATTGCACTCACATCCGTCCTTGCTGGAGTTGCCGCGTCGCTCTGTAGTCTCCAGAAGGAGAAGATAAGCTGAATAAGAGCACATATGGCTGGAAACAGAGCTCCCCATAGCAGCCTCGATTCACAGCAAGATGTGCGAGATACCTGGGAGTGCATCTGACCTCTGTTAATTCACGTTAACAGAAGTAACGCTTGAGGAGATGCACCGGGAGGTATACTTGTTTTAATATGTTGGAACAATGATAGCATCTGCCTTATGGGCTTTGTGTTGTTTAACCAGTACCCAGTCAATCTGTGATCTTGAGATTCAATTTCCACAGCAAAAAGGGAACAGATCACACGTTTACATTAAGGCAAAATTGGTTTTTTATTATATTTATTCTCTTTTGGTTCTCTTTTTTTTTTTTAGAAAAACAAAATCTAGTATACTAAAAGACAATTGGAAAAATAGGAAAGCCCCAAGAAAAGGCAAGCTGAAATTATAGGAAGAGCACTGGCATACCTTTACCCCAAAACTACAAAGCGTAAAGCCTACGGTCAGCAAGACCAGATCCAAAGACTGATTGTCTTATTGACGTAAACTTGCATAATACAAGCTGTAGCCACGATTGTCAGAGCAGCACCAGAACTCTGGTGTTAGTCAAACAGAATTAGAGACAGAGGCCTGATGCCTAAGATCAGCGTCTTGCCTTTAGGGAGCTCGGTCTTCAACAACTTCAGTCACTTCTTCCAATTTAGCACAAATTTGGTTTGGATCAACAAGGCTCTGTTTACTTGTGGACATGCCACTATTAAGAGACTCTGCTCTGGATTCATTGGATATAAATGAGGCGAAAAAAGAATGGAGGCCACGGACTACATCAGCTACAAATAAATACATTTTAAAAATCGACCTAAATGTCACAGACCACACCAGGTCTGAGACAATCTGTGATCTGAAAAACAGACATGTAAGGCATCAGTCGAACGATATGTGGTTGATACAGGGTAAAAGTATGACAGCGTAAAGGCAGAAAACCAAAGGACATCGCATTTATAGCACGTATGCTCTGTAAAAATGGCTTTAAACACATCACAGTGAATAAGAACAGCATGATAGCTCAATCTCATAAAGCTATGTTCGGATCCCCTTATATTGAAAAATAGATAAAATATGAAAGGTGTGCGGGATTACATGGAATGCTTTAAATTGGAAAAATACAGCTCGCAATAAACACACATACTGGATTCTTATAGGTAAGATTAGCATACTGCATAATTTTCCCTCATTTTTGCATTTGTTTAAAAAAGACTTTTTACACAGAATTTAGAAAATAAATAAATTTGTGGCCATACATCAAATCTAAGTTGTATATATGTATATATATATATATATATATATATATATATATATATATATATCAGTATTTATATATACTGTGTGCCATTTCATATGAACAAGATTATAATGGGGAAATACTTAAGCAGATGATTTGGGAATTTCTCACTATATTCTTTAGTCTTTTACTATATACAAACAAGGTCCTTGGACAGGCAATGCCCATTTCCATAAAAGCGCAGTGCTTTTAAATTTGTGTGAAAATAATAACCTCGTCTGTTCTGCCAGTATGAAGGGGATGAGATAATGTCATAATTCTGTATTAAAAACAGAGCGAATCATACAATCTTCCCCTTCAAAACATCACTTCCAAAACAAAGCATTAACCACCTAGGCACTCTTTCAGTCTTATTCCAATAGGCATCCTTTTGAAATCCGCTGAGATGGCTACATACGAAAAAACAAAACAAATGTTTCTCCATCTTGTATGTCCCAAGCAACTGCGTGTGTGCATTTTAATCCTAAAGTCAATGGTGTGGTGTTGGTTTCATTTTGGCCTCCCACCAACTCTTCCTTTGGTCCCTCTGCTGGATCAAGTCTTTGGATTTGTCTGTGGAGATGAGAAGAGACTGAAACATCTCAACTGGCACATATGGTGGGAATATCCCTGGTTGGAGAATGGCTGCTCTCCTGTTGGGAGTTTGGGGATGACGGAGAGCAAACCAAAGAGCTTTTATCATGACATCATGATCGATATCCCTTAAGGTTCAAATTTAGGCACAATATCACAATAACTTTGAGTAAACAAGTCTTCAGGTGAACGCCCATTCTAAACAATCAAGAGCAATAAATTACAGATCATCTGCTCCACTGAAAAAAATCCTTTATTTTAATTTTTTTTTCATTTGTTGGTCGATTGTGTCCACATTCCCCTGCTTGGGCTGATAGTTTAGGTCTCAGCCGGTTCCGCTTTTACCTGGATGAAGTGGGAGGCGGATATCTGCATGGTGACCGGCAGTTCCTGCAGACCTTGAGAGACCTCCGACAGCTCTTTGTCCTCAGGCTCTGGATGCAGGGCCACTTGTCCCCTCACTTCCAGCTCCTCCACAGGGGTGAGGCCCTCACTGGGGCTGCTGGCCAGCTGCGAGCTCATGTCTGAGTGTCCGTTGAGGGTCTGGCCCAGTTCCTGTCCTGCACTGTTGATGATCACAGTTCTGTAGCTCAGTTCCGCCACTCCATCCTCAAACTCCTCTTTGCAGAATGAGGCCAGGCTAGGGTTGCTGTTGACCAGAGATTGGAGGTAATGTGGGTCTAGGATCTCCTCCTTCACCTGCAGGTTTTGAAGTTCACTGGGCTTCAGGACAGTGGCGATGACCGTTCCGGGCTGCTGGGCTACTACGGGCTGCCCGTTGGCATTGAGGGTGACCAAGCGGGTGATGCCGTTAAGAGACCCGGCTTGCTGTGGTGTGGTGACCCCTCCACTGGATGAGCTCAGAGTGGACATGAGGAGCTGCTGGTGCTGGATGCTGTCTGTCGTCAGAGAGGCCGTCTGGATGGTGAGCACATCTTTACCCCCGGGGCTGGAGGAAGGCACAGTGTGGAGAATGACCCGAGGCGGTGAGGTATGAGTGGGGGAATCCCCATTGGTCAGAACAGAGGACAGCGGCAGGGTCTGCAGGGTGACTGAACCTCCTCCGTGAGCTCCTGACGTGAGGACCATGGGAACTGACCCTGGCATATTTATTGTCCTGAGAGAGAGAGAGAGAGAGAGAGAGAGAGAGAAGGGCATGGGGTTACAAAGCGGGAACACCTTCGCTGAAACCAGAGACAGATATAGAAGAGATTACTTTATTGAGAAATTATAAAGCTCAATATAGCGCAATATTAGGGGTGTAATGATACCCTAATTTCACGATTCGATACATATCACGATACTAAACTCACGATACGATATTATTGCAATACTCCAAGACATATAATAAAAGGTTAAGAAAAAATGTACTGTTGATTAACATTGTGGGTGTAAATGAATAGGCTTGGACAATGGTGACAACAGAATAAATATATTCATGATTCTGAACCTGAAAATACAGAATTATTTTAGATGAATATGCTTGCACTCTGTCACTGGCTAGATATATTTAAAATAATGTAGGCCACTTATTACTGGTAACATAAGACTTATAACATAAGCATTATCAGGACCCACTAATATTCCCCCATTATTATACATTATATTCAACATAATATATTGTAGTTTAATGTAGTACTGACTCTGAAAACTTAAATTTATTCTCACAGGGTCATTTTTATTTTGGGTGAACTATCCACGATACATATTGTCACTATCCACGATACATATTGTTGCATTTTTGTATTGCGATATATTGTGACACGATATATTGTTACACTCCTATGCAATATAATTCCTTTCCTCGTTTTAGTTAAATGGCAACATGATTTAACTAAAATGAGGGAACAAATTCTTAATTTGTGGCCAAAATATCTTGTTTATTCCCCCCCTGAATGTCATGTACTAGGCTCTGTAATTCATGTTACTGTCTAGGAAAAGTGTTACAGATGATCACTAATGTACATTTTGGTTTAGATGCTGTTGCCTAAGAAGGTAGCCAAATATGTAGGCAGCAAAGATAACAAGGCAACTTACTAGATTTAGGAAAAAACTGTGCATTATAATTTGTTTTAACTTTCACTTATATGTGAGGTTGTCTGTTTATGAATTAGTATACACACACACAAACTCACCTTAAGGAGTGTGTAGGTGCTGGGACAGCAGCCCCTTGATTTGGCTGCAGAACATGGACCGTCTGCAGCATCTGTTCTGCTTGTTTTCCATTGCTGTTCAGACTGGGACTCATCTCTCTCTTCAAGGACTTCAACTGCGCACTCTTCCCCTGCGCACGCGATGAACCGCGGCCCACTGCCCGTCCGTGAGGAGCAGACCTGTGCCCTCCGTAGCCAGAACTGCCGTCGTCCCCTTGGCTATCATCCTCATCAATAATAACCAGATCTGAGGGCATCTCCTTAAACTGGTAAACAAGCCTCTGTCCTTCAACCTTGGCCAGAATACCCCTCTGGTAATAGTACCTGAAAAAGAGCAAGAGGAAGCAGGAGGTCAGGAAAAGCAATTCCTCTGGCATGATTGGTCCCTTTGGGTGAAGTGTTTGTAACCATTGGCTCACCTGAGCGCTCTGCCCATGGTTTCGTAGTTCATATCAGGCTTGTTTTTGTGCTTGCCCCACAACTTGGAGACGGCCTTGGAGTCCACCAGCTTAAAAATGCCTTTCTCTCTCTGCGTCCATTTGATGTATTTGGGACAGGTGTTTTTGTCTTGCAGCAAGGCCAGGAGGAACTCCCACAGGTAGATAGTGTTGCCTACAAGAATAAGGGTCTTTTATATTTCTCTGACGACTCATTAAAAGTTTAGATTTATAAAAAAGCTTAAACAACTTTCATATTTCACATGCGAATCCACAGGTCTTATTTAACCAGCAGAACTGGCAGAGGTGCAATTATTGTATTCTTTCTCATAACCTTAATAAATCAATTCTCCCTTCATGGTAGCCTAACGCTGGGCTGGAAATTAATTAGAGGGGCCTGGCACTAGATTATTCTTGTTTGTCATGTGCTTTGGTCAGAAGTGGTTAAAAACAGCTACCCCGGCAGTGCGAGAGCCATAGAGAGAACAGGCCGGCGTGTCAAGGTGATGTATATGTATGCGTCCGGCCTCCTCTCTGAGCTGGGAATGGGGCGCATGCATAAGGGGCCTCTATCAGGACAGCATCGATGTGCCCTCCAGCCTGCAATCACTTTTAGTTCCCTCACAAACGCAGCACTTTGAGAGCACCTCATCAATTAAGCAGTCGCAACACTGCCTCTCTCTGGCAGTAAGAGCGACTCATGATGCATTCAGGAGAGAGAAAAGCGATAGCTTCCAACTTTTTCTCCTTTACTACCGTGCGGTGATCCGAGATAGCGCTTACCTTTGCCCTCTTTGCTCTTCTTCTTAAGCGGGAGAGTTGGATTGGTGATGGGAGAACAGGGCCGCACTGGTCTTGGTTTGCGCACTGCAGGATGATTGCAAGAAAATAGTTACCTCCCAGACCATCAGATCAACTAAATATATGTTAACAACAAATTTCAAAAAAAATCTTTCATTCTTTGGTCTCATCTTCAGTTTATAATATAATGCAGCAAAAAAGAAACAAATCAAAAAAAGGTGTACACTGCCTTCTACTGGAGGGTTGTGGTACCTTTGGTTTTCCTGACAGGCTTGGAAAGGTTCTTTTGAGGGATCTCATCCATAGAGGACGTCTCCTCATCCAGGGGACAATCCATGCAGCCGTTTGAGAGCTGCTCTGGACGCAGGGAAATGTAGGTCAGGTCTGATTCCAGCATAGTCCCATATGTGTGAACTACAGAAGGGCAGAGTTCAAGTATTAGAATGCTTGTTTGCTTAAACATTCACAGACAAGACTGAAATGAGAAATAGTATCAGTATGTGTGCCAAGTGACTTTAAGAGGTCTTCCCACAATCATTTCTAAAAAAAAAAGGACCATGTAAACTGACAGTGAGTCATCACATACTCATGCGTTTCTCATCCAGGATGTTATTGGGGGATTCCATGTTCAGCAGGGCCTCAGCCGCCTCGATGGTCTCCATATTGTCCTCTCCGCCTGAGACAGAGGTCTCTACTGTGGATAAAACATTTACATCACTTGACAAACATTAACTTTGGGTTTCACTATTATGGGTTCCACTTAAAAGTGTTTGAGAGTAGTTTTCTTGGATATTTAAAGAACAAATCGATAAAGGTGATTTGTCACGCTGTCCATTATGGTTTTAATGTTTTTCTATACAGACCTATACAAATGTGTAATAAGTTTTTGTTTATTTATTGTGAGTTAAATGACAATTTCACACTAAATGATCTTTTTTAATATTATTTTCTTATTAAATAGGAACACACTACAGTTCAAAACTCTGGCAAGGATGCATTAAACTGATCAAATTGGACATTTTTATTTCAAATAAATGCTGTTCTTTTGAACTTTCATCGAAGAATCCTGACAAAAATGTATCATGGTTTCCACAAGAATACCTGGATTAAGCAGCACAACAGTTTTCAACATTGATAATAAAAATATATTTCTCTTGAGCAGGAAATCAGCATATTAGATTGATTCTGAAGGATCATGTGACACTAAAGACTGGAATAATGACCGCTGAAAATTCAGCTTTGCCATCACAGGGAAACAATACATTTTAAAAGATATTCAAATAGAAAACAGTTATATTGTAATAATATTTTACAATGTTACTGTTTTTCTTGTATTTTAATTAAATAAATGCAGCACTGGTGAGCATAAGAGACAAAAACATTAAAAAGTCATGTTCTGGACTGCTTCAGGTGCGAGGAATACTGGGATTTATGTTTTTTTTTTTAAACATGCCATCTATAATTGTGATCACTTATTGGACTCACCAGACAGCCCTACATCTCCCATGATGTTCTCTTCCACCACATCCTGAATGGCGTCCACCATGATGCCATTAGTCACCTCATCTGCCTCCAGTCCAGAGTACACCTGCATGAGGTCGGCAGCGGGCACCTGCTCCACGATCACCGCCGGGAACACTGAAGGGTCGTCCAGCTGTGGGAGAACAAACAGAGAGATAAATGCACCATTGATCTAAAATCAACCGCCATGCAGTGCTTTCAGCAGAAAGGCAGTAAAGTGCACCATAATTGCTTTAAAACACATAAATTTGCCCCTTCCCTGCAGATGAAAGCTTCAAATCCACAATCGTCCAGGTTACTCATTCTCACAGAGGCAGAAGTTAATGTCCCATTCATAATGGCTTTAACCTGAGCCGGTTCAGTCACTTGGTTGGACTCTTACTATGTGTCAGTATAACAATAAGGCTAGAGACAAGCCTGTGGTATCATGTGATTAAATTATGTAAGCACAAACGTATCATAGTTCCAGTAAGGTTCTTTAGACATGACCCTGTTTGGTCTCAGGGTAATGAGCTTCATGCCAAAAAACCATTTCAGGCTTCCTCATTTCCACCAGCATTCCTGAGTGAGGGTGGAGATCACATTGAGGGAAAAGAGGAAATGGTTGGTACCGGACTCAAGCCACAAGAGACCATTACTCACCCCCCACCACAGTCAACACTGCCAAAATACACCAACATACTTAATAAAAGATGTCTTTATGCTTTCTTATTCTTTTAGGCAGTCTAGACGAGTCAGGCATGTTAGTAAAATTAACGTGAAGGGCTTTCCTACATAAAAAAAAAAAAAAAAAAAAAACAACACACACACACACACACACACACACACACACACACACAATCCATTTCCAGGGAAAACTAGAGCTGATAGTATCGCTGAGTTAGTGACACTGTGTGTGTGTGTGTGTGTGTGTGTGTGTGTGTGTGTGTCCAACCGAATCTCATTAGCCGGCTAGCAGCTCTCATTAGGCCTTTGGATAAGTGCAAGCTATGCAAAACATGTCAGAATAATAAGTGAACATTGACAGAGCAGGAATAATTCAAGAGAAACTACAGTCTGATCGAAGTCTGGTGACCTTTATTTTGACACTTGTAAGAGGGCCGCTTAAATTATGCAACTGTTCATTGTGAGCCTTGTGCCGATCCTCCCTATACGCGAAGTACACAAGTTGCGTAGGGACCCAGAACACCAGGAGGACCCCGTTGCTTTCAAAGATGATTTAAGTAGCGTTTCACTATATAGGCTAATGTAAACATGACGGTCATACTGCGGATTCAACTTGGAGTCATGTAGAAATGTCTTTTTTTTAATACTTAATGATTTAATATTTTTAATTACTGTTTTGGACACGGACACCGTGCAGTGTGGCAGATAATGGTGTGTCTTGACATATGGCTAAGGCTTCCAAATGAACCAATCAGTCCAGAGCAGAAAAATTAAAGAAAAAGCACCAGGAACGTGAAGCAAAAGAGCAAGATTGTATGTATTTTTGTAATATTTGAACTTATTAGTCTTATTTAGTCTCGACAAACCATGCAATTAATTTATTAAGTCCACTGGTTCGTTAGAAATGCCCCATGAAGCAATGTAATTTTCAGTTTGTGTCAGTACACATCAATAATCAAAACGTTCTTATAGATATTATAAGAGATAAACACATTCCTGGTCAGTCATACAAGCTGTCGTGTGACTCCTGTCAGTGCTTTAAAAACAATGTGCATTAGTCTAACGTTGGCCTATTTAGAGAATTATTGAAGCTATATTTTTGGTGTAAATACTTTTATCTTTTGCTCTTATATGAATGTGATATTTAAATAAAAACTAGAAAAAAAATTATTGAAACGTTACTGATATCATGCATCTGCACAGTGCACTGTTTTAGGCACTAACATTGGCCCCCTAAGTTTTGCTTAGGGCCCCCAGAGGTTTAGGACCGGCATTAATGACAAGTGATTGCTTTTCCACAGGGACTACATTTTAGGATTTATTCTGCCCTTTTTTTTAATTCACTAGGAATACATGAATGCATGTGTCATGTAACCACTAGGTGGCAGTAGAATGCAGTTTTTCACCTTTCCAGTTGTACAACTGTATGAAGATGATCAAAACAGGAACAACATGCAAAGACATAAATGTTTTTGCTTGTTCCTGGCCAAAGAAATTAATCACATACACGCACGCACAAACAAACACATTTAACAATAACTGATCAATGTAATACAGTACTGCAGGAATGCTTGAAATATTGTCTCTTTGGAAACAATATTGTGAAACACATAAGCCATCTTACATCTTCCTTTGGCAGGATTTTCTGTTTTTATTCCATCATGCTTGGACTATTTGCTGTTGTTATGGCATTTCCCCCCAGAGACTCAATGGGTTTGGCTTTCCAAATCTCAGTTCAAGGCCAGAATAATGCATTCAGTAGTGTAACACAAACTCCAAACTACTATAAACAGATTCAATGGCGAAATCGTTTGAGGATGCATAATAGAATTTAGCTATTGCTAAATTGAAAATTTTAGCTACTGTTTAATCTGGATATACACTACTGTTCAAAGGTTTGGGGTCTGTAAAACTACATTCAATTGATCAAAAATACAATAAAACAGAAATATTGTGAAATTTTACAATTGTTTGGTATTTACAGGGCATCTGTTCAGGATGTCCCCTGCCTGGGGCCCAGATGCTGGGATGGATGAACGAGCTGATTGATTGATGTTTTCTGTTTTAATACATATTCCTGTGATGTCACAGCTGAATTTTCAGCAGCATCATTACTCCAGTCTTCAGTGTCACACAATCCATAGAAATCATTTTAATATGCTGAAAGTTTAAAAGAATAGCATTTATTTGAAACAGAAATATTTTTAAAGATTTTAATTGTCTTTACTGCAACTTTTGATCAATTTAATGTGTCCTTTCTGAACTAAAGTATTCATTTCTTTAAAGCATAAAAATTCTTACTGACCCCAATTTTTTAAACGTTGGTGTACACCAACTAAATGTTAGATTTCTGTATGTGTTGTTCATCAGTATACTAAGAGAAGAGTTTTAACAAGGCTAGACAGACACCCGGTGAATCCCATAAGCCATGACTGCTGAGAACGTGGGAAATTTATTCTGTGCATTTGTTCAGTCGCTGCCTTGTGTCCTGCCATACCTTGGAACTACAGACATCAGATATCAGGATTATGCAAAAAACTTTGGTGATCGGTTTACATAGCCTCTCTCATTCTGCCAGACAGGTAAATGCAAAATAGCAGAGCATGTCTGTTAAAATTAAAAATGTCTTGCATTAAATGCTTATGTCATTTGACCACTTTATGATGTAAATCGAACAGGTCTGCACTGATAAATAAAATATTTAAATGTTAATTCAGCTTTTTTTTTTTTTCAGCTTTAAGTAAAATATCTTAATCTTGCACATTAGTAAAAAAAGAGTACAGCTTCTCTATTTTTTTTTAAACAGACTATCATAAACCTTTAACATCCTCTTTTTTTCAGAATTATCAACCACATTTCTAAAAGGGAAACATCAGATAAAGATCAGTTATTTGAATACTTGAGTTCTGTGTTCCTACTGTGTGCATAAACCTGATAACATGCGCCTTGTTCTGCAGTTCCACTCTCTTCTGCTTTACCTGATGCTAACCCACTGATACAATACAAGACCCTCACTAGCAATGTTGGAGACAGGTTCTTTGATGATTCTCTGTGCACTAACCAGGCGTGATGCCACAGGTTTTCAGTAATAAGCAATTCGTCTGTTGACCGCTAAAGCTGCGTGATGTCACGTCATCACAGCTATAGGACATGTATGATGTGGCAAAAATAAGTTATGTAAGCCTGGCTCTGTCATAGAGCAGGTGATTTTATAGACTTGATGCAAAACAGCTAGAGTGTGTACTTGTTAAAAATGCTCTGATGCCAAAAAGCATAGCTTTTGCCACACAAGAAACACTGACAGCCAAACTACAGTGTATTGAAGAAATTCCACTATTTGACATGCACTACCATTCAAAAGTATTTTATGCTCACCAAGGCTGCATTCATTTGACCAAAAATACAGTAAAACTATTGTGAACATTTATTTGTATATATTTTAAAATGTAATTTATTCCAGTGATGGGAAAGCTGATTTTTTAGCAGCCATCATTCCAGTCAGTTTCACATGATCCTACAGAAATCATTCTAATATGATGATTTGGTGTTCAAGAAATTTGGTGTAGAAAATAGTTGCGCTGCTTATTTTGTGGAAACCATGATTCATTTATTTTAAGCATTCATTGATGAATATAAAGTTAAAAAGAATAGCACTTATTTGAAATATACACTGCAAAAAAATTATATGATCAATAAGTTATGACAACATATGCTATTACATTGCCTTAACTCATCAAAATAAGTTAAGCAATTTTTTACTTTTTTATAAGTAATACAAGATTCAGCTCATTTTTTTTAAGTCAGTTTCATGTAATTTAAGTTGAAATGACTTAAACATCCAAGTTGATTGAAAAAAAGAGCTGCTGCCTTAAATTAAGTACAGTGTAGAACTTCTGTAACATTCTAAATGTCTTTAATATCACATTTTATCAATTGAATATGTCCTTGCTGAATAAAAGTATTAATATATATATTAATGACGCCAAACTTTGAACAGCGGTCTAAACTCATTGGCAATATTGTGGGAGCAGGTGCACAAAGTGCATTGAGGCCAGTCACAGACAAGTGACTTCATTGAGTGCTTGTTTATATAATGTCAAGTAGTAGTGAGATGTTTGATTAATTATAGTTTACTTTGTTATACACAAAATGTTGTCTTTGTTTACTAAACTAATTAAAATAGGTGATATGATTCCTACATTTGCTATCTCTCACCCAATACATTATGCTTTTAAAATAATTTAAGAGGTAATGTATTTTACTAGCCTGGCTAACGTCAGACCTCGTCTCATTGAGACGTGGTCTGGGAACCACGTTCATTTTCTCGTATTTGAGGCGTGGTTTACGAATGCCCAGAGCCGTTTATTGGGCGCTACGAATGTCTATCAAATGCGCCTGTACGTAGCTCATAGCCAATCGCTTCAGTTATACCAGGTGACGTATGTAGAGCGACAGAAATTCGACGAGGAAGAAGACGAAATAAACTTGCGTTCTAAACTACTTAGAACACTATCTAAGGCTGCATCGAAAGGTAACTTCGCGTCTGATGCCATGTTGGATCCATAGATATAAACAAACTGCTTCGGTGTGTCGCATAGACGTCGTCATCGTCTTGCTGCTCCCTCCCCGTTCTGTGATTGGTTCCCTCTTTGAGGGGAAAATCTGGTCCATGGTGTCCAGACTGCCTAGCAGCGTGAATAAAATTGGCAGCATGGGGAAACCCAGGCTAGTATTTTACTTAAAAATACTTTTAATATAAAATGTACCTTTTATAAATACCTTTAATATTAAAATAACTTTAAAATGTCCTTTTTACACACTCTAACCTCAAATTATCATTCCACTGTCCTGTGGATACTTGCCCAATACGTGCACTCGGCCCCTAAAATGTGATCGGTGATTCCTATTTTTATAACCTAACAAATAAGTAAACTTGCACGCACAAAGCTCATTCTGAAAACCTGACGATGCAAGAAAACCCTGTTTATACGAGAAATTATTTTGTTTTGACATCAACAGACATGCACATGAGACATGCGCATACTAAATAAGTCACCAGAACGTTGGTGAAGGTGTTTACATACAGAGTGAAAATGAGGTCATGGGTAAAAATCTAGTTGTGCCAGTTGTTTTCTGCCTAAACGTTTACAGCACTTAAGAGGTTGTAACATTATGTTGTCGGGCTAATCTGTGATTATCAGTGTAAGATTGTGCATGTAAATGCATTAAGTGACTTTGGAGATCTGGATCTAGTACAGAACTGCTGTTGCGTGCTGAAGCTGAAGTCTGACACGGTGCCTTAATATCATTTCACTCCCATTACACGACAACTTGACTTATGGGGGTAATTATTGGCTCTGCAAAGTCCAGCACGGCTAATCATTATGGTCCAGAGAAGCATCTGGACATATTTCACAGCACCCATGTGTGGAAAACCCAGCACACACAGTGAGAAGAGTCTAGGTTTATCTTGTGCAGTCCCCCAAAAAGCCCCTCTATTGTTAGCAGTGGGAGTCAAAAGATATCTGAGACTGTAGGGCGACTGGTAGAGCATATTTACGAGGGTGTTGTAATAGAGTGAGGGGACTTAGGGAGTGACCGAAAAGCCAACGTCATTTAAAAACAATAGTAGATTTCTGGGTGGAACAGGACTCTTCTCCCACGCTGCAACAAGTTAGGCAGGTTAGGCCTGAATCTAGATTTCAGTTCCCTTTCAGTCAGTAAGGGAAGAGGCCGGTCACACCTGATCCATTCACATGACTGCACAAACACACGCTTAAGATTAAGATCATGATTCTAGTCATCTCAACTCAGAGAGAGTAGACAGAACAAACCAAAACACAACAGTACGACGGCTCGCTGGTATCCAAAAATACAGGGGCCCAAAAAGGATTTGGACACTTAAAGGCACACTATGCAGTTTCCGTTTTTCTCAAACAGCGACCCCTAGAGTCGCTGTGGAGTACTTGTATTTAACGTTACTGGCGTAAATACCACTAACGCAAAGCCGTCTCTGCACTCTTCCAATCGTGCTATCTTTGTTGACTCTGCCTAGCCTAGAAATCTAGACGCACCCTAGCGGCAGCAAAATTATTTTGCAGCCAGGGTGGGTCTAGCAACTCTCAATAGACCTTTTTGCTGCAAAAACCTAAATTTGGTCAGGCCAATCACGTCGTGTATAGAGTAGGCGGGGGAGGGCTTAACATATGACGACAGAGTTGCGACGGCTCCCTGCCACTTGAAAACAAAGAATGGCTGCTGCGGATGGAGAACAGCGGTCTTTCGAATCGGCTTTGGCCGCAACTCTGGAGGAGTTGGAGTTAAGTTTTTCTTTGAGAAAATAACAAAGAACGGCACTTAAGTCATTCTTAAAAAAAGGAAGATGTGTTCGTAGTTTTGTCGGCCAGATTTAAAAGTTGAATCTATCAACTAAGCTCTGCTGTTGGGAAAACGCTCTGGTTGGTTGAAGCGCTGTCCTATTGTGTGCAGAGGGAATTTGAAAGACAGCCGTTTATCCCGCCCATCAGATTGACCGTGTCTATGGTGAGTTGCCAGACTAAACATCTTGATGTACGTCTGGCTTGCCAGGCTAGACTCTGCCATGATTCACGTCTGAAATGCGTGCTAGTGTCTTCCATAGAGACTGCTTCATATGTTGTTGATGTATATGACGTGATGCCGTAAAGCAAGTTGTGATTCTCGCGAAATTTGTCAGGGCGCCACCTCTCAAACTTGCATTGCTGGTTTTGCCAGCGCCAAAAGAAGACAAAATATCTTGGACTTTGTGGAACATGTTTATCCCAGGACACCTGTGTAAACTTGAGGAAAACTAACTTGAAATAACAGAAAAAGTGGTTCAGAAATGTTAGTCCTGAGAAAAGCCACTTGATTTGATATACTGTATCCAATGCAATGAAATTCAAATATTCGTAAAGTGTGACTTAAGTGTCCAAATACTTTTTGGGGCCACTGTATGCAACATAATAAAGCATCCTGAAGCTGAAATGCTACTTTCATTCTCAACTGGGTTTTCGTATAAGAATTCAAATACACTGAGTTCAGACTGACTGGCGATTCGTACATCTCAGTCTTTCCATCTGAATCCTGCCAGCAACCCACACAGTGATCTCCCAACCCTCTCCTTGCACTCTTAATGTTCCACCTTCCTCCCTCCCTTCCCTTCATGCCCAGCATCAAAGGCACAGACCTTTGAAAAACCATTGTCCCCATTTTAAGACCCCACCTATGCAGCTGGATAGACAAAAAGAATACCTAAACATAGAGAAACCAAGTTTACGTGCCTAATAACAAAAGATTGCTGATGCCAAAATATTTCAGTGCTTTCAGGTCAACGATGAAGGGCCGATCAGAATATTCTCACACAGAAAACAACAAATGTGGTTGTGATGTACCTGATTGATTTCATCCATCCCATTGCTGGCGAACTCAAAGACAAGCTCGCTTGACTGGACCGCAGTGGTCATGGTGTTGTAGGGAGAGAGAGAGGGTAGGACACAGGATGACAGGCAGAGGGTTCCTACCCCTCCACGCACTCCCCGGACGTTTTGCTCCACACCACACCCCTCGGCACAGGAAGCACTCTGAAGCAGGAACACTGCTGAGGTAATCTGCTGCTTTCACAAAATGAGAGGCACTGTTAGGTAAAAACAGAGTTCCCTTTTTTGGTCCTGCACGCTGCTGACTTTTTTTTCCTCCAGATGACGAACAGGGTGGCAGAGGACTCAGGGCAACGGTACTGCGTGATGGAGGAGGTTTCTCGCTCCAGCTGTGTCTGGGGCATCTAAACCTTCAAGAGAGAAACAGAGAGGAAAAGGAACATTATGCAACTGCGACTGAGCAAAATGGGCTGTGTCACATTATCAGAGAGAGAGAGGGCTGGGATGGCCGGACGAGCCTGAGACAGTACCGCTGGGACTGAGGCGAGAGGCTAATTTTCGGACTCTATGAAGCGTTCGCTCACTGCTGGGGAGACTTTCGGCTCACCGATCCCATTCTTGGCTCCGAACGCCCAAAGCTGCCTCAAAGACAGACTCCGAGGAAGTCTGGCCGGGCAAAATGAAAAAGGACGAGTGGAAAACATACTCTGCTTTCCAGCAACACATTCATCACTGGCACGCTTCATTTTCTTTGGCTCTGACTCCTGTTTACCTTCTGAGATCATAACAATACAACTGTTGCATCACTGTGTCGCCCTGTATTCACTTGGAATCACAATATATATCAGCCAATTATTCAAAATAATATTTTTAAATATTCAGAGTAAAAAAAAAATTACTTCAAATAGGCTACTATTTTAAATAATTTGCCAATGACACAGATCATTTAAATATATTTACAATATTTCTATTATTTAAGATTATTTTAATTATTATTTAAAATAATATTTTAAATATTTACTTAATTATTTAAAATAAATAGATTGTGTTTTTATTTTATTTTATACAAAATGTATCAGTTATCGACCATACCATGAAAATAATCGGCTAATAGGTATCAGGTAGAATTCTAATATTGGTATAGTACTAATATCATTCACACTATTCTGATTGAATGATGTTTCAAATGATGGACAAAAATCACTAAAAGCAGCGAGACAGCTGGTCTACTTTCATTTTGAATGCCTGGTTTAATTCGTCAAGGTTCAGATGTATAAGTGAACCTCTTCAGTGGCAGTGCGGAGGAAGGGATGAGGGGCATGGATCACACAGGATATGAGATCACCCAGCCTGATCAAAGGGGTACTGTAAACAAGGTTTGGTTATCAGAGTAGAAGGGCCCAAACACACCCTCATCCAAAGTCCACATTCACTCCTCACACTGAAGCCAGCTGAATTACGGAAACCCAAAAACACAAGAATCACAGGCCTATGAGAGAAAGAGTACCCTCTTCCCAGCCCTGAGGTGGCGAGAAGGAACAGAAGGGTCTGCAATCTAGTTAAAGATTAAACGAGTGCTGTGGGGAGAGGAGGGAAGGTTTAGACGAACCACTGAAGGGGGGCGTAAAATGGCAGGCAGTGGAGCGGCCCACGTCTCCTCTGTGGCAGGGTGGGGCTTGTTTGCTTTGAAACGACAGTGTGTGTGTGTGTGTGTGTGTCAACAAGTGCATACCAGGTTGAATGGTGTCTGGGGGTTGGGGTAGGTGGGGTGGGTGGGTACAAGGGTTTAATGGGGGCAGTTAAAGAGAATAGGAAAGATAGGTCCGTGTGGGTGTAGGTGGCAGGGAGCTCAAACACATGTTCTGTTTAGCTCAGTCTCTGCCCAAGACCTCTGTAGCAGCTGGAGTCTCGTCTTCAACATGTGGCCTTGTGCGGCCTTGTCTCTACAAGAGAGGAACATGATGGTGTATCCCATGACAGAGAGGCCCAACCTATTATTAGCACTAACCAAACTAGGTGGTTGCTATGGTGTTCTGGTAGGTTTCTAGGGGCTTACGTCAAATAAAAAGAGGTCATCCTCAAGTCTCTTTGATGATCTGGTAGAGTATGAGTATATTAAGAGAGATATTAAAATTCTGTATGATACTAATACTAAATTAATTATTATTATTTTCATGTTAATGGCCAATAACCAGCAAATGGCTCATATTATACTTTTAAACTATTATGTCTAAATAAATAAAACAAATGCTACAATTGCTACATTATAATGTACAGTATGAAGAAAAATAAAAGTTATCGGCCCATACAGTATATGTCTAAGATCGACTGCCGTTCAAAAGGTTGGGGAAGGTACGATTTTGTAATGTTTCTGTCTCTTATGCTCACCAAGGCTACATCATGATCCTTCAGAAATCATTCTAATATGCTGCTTTGGTGCTCAAGAAACATTTCTTATTATAACCAATACTGAAAACCCTTGTTTTGCTTAATATTTTTGCGAAAACCTTGACGCATTTTTTTAGGATTCATTCTTTCAAAAGTTCAAAAGAACAGTATTTATTTGAAACAGAAATCTTTTGTAACATTATAAATGTCTTTGCTGTAACCTTTAATCAATTTAATGTGTCCTTGCTAAATAAAAGTACTCTTTTCTTAAAATATCAAAAAAACAACAACAAAAAAAACACATTAACAAATATCGGCTGATGCATCATGCATCCCTATATATTGGTTTTCTAAATATGGAAAGGGTTCCTACTTCAATTTCTAAGGCAAATCGATGGGGTATTTTAGAGCACTTTATATCAAGCAACATTTCTTCTCAACAAACTGCACATATCCGTATAGTATAAACAGTGCTAACAATTATAATCACAACTATACTGATACCAGGCAAATCAAGACCACACAGAGTGGGTCATGCCTACCTCTGCAGTCTGGGAAAGCACTCGCCCATGAAGTCTCTGTAGAGCGAGCCAAGGGTCAGAAGTCGCCAAACAACAGCATGGCTGAGTTCTGCCTCCTCCTTTACAGACTAGCTCAAAATGGTCTCATGTCATTTTCGGTTCTTCTTTCCAATTCAAAAAGCTCTCCGTACCTCATACTACAGCTGCATATGCCACAGCCAAAGCTCACAGCTTGAAATTCTATTAGACGATCTTGCCATGGTCTACAACCCTGCTTTGGAGTAATGAAGTAATTCACACCACTTGACGGTGATGTGCTGGCAAATGAAAGCGTGATATGGGATTGATGAGAACGTTTCACACAGAGAGATGAGCCTGGTGGGGAGCAGAATCGTGCAAATCTGTGATCGCATGCACCATGCTGCTCTCCGTGCTGATTCCCGGTTGTATATAACAAGACCTCGTGCCGGGCACACGGTGAGCGATCTACGCCACCGTGACGGCAGCCTGCAAACGATACAAGGGGATGCGACAACAGTTGCCTATAGTCCCAACATGTGCACACAAACAAAGGCCTGCTGCACGTCATCCAGAGGCGCCGAGAGGGAGGTAGAGTTACTCAGTACTCAAGACTTCAGTAAGCAAACACTCCAGGGTGGGGCTTGCATGGAATCACTCCATGGCTGAGGTCTGCCAAGGATACACACTCAGCAAACAAGGTAAAACTATGAGGTGTACATGAAAAACGTCTGTCCGAGTCCTAATGCAGCAGCTGGTACGAGTCTGGCAAAGCGCCTAGTCTGTGTTGTCAAAACAAGTAAATATGAAGCAAGACGCTGACTAAAATGTTGGACAGAATAACCAGTTTTGAAGGGAGAATGATTACGAACAAATACATCTTACCCTATTGACCCTGTCGACCCACCCGCCCCTGTAGCGTCCTCAGCTGAGTTCAGTGTTGACCATGAAAGGATGTAATTTAATCCAACCGAATGACTAAGCCATGAGTCACCCTGACAATGGAATTCAATCAAGGAGCAAGCAAATTCAAACACGAATGATCATCTAACATAGGTGAGCGGTTTGATGGGAATGCTTATGGATTCAAGATGTGGTGTGAGCTGCCTTATTCTTATGACATCACTAGGATGGATGGAAATGGTTTTGAAGAGGGCGAAGCAATCTCTAGTTACTCTGTGGGGAGTGACGTCATGGCAATGGTGATGTCAACACATTTCAGAAAAACTAGTCTCAAAATAGCTTGGGATACTATAGGCTTTTGGAGAGACACTGACTAAGAGAAAGCGTGAGGAAAGTGAAGCTCTTTTCTTGCTAGGTCAGGAAGGAGGACTGGCATTCCTGGCATTCCTGGAATTTCAGAACATGCCAGTCTTGAGCGTTTTAGCAAAAACACACTCCACAATGCTCGCTCCATCAGCAAAATGTGACATTAAAACACCTCCAGTGAGCCAGTGAACAGTGTGTCGTGTGAGACATCTGAAGGCTTGTTCTCACTTACTAAAGGGAAGAGAAACCCTGAGGGTGGAATTAAGCCAAAAGCAGCCTTTAAATCAATATGGAGGACAAAGCCTCTTTTAACAGGGTCATCTGCTTGACTCAGCCGAACATGGATGTTTTTAGCCCAGTTCCTGTGAGGATGTGATGCTTCAACTCAAGTGAAGTCCTGTAATGCTGTGATAATGAATTTAGGGACTGTGGATAATGAACTTGAATGTACTCATCTATATGGTCACATATCATTTAAACTGTCTTGACAAAAGTTACTAGCCTGCTGCTGCTTTATGTCCAAGTAATACCAATATGTTAAACTTCACAGTACACAGCACCAATTTTGAATAATATACAACTGAACAACCTTTTTTAAATATTTAATATTAATACTGTTCAAAAGTTTGGGGGCAGTAAGATTGTTTTATTGTTTTTACATAAGTCTCTTATGCTCACCAAGGCTGCATTTGTAAGGCTGCAAAAATAGAACAAAAACAGTAATATTGTGAAATATGATTACAATTTAAAACAACGGTTTTCTATTTTAATATAATGAATTTTCAGCATCATTACTCCAGTATTGATTGACACATGATCCTTCAGAAATCATAACATGCTTATTTGGTGCTCAAGAAACATTTCTTCTTATTATTCATGTTGAAAACCTCCTAAAAGAACAGCATTTTATTATTATATATATATTTTGTAACATTATAAATGTCATTGCTGAATAAGAATAAAAATAATAATATTTTAAAAAACATACATTTGAATGGTACTTTAAATATAACAAATTAAATTGGCAATTAAATAACAATGCAATATGTAATTAAATGATTTATAATAACTAAATGATTTTGAACCAGTGATTTGTGTCTTCTTTTTATCAAAATTATGTTATATGTTAATTAATCAATAGACAGTTAGATTGTTGACATATGTTCTAATTTATTGTCCCACTTGTTGACAATAAGATAAGACAAAACTGACTATGTATACATGTATAGATCAAAAAGCATACATTATGATCAAAAAGCCCATGTGCCTGTTCATGCACTCGGCCGCAGTTTGCATGCAATTATGCACGAGTATCCGAATATGCACGTCTGAAAGCAGCCACGTCAGTTAAAATAACGAAGGCACCATACCGAGTACTGCAGAAAGACTATATACATTTCTTTTTTAGTGTCAGCACTGGTATTTGATATGCCTACATTGATGAGAAAGGCTGGCTTTCTCTTCTTCTAAAAGTGATGTGAAAGTATCAGCATCACACACCCCTTTTGTTGGTCACAGAAGTGGAGAAGAGTATATTATACATCAGGGAGAAAGGTCAAGGGCCTGTGAGGCGAATGTTTGCTAATTCAACAGAACAAGAGAGACGGCAATTAATGAGACGAGCATACAAGCAACTCCCATGGCCACATCAGCCTACAACAACACGGCACAGAAGTCGACATTTCACAGTGTGTTTCCAATACAGACCCAAAAAGTGTTTTGAGGATAAAGGCATAAAACCAGGTAAGATAAAAAAAAAAAAAGGACATTATAAAAACTTGAGCAATCTTTGTGAGGGAAAGGGAATGATGAAAAAAAGAAGCGGAGAGAGAGACAAACGCGTTGCTTCGAGAAGCGCCACTTCTGCTATGCTAAAACCGAGAGAGAGAAGAAAGGCTTTACCTTCTGCTAGCTTTGCAGGAGATGAAGCAAATTTAATCTGATCTCTCAAATCTTGTACTTTTCCACTCCCCCTCAAGGTGCTAGAAAAAGTCAAGGGGCCCACACCCACCTGAGACAGGAGCTGTTATCTTTGAGCCTGGAGCTCAGCTCTCCAAACATTAAAGGCTGGGGAGGAGAGACTGAGGCCAGGTGAAGGCAAAATCCCTGCCACTAAACTCAGTAGGGTCTAAAGACGCTTGGTTAACATCAGTTGTGTTGATCTCTCCCAGATGGAAACTTGTTTGAGGAGATGAGAGAGAGCATCCCCCATTCATGATTTTCCAAACAATTTTAAGATGATTCAAACTGCATTTTATAAAAATGTAAACTTCGTTTACTACCAAAAATTATACAACCTACACTATGAAATGAGCTTCCAGTTGGTCAAACTTTAAGCCATGGTAAAGGAACCCTAAACTAAACACATTTAAATGCAAAAGGAAAAAGAACAGCCACAACTGACCTGTGAATCGTGCAGTGACAGGAAATGCATCACTGAGCAGTCGGTTTCTGCTACTTCCTGACTGTTAGACCACAAACAAGCGAACACTTCTCTCTCATTTTGAGAGTGGAAACTTCTTCCCCTTCCTCTTAGATTCCGTATTTCTCACTTTTTTGTGTTTTTGACATGTTTGACTGCAATATATTTATATTTAGTTGGTAACCACTATTGGAATAAAACATTATGCTTTAACAATAACAGAATGGCAGACGGTCTACTCATAAATTCACATTTATTTTTTATTTTTATTCTAAAGGGTCCCTTCTTTTACACTGAACCCCCGTCTTCATCACCATCAGATCATGCCACCCTTCAGTGGTTTGTTTCTGAGAAGAACAAAACAAGTCTGGTTCTCCGAATTCTAAAAAAAAACATCTTCAGACACCTTCAAAAAGCTTCACTTATCTCAGATATCATCCTAAAGAGCTGATACCACCACACGCACAATCAAACAATGTATTATAAACTAAACCCATCAAGACCGAGCTCACAAACACAAATCTCATGATTTAAAATTGCATATATTCTCAATTAGAAACCAATTGTTTTATAGACTCAATTGCATGTAGCATGAGTGTCACAGACTGGGGTTAATTACTGAGAAAACAACATGAGGAACAAAACTTGGTGCACCCTTACTCACTTCCTCTCTCACATCTCTTACTCTCAGTCTCAGGGTTCATCTGCGACTAATCGCTTAGCTATTTCCTCTACGTGGATGTAGTGTCGTCAGGCATTGGTACAGATGCTGATGGGCAAGAAAAGGGCTGATGTTTAAAAATGTAAGCAGATCATATCTTACCAGCAGCAAGCTGAACCCAACTGATGGACTTCTTAAAAGGCACATGGTGTGTGCTACATAATGTTAAAAATGTTCTTCCCCGTGATCTGTTTCTACTATGTGGCAACAGGCCGCACACCACAGATAGGAAGACACGTCAGACTTGTGAAAACAGGACAGGAAATTGCTACAGGGGCTAAAAAAGACAAAAGTTATTGTTGTACTTCAAACTTTGAGGCCCAAAAGGTAAAAGTCTGCAAAATGGCATCGTGGTATTGGAATGATAATAGGGAGGCTACATTAACACAGATAAATAAATAAAAATATCCAATATCAGCTGTACAAACACATACTAAGGATTTTTATTTTACCATAAGATATCATTTTCCCAATGTACTGATTGAATGTATTGTAACTATACAACGGTTTCATTTTGACGTGCTGCTTGAAGAACCTTCCAGCATCTAAATGTTGAAATCTTTTGAACTGCATTCTGCGCTGTTTCCAGCGGCATAGGAAATTTGAAAAACATTTCAGATATTTCAGTACAATGACTAAATGTTTTGGCTTCTATGCAGGAACAATTCAGAGCATGACAAGACTGAAGAAACTCATGGCTTTCAGCCTGATACTGACTTCAAACTCCTAAGCCAAGTGTTTGCACCTCCCTCTCACTCACAATCATCTGACCATGTTTAGAATCTGTTATCTATGACACACTGTGTGACACTTGCATTGTTTTATTCTGTAAAAATATCTAGAACATCTATCTCACACTTGAGTAAATAAAATTCAACTAACTTCAAAATGCAATGAATTCAACGCCTGTTTGGTTCTACCATGGAACCTGGAAGAAATCAAAGGCGTTTGGGGACGTTCTAGCTGTCCTGGGGCAGTATTTAACATGCTTTCGTCTATGGCGACATATGTACTGTTGAGAAATAGCGCCACCCCCGCCATCTTGACTCACCCATCCCCGATGTGTTTACACTCATACCAATACCAACATGTCACAGCATATGTCTGCACAAGGAGGGAAAAATGCACCCTGAATACAGCAGAAAAACATGTCTGCCTTGCACTTGCATGCTACAAAATTAAATTCTAGGAACCAAGTGATGACACAGCTCGCATTCTACAGTTGATAAGACCATAGACATCACAGGGTTTTCACTAGCCGTAAAGCAGTAAAATTCAAAGTTCACATTTTAGTTCACTGTCACTAAAAGAGAAACTAACTGTTTGAAGTTCCTTTCTGTATGCTTGAGGCCTTGTGGAAAAAAAGCATGCATGAGAAACACAACTCTTGCCTGAAATCAGCTAAAAATCTGCAAGCTGGGGGTACAACGAAACTGAAGCTGGCTGTTAAATGCAAAGAGCATTCCAAACAGGTCTAGACATAAACTTCATGAGATGTCCACATAAGCAAAAGCTGCATTTGTATGCACAGTCTACTAACTGAATCATTGTTGTCATTGTTCTAGACCCTTCAAAATATTTTGAAATGTAAAACGTGCATTTATGCCTTCATCCAAATCTATCTAAACTGAACCTGGGTATTGCAATGTAGATATTTTATTTGTCTTTTTTTGACAGACAGACAGACAGATAGACATATAGAAAAAAAAAATCAAGCTGACTAAATTCCCGCCAAATAACTGCCGTCATTTTCCTGACTATACCCAAATTAGAAAGTAATTGGAGCAACCCATATCTGTCTTTGTATTTATGAGTCTTTGTATTTATGAGTCCAGCAGACATTGATAAAACCACCATGCTCTAAAACTAAGTCATACACTCCTTGCTGCGAGGCTGGCACTCCTCGATTATAATGCATCATAAAATACTTTATAGCTGACACAACTGGCCCAAAATAACTGACATTCATGCCATTTATCATAAGTTATGTAAGGTTTGCCTTTGGCCCTGTAGAGCTGCAGGGGCCGTGTGCAATATGTGGTGTAGTTCTCTTCTAGTCACGTCATGCGGTCTTGACTATGACAATATGGAAGAGGAGGTGCAACATGAAAAGAGGTCACTTACATTTCCATTAAGTGATTACATATCAGTTACATGGTATAAATCTGCAGACTAAGTAAAAAAAAAAGTCCAACTTTATTCTGATAAGGTGGTACTGGGACCGACTCTTCATTATGAAGAGAGACCCGGAATATACCCAGGGATGAAATTAAACGCATAATCCAACCAGCCGCTTCATCTTTTATCTCCAAAATAGCACAGGTTTATTAAACTACAAAACATACTATAAGCTCTTACCAACATGTTGTGGTATTGTCCATGAGTCCATTTACTCTGAATGTGGTGATATTATTCTGTGAAAGGCTGATGAGTCCACAGTACTGTAAGTGATATGTTTAGACAGCTTTCAGATCCATCCTGGTTAATACAACCCCATGGGAAGGGTGTACAGGAAGACCTTTCTTTTTACCAACTACTAACTGCAGCCTAATTGCATAATTATTTAGTTATTACCCATGAACCAACTCTGCAGCGCCAGCTACTGTAGCAAAAGACACATTTTCAGGTGCTGAACCAGAATAACATTATGAAATCTAGTATGTGTATCAATCATTTTCTTAATAATAACACACAAGGCATATACTCTTGATACGATTCATCATCATGATACGTCATTTACTGCTGGAAATATTTGAATGAGCTGATGTGAATGTTGGCCCGGGCATCACCTGTGTAACCTGCGGAGAAAAACAGCGCAAAGCAAACACCACCGCAATAAAACACACCACTACAAAATAACGCTCCCCTTCCCCCATTCATCCATTCAAATCTCTCAATACAAGAGACGAGAGAGGACTGGAGTAAAGAAGAATAGCTGTAGTAGGTAATGACTTTCAGAGATCAGTGATGGGAGAGAGATTACACATAGCCATTTTGTTGTCGTTGTTTGTCGGTTCGTGCAGGCGGTATGCAGATGCTGGTGGTAGGTTTTTATTCGGGTCAATATTTGAGAAGGAACACTAGCCTTTGTAGAGCCATCGTTTGCACATGATAGCAACACGATGAGAAAAGCCAACCATAATATGCGAGGCCGTAAACGAGGGAGCTTAAAAAGAAGTAGTCATCATCTCAAATCTACTTATACAGATAGTGACAATATCCTGAAGTGAGGCGAGAACTACAAAACAAACGAGTGAGTGAAATACAGTTAGTAAAAACACAGTTATCCATCAAATCAGCAGAATCTGATAGTGAAGCATTTGGGCTCGCTGCAAGGTACCAATAACAAGGCACTAATTTGTGCGTATGCAATAGACATAATATCTCTTGAGGATTAACACTAAATGAGACTCACAATGAAAATGTAAACAAGGAGTGGTTGTTGCTAAGAAACCGACTGTGAGGTGACCTATAGCATGTTGAGTGATATGACACAGATACAATGGGTAAAAATGAACCAACCAAGATATGTTGATAATATAGTCATATACCATGATACTAATCAATAGCCTTAAATTAGATCATTTTCTTCAGCAGACTGTATATCTGTAAATGAATATATATATATATATATATATATATATATATATGTGTGTGTATTTGTATGTATAAGTGTGTATGTGTGCATATATATATATACAGTCTGCTGAAGAAAATGATCTAATTTAAGGCTATTGATTAGTGTTGTTGATAGCACATCAAATAATCTCTCTTGTAATGTCTTGACATCTGATCCATTATTTTGAATATCACTCCAAATACGTTTGCAACACAACTGACAGAAACCAATGAACATAGGTATGTTTTTTAAGCAATTAGGGTTGATATGTGGCCTGAACTGCAACCAACTGGTATCCTCATACCATAACTACAGTGTGAAATGGCAAAGATCTTCTCAATTTAACTAATAAATATATAGAGCTTTTCTGACCATACAGAAGTTAATTTATTTTATAGTAATAAGTTTGAACTGTTTGAACACTGATAATGTAGGTTTTTCAAAGGCACTACTTGATGAATATATCAGTTGAATATATATGAATAGATCTGCACCATTCTGGATAAATTGAGAAATCACACAATTTTTTTTTTTTTTTTTTTTAAACAGAGATCACGATTCTCACACAATTCTGAACAGACAACTAAATAAAATAACAATTAAATTACTGGAGGTTCTGACAAAATATAAATTTCTACTGTCTATTTCAAAACTTTTAATTAATTAGAATGAATTTTTTTTTTTTTTTTTTTTTTTTATGATTCATCATAAAGACTTCACTTGTTTCATTACTGGATGAATCAGTGTTTTTGAACGAATCTCTTGATTTAATGACAAATACACTTTTTTAACAGTCACTTGTCATCACCTGGTGGCATTACAGAATCGTTATTTTAAGCGCCATGTTACTTGTAAGGGGATGGGTTTTTGAATCGAGATCGCAATATTTTAACAATAATCGTGCAGGTTTACTTTAAAGTAATGCTGTAAACACACTTTCTGGAGGTGGGGCGGGTAAATGACAACCGCCTCCGGTCTGTAGAGTTTCCATGGGTCTCCATTGTTCTGGGATTTCAATTTTCCACAGCTAAAATGTGATAATACTGTAAACACCTTCAAACCACTCTCAGCATTATTATCAACACATACGCATTATTTTAAAGGATTATTTTAGTTATCTTACAAAGAATATTCAATCACCCCCATAGGTTATGATGTAACTACAGAATTTGTGAGTAAACCTTCCTCTGGGTGATGTAATATGTTTCTATACTAACCGAGGATGCTGTGTTCTTAAACTGGACACATTTGGACCTATTAAACATACAATTAAACGGCACCACCAGCTTCCACAAACCCTTAACCAATAAAATATTGGTAACACTTTACTATAAGGTTCATTAGTTAACTACCTTAGTTAACATGAACTAAGAATGAACAATACTTTTTCAGCATTTATTAATCTTAGTTCAAATTAATTTCAACATTTACTAATACGTTATTAAAATCAAAGGTTGTATTTGTTAGCATTAGTTAATGCACTGTGAACTAACATGAACAAACAATGAAAAGCTGTATTTTTATTAACTAACATTAACAAAGATGAATAAATACTGTAACAAATGTCTTGCTCATTGTTAGTTCATGTTAGTTAATACATTAACTAATGCTAGCTAATGAACCTTATTGTAAAGTGTTACCAAAATATCAATGTCATTTAAAGGGATAGACAAAATGTTGTCATCATTTACTCACCCTCAAGTTTTTACAAACCTGCATGAGTTTCTTTCTTCTGTTGAACACAAAAGAAGGATATTTTAAAGAATGTTGGTAATCAAACAACTATGGAAGTCAATGGCTACTGTCAACTGTTTGGTTACCAACATTCTTCAAAATATCTACTTTTGTGTTCAACAGAAGATCGAAAATTCATATAGGTTTGGAACAACTTGAGGGTGAGTAAATGATGACAACATTTTCATTTTTGGGTGAACTATCCAAAGGTTGTCTCTATATAGGCTTAAAAGAACATCTAAAGTAAAAAAATAAATAAACACTAATATAATCATTCCTCTTCTACCACAAATAGATTTAGTTAGAATCTACTAATATTATCCTTTAAATAAACTCTAAATTGGAATCTAAAACACACAGCATAAGCACCTAAAATGTAACAAAGTAAAAAAAAAATATATATATATATATAGCTTTACTTGGACATTTCCAACAGCCAACGTTTTTATTTAGCATCATTTACCGATCATACGATGCTGTACATGCAAACCCTAGTTCACATCAAAACCATACATCCTAATTTTAAAACTCACATTAAACCATCAGAAACTAACACATTTTCATTAGCATGTCATTTTAGAGCTGTGACTTGTGGTTTAATGTTCTGTTAAACACAACCGCCCACAACTTGTTCAAAGCCTGCGTGCGTTTCTTTAAAATGCTAGATACTTGCTTAGCTGCTCACCACACGTGTTGCTTTAGAGCTTGCGAAATGGTCGCTTCTATTCACAACTTTCAAACTGTGAAGCTTTTTGTTTTCAGAGTCTTTGTGAGCCTGAATTGCATGTAATTGCATTTCAAGGCTGGTATCTGCCCTGAGCTGTTCCAATGAAAAGCAATGCATTGTCATGACGATAACCAGTCACATGTCTGTGTATTCCATGTTTACCAGGCAGACTAGAATATTAGACACAGGGGCTGCCCCTGCACTGTAGTTATGGAAGGTAACCACTAGTCCTCATCTGGTTCATCTCTTAAGTACTTGTTAGCAACACACACATTCATCTGTGAGCGTCTAAAGCTCTAGAACAGATATTCAAACTCTATGTCTGGGCCGAAGCATCCAAGACACTGGTACACAACACTAAACTGGTGTCAGCAGTAAACCTTTTTATTGCACGGTGCAAATGGGACTATGTCACCCATGTTGCGTTGAGTCTGGAATGGTGCAATGCTGACAGCATTCCTCCTAAATGAGAATGCCAGGTGGCTGACTGGACTCAAGAGTGGCAGTAGAGCAGGTTACAAAGAGACAGAGGCCTTTCTATCAAAAGAGGAACTTGCAACTGTTTTGACAAAAGATAGGCGCTCTGGAAAACAGTGTTTGCAATGCACTGTTTCATAAGACTGATTTCAATACAGCCTTTGAATGTGTGTTTTTTTGGATGGGTATGGTCGTTTGGTTATTTTTTAGCACTTTGTCATGAGAAGCTTGGCAATGTGATGTTTTTGTGACTAATTTAGTGAATACACTCTAAGCAAAAAAAGACTAAGTAGTGTGGTTTACATGGGAAGTGGTCTGACATCGAACATGTGATATCTAGCTCATCTCTGGTGAGATACAACAACGTTAATGTGGAAAGTGATCTTCAATTTCTGACGCTCAATGACATAAAAGCATAAAAAGACACGTTTGATTATCAAAAAACACATTTAGTCTTTCTAAAGTTGTCGTCACATTTACAAAATTTCACAGCCAAAAAAAATCCATTGTCTATTTCCATTAGTGTAGCGATGTATGAAGCACAGCTCACACTGAAATCACTTTCAAACCAAGAAGTTTTCTGATGGTAAACAAGATGAATGCATGCGAGTAAAACTTTCAACCTCACACAAAATTCCCGATAGCTTGGATTCCTATTGAAATAACTGAAAATTTGCAGATCAACAGAAAATGTGATCACAGCTTCACAAAATTTCAACCAAAACTGCAACACTTAGCTGCTACGTGGATCTGAAAGTTGACTTACAGAAGTTTCTGTAGAAATGCCTTCTTAACCAATTAATGTTCTTGTTCTTACTATTGAGGCATACTATTTGGTTGGATTTTTTTAACATAATTACTCAAAAGCAAAGAAAAACCTGGTATACCACATGATAACCTATGCCCTGGGGAACAGGATGTAAATGAACGTTCTCAACTCCAGAACAACATAAAGAGCCATTCAGTGGGCAGTTTCAGTGGAACATCACCCACCAAAGCATGAGATAAAACCAAAACGGGTGTAGCAGGTGGGTGGGAGTCGTCAACTTCTTCAACAAAAGGGCATTTCCCAGAAGAAATTGCGGGCCACTCTTCCTTATGATGCTGAGGACGTATGTTTATCTTGGTTAAACTGACTGACCATTCGTTCCGCTTTCTTTCCTAAACCATGATGTAGTGTATGTTTGGACAAAATCCCATTATCTCTAGTTGTTCGTATGGATTAAATAAAAAATAATTTATCTGGTATACAAATTCACTCATTTTCTTCAAGTTGACACTGAATAAGTTATTATGTAATAGTCTGTGATAGTGAATCTTCTACCAGTGTATCTGGTACCTGAGAATTTAGGCATGCCAGTCTGAGCTTGTTTTAGGAATCAGAAAGTTTCGACACTGAGAATGTGTGTTGCTCAATGGAAATGGGGAGAGCAGTATGAAAATGTGATGCAAATCTCCACTAGCAGTAAACAACATATCAACAAAGGAATGACTGCCTGGACTTTTTCAGCAGAACACTACTGCTTTCAGTAAAAATTCAAAGATACCCAATGGCGACACAATTGGTATCTCATATGGTGATCTCATTTAACTTTTCACTTATAAATAGTTTGGTTTTTTTTGCAAATTGTTGTCATGGTCACATTAGATTTATTCAAATTGTAGTCAGTTTCAACTTTTCTAAACATTTCTTAGAGTATTACGTCAAATAGCTCAATGACAATGACTGCACTAACTTCAAAAGCTAAGATTAAGATCTTTCTAAAGACTTTATGCTCTATGACAGGAACTCTTAAACATTGAAAAAAAGACAGATGTCCTCAAAACCTCTAATTAGCTACCAAACTGGTTCCTCAATCTACAATTCCAAAAACTCAATCAAAGTTGGAGGAATGACAAAGCACAATTTCGAAGAACTGAAATACTAAGAAAACGTAGTCTCCAATATAAGCCTCAACAACAGCTCTCATACCATCCACACTAGGGCTGCACGATATATCGAAATATCGCAAACGTACATACCGCGATATGCATGATTTTTAATACTCCAAAAGATTACAAAAAGTCCACGTTATAGGTTGACGCAGAGAGTAGACTGGACACATGACTGTTACATACTTGTGAGATGCTTAATGTTATTAGGCGCAGTAAGCGAAGTATTCACACGCACAGAAAGCAACCTTTCAACCAGACTAAAAAACAACCCATGGCAACAGTGTAAAAGTAGCCAAAAATCATTTTACACACTTTTTCATTTTACACAAAGAATTATCATATCGCATATTGAATATCGCATTATTTAACGAGTTATCACATATCGCATTTTTCTTCAATATCAAGACCTAATCCACGCCACACAATGCTGTGACAGGAAGAGGACAAATATTCTGTCTCAGGTCCAACCCTCTTCTGTTCTCCATGCTAGACCAGCTAGAGCAGTTTGGTCCAACCCTCCTGCTCAGCAGGACCTAATGATCCAATTACAGGCAGGGACTTGTTGATGCTGTTTTATGTGAAGAGCCAACCTGACACTACCGGCCTCGCTGCCAACTGTGACAGAAACTCAGACCTGAAGAGAAGCCCCAAACAAAGCAATCCACAGCAAAGGGGCCTGTGTTTGACTACTGGCCAACTCCAGGTGCCCTGGCTCATTTACAATACAAATCAGGGACAGCCGGGTGGGGGGCATAATAGTTTCAGTGGTGTTGGTATCTCCCGCCTAACAGGGGGTCTGACAAGATAACAGAGCCATTAAAGTAAAATCTGATATTGCCCTGAACACCTGAGGTCATATGACATAGGGTGTGTTGGATGGGGGAAAATTCCCTAGAAGTCCACATTTTCTGACCTCCACCAAACTGCTTTCATATGTGAATCGAATGTAATTGTATTGTAATATTTTACATTAACAATATTGCATATAAGAAGCTCAATGTGATATTAGTTAGATATCTATAAAAGACCTAAAAAATGTAACTAGGAATATTACCGAAACATGAATTAAAGGTACAAGCAATGACATTGGCCTAAAGCTGCTGCCCATGTGACTGTCTGTAACTTAATTTGCTAAAAACTCTTTCAACATCACTTTTGGCCACATGCTTGAATATAATTGTGTCAAAAAAAATTACTGTTTTCTCTAGCAGACTGATTACCCTGCTACTTGCAAGCTAGTCTCAGCACATACCATGGAGATGATGACACAAGTTACTATAGTAAGTATGGTGTCAGGCATAATTACACGTGGTGAACTCAGGCAAAATTACGTTCTGCGAGGGTTATATCTCATAAAAAGAGAAAGAGCAAAAAAGAGGTGCTCGGGTACACTAAGTAGATTTGTTTGTCACTCTCCTCTCTCCTGAGTAACTGTGGTTTCTTAGCACAACAGGATGAGCAACATTCAGACCAGGTTTCATGGCAATGATGAGGCCTGATAAGCCAGTCTAAAATCAAACTGAAATCTACAAGCCCACGTAATGGAATCAATGACACACTACACAACAGCAAAAGCAAAACCATCACTTACGCGAACAAAAGGTACATTGGCGCACTGTGCAAAGTTGGCAACTTTGTAAGCATATAGCTAAAACAGGCTAAGATGTAATTGAAAAGTTTATTTTGACACTGTAACCCACTCTAACCGTCGTATGGGCTTGGTCAACAGGCTTACAAAACACGATTGCCTACCTCACTCTCGGTACCCATATAAGGCAATGATACTTTGCAAAACATGTGACTATAAACTTGTAAATACCGCACACTATATCATAAATACATTTCGTTAGATTTGTACAACTGCAAAATGGTCATGTAGGGAAAACGGTACAAAACACACGTTTTTACACACGTCTGCAGCAATTTATAATAAAATTGTCAATTATTCGACCAATAGTTGATTATTAAATGTAGACTAAACGCACAGATTATTGATTGCTTAGCTGCATCGTAATAAATATATATATATATATATAAAAACTGTGTTTAAATGTTGACCTAAAACCAGAAAATGTCATTTCATAACAAACACAATATATATTGCATGGAAAAAAGATGAATAATGCTTACAAAGTGAAGAATGCAGACAACAGATACTTGGCGCTAACAGATATACAACAGCATAATATTACGTCATAAAGATATAAAATGGTCACTAACCTTATACATTCAGGGGTTTCATGTCAAACTCCATGGTTATGGAAATAAACATACATGAAAATGTTGGAGAAAAAAACTCAGATAAAAAATGTATTATTTAAAAAAAGAGAAAGATTACATTGACAGAAGTAAAAAAAAAAAATGTAATCCAAGGGTGTGTCTAAAGCGAATCGAATGGCATGTTCAAGGTGTTGAACACTGACCTGCCCTCTGCCTCTCCCACTCACTTCAGTGGTAGAGAGAACGAAAATGAGAACATTGTAGGGGAGGGCAATGGTTGCGCGTTGAAATCTTTAAAAAAGAGAAGTACTGCAAAGCAAAGCTCTCTCTCACTGTGACTCATCCCCTGAGTAACCACTGACAGACAGGCTGTAAAACAGAACTTCGCTTGGAACCAATCAGATTCAAGGGCAGACCTAATATGCAAATGACTTCAGGTGAGCTCAGGCTGTGGTTTGGATTGGATGGGGAGGGCAGTGGGGGAGGGGGAACCTGGACAAAGTAACAACCAGACTACACCTTGAGCTATGCGAGACGGGTAGCACAAGATTGTGTAAAGGTTTTCATCAACTCGACGTAGACGTGGCAGGAGTAAAGCAGGCACGGGGATTTCTACCCAGATGAAATGCCTTTTAAAATTAGATGTTTCAAGGAGAGCGAAGGCCAAAATGTATATCAACTGACTAGATCTCTCTGTAGTTCTTGTTTTGAGTGCTGCCAGAGCTTTTATTTGAGAAGGTGAAATGGGAGTGGCCCTGCAGGTCATATGACACCTCATAAAGCAGGCTTTATGTTTGATATGAGGCATGAAAGAAGCCATCCATTATAAAACTGGAAGAGCTGCCCCACCGGGTTTCACCGTTGAAAAGAACGGCCAAAAGAAACACTTTCAAATCGTCAGAGGCCCTACCACTGGTATCTACGTCACTACGTTATTCCAGTCAAAGGGAAAGTACAGAATTGTGACTCTGCTGCTTGCTTCGGCTATATTCCCAATATTTCAACATTAAAGGGATAGGTCACCCAAAAATGCAAATTCTGTAATCATTTACTCACCCTCAATGTTGTTCCAAATGTTTTTGAACTGTTTTTGCCCACAATAAAACTCAATGGAGTCCAAAACAGCATTGGATTGGAATAAATAACAGTGAGGCATTTTTTTAAATATGTCAAAATATTGAAAAATAAGTCTTACAGGTTTGGGACGACATGAGGGTGAATCCTCTGTGCCAAACACCTTATAGAATTGACCAATATATCAAATTAATGTCAATATGCCCATTCTGCCTTTAGGTTTCTTCACTCTATCTTTGTGCATATGCAGCCATAGCCTTTGTTGAGCATTTTTATCTGAGACAATCCAGCTGACAAACAGGAAGCCAGGGTCTGTGGCATGGCTCAAAGAAAAGCGCTGAAAAGCAGTGGGTTTTTGTCAACACACCATTTAGACGAGTAGGTAAATGAGACAGTGAATGCAAAGAGACAAATAGTAATTTAATTGACACTTTGCCAACTACAGCAGCGGTTAAGTTAGGGCTTACGAGCAGTGGCGTGCACCGGGGGGAGGGGCCGGGGGGGCTCAAGCCCCTGCCCCTGCCCCTTTTGTCTCAAAATGTATTGTGCCCCTCTCTGATAAATGTAAATAATTATTATTATTCAAATAAATATTATAATACATAACAATACACTTATACACCATTGCCACTAACAATCTTTTTTTTTTTGGCGGAGGTGAAGTGGTAGGCGGAGTTTCCTTTGCAGCGCTATGTACGCAGCAGTTCGCCGCGAGTCTTCAAACTGCACGGGCAGCAGGTAACATTAAGCTAATACGGAAAAGTTACATTTATCCTACCATGCTACTGTATAAGTCGCGGCAGCATGCGAGTTATGATTAACAATCATAAAAGTATAACTTAATTGCAGCCGCATTCTGAGTCTGACAATGTCATTAGTTTTTGTCCAAGGCCATAGCAAGTGTTATTAGCTTGGGGAAATAACGTTACATCTAGTGAAAGGACATTTTAAGTCCATGTCCAGCTCTAAATTGTAAGGAATTTATATCTTTGATTTCAAACTAAGTACACTTTACAATAAGGTTCATTTGTTTATTATTTATATTAACATTAACTAATCATGAGCAAAACATTTGTTAGGCTACTGTAGGCCTATTTGTTAATCTTAGTTAATAATAATACAACTTTTAATTGTGTGTTCATGTTATGTCACAGTCAGTGCATTAACTAATGTTAACAAATACAACTTTTGATTTGAATAATGTTTTAAATGCTGAAATTAATATTAACTAAGATTAATAAATGGTGTAGAAGTGCAGTTCATTATTAGTTCATGTTAACAAATTTAACTACTGAAACCTTATTGTAAAGTGTTACTGATTTCATGATAGCTAACACTTTAATGAATACATAGCCTACATAAAATTTATAACATCAACATAACTAAATATGAGTTCCTCATAATTACCTACTTGATGCTCTGTTTTGTTTGGTAAAGTAAATCATTTAGTAATATTATCATCATTTCCCTATTTTTGTTTGATGTGTTATGCATTCTAATTGTATCAACATCTTTTCATTGGTAATGAAGAGACGCTCTCTGACCTACTGCTGCTCTCCATTGAGCGAGATATTCCAAATAATTGTGAGGAAGTCATTAAAATATATAAAAACACAACAGACAGACGGGTACTGCTTTAAATACAGTTTTTAAGGTTTTTTTTTTTTTTTAAGTGCCCTTTTTGGTCCTTCTGCCCCTGCCCTTGAGGAGGTCTGTGCACGCCACTGCTTACGAGCAACTACTTGTCTCTTTCTGAAAAAATCTTAACTGTACCAATGAACGGTTGGGGAGTAAGAAAAAAGCAAAAAAGCAGTCAGGCCTTTTGGGTAACCTTCAGTCTCATGGGTGTGTTGTCAACTTGCTTAAGAAATGAAGCCAGTACATTATATATTGCATACACGCTGTACTTTACAGATAAAAGAGGATTACAAGGAAGCAAAAAAAAAGGTAAGAAAAGGGAGAAAAATAAATACCTTGGCTTAGATTGCTGGGGGGCCTATTATGTTCAATTCAGCATCAAGCATGTGATGGAAAATGTGTAAACACGTGGCAAGCACCTGTCCCTCTGTGCCAACAATGATATATAAACCGTCTGTGACACCAAGCGGGACACATCAAACAAGTCCAACAGGCTACACATCACTGCAATAAATGCACAAAGAGATGACATTTGCATATAATATTAGTGTTTTGCTAAAAATGGCAGTGGCACCAACAAAAAGATAAAAGAGTAAAATTGTCTATTGAAATATTTCTTATAACAACAATTATTTCATCTCAGTATCAGCTGATAAACTGTCCAATCCAGTATTACGGTCATTATCTACTAATTAAATGTATATGTTCAAGCCATAGATTGATAATATAATAATATTTAGTGCTGTCAAATCGATTAATCAATATATATATATACACACACATACACACATGTATTATATATATATATATACATATTATATAAACAAACTTTTATAATAGAGGCGATTAATCGCGATTTAACGATTTGACAGCAATAAATATAATATAATATAATATAATATAGGCCTAATATAATATAATATAATATAATATATGTGTATTTGTCTACAAATAAGACCTTGGATTGATTACACAGTGCGAGTAATTTACTTCAAACCACATTACAAGTAAATTGCAAAAGAAATGAATGAAGAAGAAAAAAACTTTGTCTGTATATGCTCTACAGAAAGTGTTGGGAGAATTCAATTGCCCTCACAGCAACCAGACCATGATCACATGCCTCTGCTGACAAAGTTCAAAGACACACCTTTCCTATAGAGCCTAAAAATAAAAACCAGCCCACTCGCCTTTACTAGCACTGCATGACTGAATCCAAGCTAAACACAGCCGAGCCACAAGAAGGCCTCATTTTCTGCTGTGTGCCTGTTTTAAAACGTAGATGGCACACTTTGGTTTTGCCCATATCCGGAGTGGATCTTTTTTTTCCTGTTACCTCCTGTAAATTTACTTCAAATGAATTGCTGACATAAAATGTAACTGTGGCTTGAGTACTCTCAGGAATGCTAATGTACACTCATTCCTAGGTTAAAGTTAATTTACTCTAACCAAATGACATTTTGTCTTGATATAAAACCTTTGATGTTTGTAAGGAGAACATCAAGTAAATTGTAAATTTACTCATTTTCAGTGATACAACAGAACTCCATTGTGCCACTTATAATATTACTTACATCAACTGTAAGATGTAAAACAGTGGCATAAGAGGACTGGTCCAAAAATAGGCATAGCCCTGAGATAATCGACAAAGACAAAGCACTTCTCAGGGCTGGTCGTGTTGTTTGTGAGAAACTAAGGTCAGGTGGTGACTGCTTCAAGAGGCTTTGTGCACAAAGAAAAGCCCTCCCTCCGTACCATCCTGGTTAAAAGCAGTCCTCAAAGGACCAAGGGGCAAGAGAAAAGGGCAGTGGAGCATTCTAATTAAATCCAGACAGAAGGAACATTAAGTCATTCCATGAGGAAGATGCTGAAGTCTTGTAACAACTGTGGTTTTAAATGGAGATAAACATGCCTGTACTATGTGCCTGAAAAACAAGGTTTTGCTGAGAAATTAGCCTTACCTACAATTTTTCACTACAAACATGCCCTTCTACAGTCCTGGGTGACCAGAATTCAGTTCATTGCGTGCTTCAATACACTGACAGAATAAAGGTTAATTGAATGCCACACCACAGTCCACAGGATTCCAAGGTAGAAGCCTTTGTAAATATGATTGTGGACCAAAAGATTACATCTGGTCAACCTTGAGTAATCCTGTCAGCTAAGAATGACAAGAAATGTGGAATTATGAATAGATACAACATTCCATGACTTCAGAAAGAAACGAGTGGATGTGAAGTGGGATAGGGGGAGTTTCAGAGGAAATTCCGCTACTGCACTAAGATGCTGAGTCATTCCTTCCATGATATGTGATAAAGTGTCCATGACTCTAGCAGGTAAATAAAGATACTCCCACTGAAGAAGAAACTAAGAACCCTCCATACTAGTTTTATACATTAACCTTAAGCTCCACAGACTCAAGATTTGTTATCAATGTAATTTAGCAAATTTCTAACTACTGGTTAGGTAATACGGGAAACATAATAGGCGGGAAGCAAGTTCATCGTCGTTTAGGCAAAAACAATTGTTTTTAGAATGTTTAGTTTTAGAACAATTTATAATTCTGAACAGTAAGAACAATTTAAAATTTCAAAATGAAAATTCTGTCATTATTTACTCACATTCAAGTTGTTCATCTGTGGAATACACATTTTTAAATGTGCACACATGCAAACAACATTTGAAAGCTATGGCTGAGGGCAAGATTATTTAAAATATTTCTTTTTGTGTACAACAGGGGGGGATCATTTTTGAACTGTCCTTTTAAAACGTATTTTGAAATCTGGATAGGTTGTTTGTGCTGGATACAGTTAACAAGATTACTACAATCAGGTATGTGAAAGGAAAATATAAGTTTACACCATTAATGGTGTAACAATGCCATCAAGACATCAATGTCTTCTTCATTATCTCTTTATGATATGAGAGAACTATTATTTGGTCTGCAGAAGAAAGTTTCTACCTCTTGCCAGATAGTATACGATCCTCACAAAACCTCAACCAATTAAACATTACTCAAAGAGCAAGGCCAACATTCCACACAGTTCAAATCACACATCTGTGGATGGAAAGTATTGACCAGAGCAAAGAGGGGTGAAAAAAACAATCTAACAACACAGAGACAGTTGACACTCTTTAAAATAAACTAATTCTTTATCAGTCTAACTCGTCATTTATCTCAGACTGTGAAAGTGCCTGTGCCTTTTACTCACATTATAGTGAAAACAGCACTATAATGTTAATGATGGTTGTGGGGTCTGTTTTAGAGCTTAAATGGTCAAATGATATGTTTTCTCTCTGAGGACCAGACACTGGAAAGCATTATGCTAGATGAATACCTAATGTCTCAATCTATTTAAATTATTTAAATCCAAGCCTGAGGGATGAAAGAAAGACCAATTGTTCTGAAATTGGCTTTTGAAATATAATCAAAATAAATAATTAAATAGCTACAAAGTACATGTTTTTTACTTTGATTGCTTTATTCTTTCCCTGTCTAGCGAGACAGTCGCTGAATGGACCTTTTACTGGACGGAGTCGCTCTGCCAATGGTGAGCAGTACTAACAGACTCCCATTTAACGTGCCGTGATACTTCACACATTAGACAGTTTTTACTCTCAAGTGTAAATCAGCTGGACGAATTAGTCACATCTGCCACTTTAATGGACCATCTAAATCTCAACATATACACAACATCTGACCTACGTCACTTCTTTCACACATTGACTTTTAATGAAAAACAAATGTTCTAATGTCATTTGAGGTCTACTGAAATAATGACGTTTTGGGACCTGAAAACATGAACGTAACTTCATTGATAGATAATAGGTAACTTATTGAAGATAATTGGCATTTTACAAAACTGTCTCTATATTAAAAATTCAGTCATTGTAATAAACTGTCACTGGAGAGCAAATCCAGCTCTTACCGACATCAGCCATCAGCAATAAGACGTGCCTGGCTAAAAAATACCCAAGCTTTCCATATTTCTCTTTCCTTAGTCAAAACAAAGGCAGTCGTCCTTGTATCTCTATGCTTAATGAGACTCCCACATATTTGGCTACTGCCACCTGTACAGCAAGGTTACAGCAGCATGACTTTCCTCTAACCTAAATATATCATTCTATTAATCTAATGTGAAAGAAAACAGGGGACAAGATTTCTTTCTAAATTAGTTATGCTAATTTGGTAAGGAGATGCATCAGGCGTCAAACCAAGATGACGATGTCATCCTCTTGAGTTATTAATAACTATTTCTCGACAGTAATTTATATAGGAAACAATACAAAAAGTCCCTAACTTCTCTATGTTTATTTTCTAATAAAAATGCTAAGACTTGAATAATTAACAGAGTGAAGGACAGCAACAACTTGGGGTATTCACTGAACTGTCTTAGTTTGTAATATTACAAACAGTGAAACTAATGACTAATAAGAAAATCCTGATTTGTGTCTATTTATTTAATCTAATGTGTCATCAGGGCAATGATTTTGTGTTCTGCGCAATTGATTTTTTTTTTTTTTAGCAATGTATATTTATACTTGCTGGAAATATTGATATTTTAAAACAAATGGGGTTAATATATTTTTTTTAAAGTTTACAAACTTTTTTATCGATATTTATTTTCTTGACAGTAGGAAATTACACGGATATAATGTAACACCACAATTTCATTTACTCACTTATTTGTCTTTAGTTTTCAACACATTTTCACTGTTGATTTCGATGTCAAAAATCATTTTTGCATTTTCAACAAAAAATGTTGTTGCTTGCCAACTGTAGCAAGCTTGATAACATTATTTTTGCAGGAATTTGCAACAACAATGGTGAATGCATCACAGAAAACCAAACCTGAGCAATAAATAAAAACGAATGTCCAGAATTAACCAATCGATTTCAGTGGCAGCGCTCAGGCCCAAAAAGCCAAGTGACATTTCTATCAATTGATCTTGGGTCATCCTTAGTGTTGTTGAGCTCAATATATGAACACCACCACCTTGTGGAAGCCTATGGACTTTACATTTCACCCACCCACTCTACAGAGACATAACATTTGTTTTGTTCTTGTCATTGTTCTAGAACTGAAATATTAGTCACAGTTTTGAGAAATTACTCAATAGACAATGTCAATACATTTTTGCACATGCTGTGTGTTTGGTGAAGTCTTTCCCACAGAAAAATGAGGTGTCATCTTATGCACATTGTCCTAGCACACTCCAGATATCTTTTGCTGATGCTTGTAGTCTGTCTGCAGAGGCGGCTCATGTTGCAGCAAGCTCTCAGCTGATGATGCCCTGGTGATGCAGTTCCTGGATGCCGAGTTTATAAAGACTGATGTCTTCAAATGTGGAGACAAATCAATAGCCAGCCCATTAAGTCATATCTCATGTGATTTTCTTTCTATATACCATCAGACCAAGAGCAGAGTGGAACGAGTTAGGTCAATCTGCCCTTTTAACTTTCCTTGACTTGGCTGCATATTCCAAGGTGGGCAGATGGGAGTCACTGTCATGGCCACATATTCCAGCACTGGGGATGTTCCCTACATAGAGGCTTCCCACATTCCTCTCATTGTCATTCTGGGTTATCTCAGCCACGTGCCTCATCTGCTAAAAGAAGCAGTAAGAGCATCTGAAAGCCCCTTTGTGCCTTCTGGCTCTCCAGTTCAAAGCCACAATAGGGTCATTGGGCATGAGTTCTGAGACAAAGTCATAAGGAGAAAAGGGGACTGTATTTCTAAAAGAAAAGAGTCAAGACAGCACCAACTGGGGTATATTTAGAGCCTCTCATTGAGGATAATTAGTTTCAGAAGACTGGAATTTCCAGCTATCTAAAGGCCTCTAGGGTGTGTGAGGGCTGGGGAGGGGGGATGTTGTAATGGGAGGGGTATCAGAACCAGCTGATAGCATTTCTGGATTAACCGAGCTGTCTAATATCACATACTCCCAAAGCAGGAGAAAACAAGCACTCCCTGACCTCAGCACCACCCAATGGCCGAATGCTGAGAACACTACAGCCAAAGAGATTCTTCAAAATGCATGTCTCACAGGGGAGCTTTGTATCCCCCCAAAAAAGTAAACATCTGGCAAACATTTAGACAAATAGACAATGGGTGAGACATCAAGCCACAAATAAAGAAAACAAATGAAGGAAAACTACCGTGGCAAATGAGTATGGGAGTCTCATCTGCACCAGCAGATGGATTTGATACTCTGTTACAATATGAAATTACACACGAATTGCTACATGTTGTAAGAAGCTAAGTTGGAAAAAGAACTAGGATTTGAGGTTCAAGGCACTTAAACCCTTTTTTAATAAATAAATTAACCTAACATCAAATACAAAAAAAAAAAGAAGAAGAAGATATATGTAAATAATTCACTATGTGACAAGACAATAATCTGCTAGAATATGTTTTACATAACAAGCTGATCACTAGGTTAGGCTATATCAGATAAACAGCACTTTTGCCCACACACATCAAGGGCATTTTATTCACTCTGTGGCATTTTTGCCCTAAGCCTTGGCTAATTTCTTATCCCGGTCACAAGTAGTGATAAAGACACAAAGACAAACCAGTTTTAAATATAAACATCCACAAATGAGAGCTGGTCTGGATGAAAACGCGGATGCACCACAAGCCCAAGCACTGAGGACTGGAAAACTGATTGTTCACACTCATGTGAAGCCCTTACTGTGTCTTGACCAGCGATGTCAGCCTGAGACAAGAGATTCTCACACTGAACCAGTCATTATGGTCACATGTCTGTAATCATGCTGGAACAACTCAGTGCACAGTTATGGGAGATGGGTACAACAACAGAGCAGTAGGTCATGCTATCCTAGGGGCTATTCAGATCAGAACGGTCATATAAGATCAGAATGATGACAACATGTTGGTTTAGTAGAATGTCAGCAAATCCAAGTGGCTTCCCCTAACCTGAATGAAATAAACAATGCTTGTAGGCTACATTCAAATACATTGCGCAGTCACCGTTACAATAAGAAGAACTTCTAAAAGACATCCTACATCTGAAACGCACCTATATGCTTTGAGAAATAACTTTAAAAAGTGCATAACAACTATAATATCTTAAGTAAAAGCTTTTGCAATTACATGAACAAGTTAGAGAGATGGTACACACTTTACAAACGCTTACCTTCATCTTAATGTGCCATCATTTACATGTTTCAAGGTTAATAAGTAAGTGATAGAAACACTTAGATCATTTCAGTGAAACAATCCCTGAGCAATCTGTCATCGTCCGAATCCTACTCCCCGATGCAGTCCAGTTAAATAGAAGTGACTTTATCCTCTTTGGCAAAGACAGAATCTTCTAAAAGCGCATTGTTTTTGAAGCTATGAGCAAGTTTCGTCGCTTTCTTTTGCTTAACATAAGGTTACACTGTTTTCAATGCGTGGGGAATTCCTTGCGCTCACATTTTCCCTCGAAAGCAATTGGTCCAGCGTTCCGCATCTACACTGCAGGCGAGCGACGCGTCAAACGCAAACGCTCCCATGTAATCAGTGAAGTGACGCGTCTTTCATGGTTGCAGATGGGATGGGTGACGTCGGCACCTTGTCGACCAATCAAAAATTTGTTTGTGTGAGCAGTGTTTACAGTTTTGCTCATTTTCATTGGGCTATGGGACGGCATAGACAAAAACATGAGAGACATCTCCAGTTGTTCCGTCAGTTAACATTTTATCAGCACCTTGCAATAAAACAATTTAATCCAGAGTAACATTGCACATATAATATCGGATACAGGCTACAAATTATTTGGGCTAAACTATACCCTAAAAAATATTGTCTTTGTTATGAGGCGATCTTTCTATGTTGGCTGAATACTGTCCTTGTCCCGCAGGTGAGTGAGCGTTAATTTGTTATATCGAACAAATTGAGACAGTCCCTTAACAACACTGCGCGTTAATTCGTGATGTCAAAAATTGCAGATGACCCCTAAAGGACACAGTCTGCCCCGCCCATTATCGGAATAGCCTGTTTGGGGAATTCAAGGGTAATAGTGATGTTTGTGGTCAGGGGATTTACTTATTTATACTTAATTTGATATATTGTGCTCAGACAGACTTTCAAAAGTAAAAATAAATAAATAAATAAAAATACCCTTTGGTTACACCTCCCTGGAATCGGTAGTACTCTCCCATTTCATTTTCAACATTTACAAAGATACAAACTACACATTTCCCATTTACTAGCACTGAGTTCATATTTTTGGACCATGATACATTTACCTATATTAACCACTTCATCTCTACCTTTTAACTATTCTGTTCATGAATATCTTTGGGATTTTACAGAATGAGTCAGAATAATTCCACATCTTTTGGAAGTAATGTTTAGCGAATTTCCCTTGAATTTTAGTAAAAACAAATAATGGTTACACTTTATTTGAAGGCGTCATTGGCACAGTGTAATTATATATTAAAGTAATGAGTAATATTAAGCAACTACATGTAGGCCTACTTACTATATAGTTAGGGTAGGATTATGATTTGGTTGAGGGTTAGTTGCATGTAATTATGCATAATTTATGGTAAGTACATGTAATATGTGTAACAAGGACACTGTAAATTAAAGTGTTACCAAAATAATAAATATATATATATATATATATATATATATATATATATATATATATATATATATATATATATATATATATATATATAAAAATCTAATTTAGACTTACTCAATTATCTTTTTAATAAATCTTTTTTTGTTGTTGTTATTTTAAACACAATTTACTGACCCTTATTTTTTAACTATACCCTACCTGCACTTTGTAGATAGTAATTCAGGCTTGTATTGTTATTGTTATAAAAAATAATAATAATAATAATAAAAAATTATCATCAGTGCAGTAAAAAAATATAGTGGTATATCTTTACCCACTCTTAATGATATTAAAACACGTAACACACATTAGTGACAAAAGATTGGTTACGTGGATATTTAATGAAATAATGTAACAGCAATTTTTTAAATAAATAATTGATTATAATTATTGCATTACACATTATTCTGCTTGAACGCCTCCAAGCAGTTAGCTGCTTTGTTTTTGTTTAATTATTAGCTGAATCATTTAGCTAATTATTTTCTCGAAATTTACACGTAAATTAAAACGGTACTTCCCATACCGGGAGTCGAACCCGGGCCGCCTGGGTGAAAACCAGGAATCCTAACCGCTAGACCATATGGGACGATGTATGTACAGCTGGTTTTTATGTACTCATTCATGTGAAATGCTCTAAACTTTCTGTGTTTTATATAACAACGGAATTATTATTACACTATAAAAGTTCACCGAAAAAAATACCATGTCACCACATTTTCAAGAAATTGTGTAAATAGACTTAAGCGGCCATGTTCTAGTGTAAGCCGGGTTTTCAATGTGTAGCTGCTTCTACACAACGATACAGCAGGTGGCGCTGAAGCGCAAACATGCTCTGAGCTTCCGCAAAACAGTTCATCGAGGCACAGTCATAATCATTAGTAGCCTACCATTTTAGCTTCTCTCTTACAAAATCCATCTTATAATTCATGATAACTTTACTATTGCAATAATTTTATGTTCTGGATATTTTAAAGAAACGAATCTTTTTTTAACATTTATTCCTATGTGATGCTATTATGAGATAGCCGGTATATGTAGCGTTAGCCTGTTAGCTTCTCGGTGGTCTAGGTGAGTATTTTTTATGAACACGCTCTTATTTGATTATACTTTTACCATTTGTCACCCTTGGATAATACTATTATTCCTTAAAAAGGGTTTACCTTCTTTTCAAAACCTTGTACATATTCTGCACACGTTTTATTAATTTGCACACTCCCTTGTCAGTATAAAACCATTGTCTTGTTTTCCCTTTCTGTGCAGAATTAGGAGGCAAAGATGACTTCAAAAACTAAAGGTATCATAATATACATGCATACATTCGTGAATTCACTCTATTTCTCTCTTCTACTAACACAAAAGTACCATGGTATTACTATGTTTTGAACAAGTAAAACTGTGCTGTCATGATAAGTAGCGTAGAACAGGGGTTTTCAATCTTTTAGGTGCCACGGACCCCATTATGATCATTCCCATGCAGGGGACCCTTATCCTAAAATGTAAAAGTTATATATTTTCAATTATATAGTCTAAATTAATACTCTGGAAAAACAATAATATTATAAATGTGTCTATTACGCTGCATTGTGTTTTTTTCTGTTCTCTGTTGTACTGTACTTTTAAATGTATTATTTTAATATTTTTTTTAATTTAATGTCAATTAAAATGTATTTATTATTTATTTACTAGCATTTATAATGATCACATATGCTTTTTATTATTTATATATTTTTTACATTGCTTTTCTCTAAACTTTTCCACGGACCCACTAGCACACTCTGTGGCCCCCTGCTGGTCCCCAGACACCCGTTTGAAAAACCCTGCCTTAAAATACCATGTGAATACCATGGTACATGATCTTGGTAATCCTGTACTACTACCGTGGTATATTCCAAAGCCCATGTTTTAACATTTTGTTCAGTAGGCTATAGTTTATTGTGTGAAGGCATCTACAAAACCCCATTATCCTCTTATAAATGTGAGCCAGTAAGTATTATTTCATGACCGTTATCTGTTTCAGTGGGAAAGGTAGGCTCCAAAAGCAAAGAAGATGCTCCTCATGAGCTGGAGAGTCAGTTTGTTCTGCGGCTTCCTCAGGTCAGTTTGTTTCTTCATTTACCGCACCTATATTAGTGAAAGCCAGTATTTAAAATCAGTGAGTAATGTACACACTCTCAGAACAATTACATTAAAAAATGCATCTGAATAATTGGTCACTTGAGAATGTTGTATGATACGAGTTGTAATTATGCATTTATAAGTACAGTAAATCAAGAACTATATGTTCAGTAACATACTTTACAATAAAGTTCCATTTTTAAACATTAGTTAACTACATAAATTAAGTAACATGAACTAACAATGAAAAATACTTCTAAAGCATTTTTTAATCTTATTTAATATTGATTTTTACATTTGCTAATACATATCAAAAGTTGTATCTGTTTATATTATTTAATGGCCCTGTGCTAAGAATGAACAGTGTAACGTTAACAACATTTAATATACTGCAACAAATGTATTGCTCATTGTTAGTTTACGTTAACTAATGAGAAAGAGCTGTAACTAATGGACCGTGTTGTAAAGTGTTACTAAATAATCATATAGACGCGTCATTCCAGTCAAGTCATACATGAAGGAACAAAGTTCTGCAGGGCTCTGTTGCTGTATTTACATGCAGACTGACCACAATTATCACAATGCTCACAGGACATTGTGGGAAACACTTTAACGGCTCTGATATACTCACGGCGAAGGTCTGTTTCCTTTGGAGTAAAAAGAAGTTTGAAATATGTGAGCAGTGGTAACGTTATTCTGTTAGCGAACATCCGACACCGCCCGCGCTACTGAGAGCGGTGTTTAAATGAAAGGTTAAAACCCTTTTAGTAACGGTGTTTAAACAACAAAACACATCCACTTGCACATATTTTACAATCGGAATATCAGATATTTCATGCTATAGCTGAAAAATATGTTAATATTTGAATAAAAAAGGAAAAATGAAATAAAAGCGGATCATCAGTCATTCAGTGGCTGCGGTGTCACGTGATACGTTCTAAATAACGGTCGCCTTGAAAAACTCATGCTTGGGGGTCCGCCAGAATATTTAAAATTTACGTGTGAAAAGGTTAAGGCTAAGTAAGCGGATAACCTCAACTTTCGGTTCCAAAACCTGAGGTAACTTTCAGAGTATGTAAGTAACGTTAGCCATAGCAACTTACTCTCTGAACATAACCTCCGGTGCAGGTTCTATTCCAGCCAGGGTTAAGTTTACTTCAGGTGTTCAGCGCATGCGTGCCTTATTGATGACGCTCCAGTGGGCGTGACAGATTGCGCACAATATTATAATAAAGCGCTATTAAAACAAGGTAATGTTACTCACACATCGTTGATCTGCATTCAGAGGTTTTTTTTTTTTTTTTTTTTCTTCAACAGGACATTTTCTATGCTATAATGTATTTCTATAATAAAAGACATATATTATATGATATATGAAAGAGCTTACCTTTCAAGCAATGTGGAAGCAAAATGACAAAACAAAAAAATAAACTTATACAGCCATGTTATCTTTGCAAGCACAGACTGTATTTAGTTTAATCAGTCTTTTTAATATATAATTAGCATCAAACAAACGATATAGTTCTTATTCACAGCGTTTAAAGATTATTAAAACGAAAAGATTGAAAAAGGATTGCACAACCACGAAATAGGTGGTGATATGCACTAAGTTTGTAAATCAGCATTTAACAAAAGAAGAAGAAAGTAGTAGTATGCCGCACTTTTTCTTAGCGTCCATTTCCATGGTGATTCATCGCTCTGTTGAGTCTGGTGTGTTAACCATGAACATACTCTACTTACTCCCGGACGTGTTTTTGGAACCAGCATACCTCAAATAAGCAAGGTTTGGTTTAATCAACCAAATCAGGGTATGTTTGACAGTAAGATAGCCTTGCTTTCTGGAATACCCCCCAGTACTGTTCAATCTAACAAAATAATGCCAGTCTGTAGAGTAAAAAAAAAAAACAACCTTTATTGATTTAATCTAAATTGATTTAAATTTGTGAACATTATAGGAATTGTTTGATTCAATGGCACGATGCTTTGTTTTTTAGGAGTATGCCTCTACAGTCAGACGGATCGCCCAGTCTAGCAGCATGAACATAAAAGACAGACTTTCTGTAGAGTTGCATGGTAAGCACTGCTGACAAAATTGAACAAAGAAACACTTTATTTACTTCAGCATATTACATTTTATAAAACTGATATTACAGTCTGTCATCAATTTATTTAGCAAAAATATTGCTCATGGAATTTGTTATATATATATATTCCTAGCTGATGGTCGCCATGGGATTGTACGTGTGGATCGTGTCCCTTTAGCATGTAAACTAGTGGATTTACCCTGCATTCTGGAGTCATTAAAGACGGTTGACAAAAAGACCCTGTATAAGACTGCTGATATCTGTCAGGTAAGATCTTTGTTGATAACCTTCGTAGGGTGTCTTGCATTACATTTCCCCTTTGCAGTCTCCTAATGAGCTTCAGCACATCTGCGAGGCCACATCTCTATTAATTCCTTTTGACTTTCTGTTTAAGATGCTGGTGTGCACGCTGGATGGAGACCTCTACCCTCCTCTAGAGGAGCCTACGGGTACTACAGACTCCAAAAGTAAAAAGAAAGACAAGGACAAAGACAAGAAATTTGTTTGGAACCATGGCAGTAAGTACCTCCCACTCTTGGTTTGGAGTGAATGTGGAGGAGACAGCCTATCAGTACTAGAATGATTCAAACTATTTAATGTCCAATTAAATCTGTCTCATTCCAGTTACCCTTCCTCTGAAGAACACAAGGAAGAGGCGGTTTAGGAAGACAGCGAAGAAGAAGGTAACCTCATTTGGTTTTCCTCTCGCATTTCCAGCTTCTGCCGTTGTTGTTTTTTTTCTCCTTAGGTTTTTTTTTTTTTGTGATGATTCTGCAATCCTTTACCAGTTCTAGTTAAGAAAAAATGTTTGCTCTTGCAGGAAAAAAGAAATGAATTAATGGTAAAAGCTAAGATTTACATATAAATAAAGCATTCCATCTTCATTTGCCACCAAGGTTTGCAGGAAAGCAATCTGGCTGTTCCTTTGATTGAAGTGACAGCAGGGGGGGTTAGTGGCAGGTTCTTCTCTCTGACTCTTGAATAAATCTCCGCTACGTTGCAGCTAGCTATTGACTTGGGTTCCTTTTTTAATCGCTAATGTGTTCTCTGGCATGCAGCCAGCCTCTACCGTTAGTACTATGTGTGCATCTGAATGCGTGCATGCAGTTTTTGAGGTTGTGTTCCTTAGGGCTGAATTCTAATCTGATTTATCCTGCAGTACATCGAGTCTCCTGATGTGGAAAAGGAGGTGAAGAGGCTCTTGAGCACAGACGCCGAAGCCGTCGGTGTTCGTATCCTTTATTTTTTGCTTTTGTTTACCTGTCATGTTTTGTTGGCGCAAACCCTGTGTCACAACAAATCTAGATGCTAATGTCATTACTAATGTTTGTTAAGTTACTGTCATACTTAGCCTTACCACCAGGTGGCAGACTTGCTCACAAATTAAATGGAGGGACTTGTGCAAGACTTTCAGTTGTTTAAGCTCAGCATTACAGGAAAAATGTGGCATGAGTCACATATAAATTTGTGGAGCTCAGCAGCACCAGTGGGTATAAAAAACAGAATAGGCCGGTGCCAAACCTAAGAGGATGAAAAGATAAAGGGATTATTGATATATGAACCTTGACACTGTGGTCAGGATGGGAGGTGATTGCTGAGGATGAGACCAAAGAACCTGACAACAGCTTATCACTGTCCAACCTGGAGTCTTCACCTGGAACCTCTGGACACAAGGGTCACGGCTCTTCAGGTGAATGATCTGAACACAAGTCTGTCTGCCTTATAGATATATCTTTCTCTGTCTAACATGGTTTTATCCTAATGTAGTTCAACATGACGAGCTACGCGAGATCTTCAACGACATCAGCAGCAGCAGCGAGGATGAGGACGAGGAGGGCGAACGGCACGAGGACGAAGACCTTAACATAATGGACACTGAAGATGACATGGTCAGGCAGCTCCACGAGAAACTGAACGAGACAGAGGGAGACAGAGACGAGAATGACCGAAACAGTCAGATCGGTAGGGATGGCGGTACACAAGTTGTCTGATCAATTACAGTGCATTGTCAGGACAGCAGCTCAAGCCCAATTTAAAACCACAATTCAGTATCACAGGCTGGCAGACCGGCAGGCAAACAAAAGCCGACCTAGATTAGCATTTGAATGATGAGCCTGCTGCGGTATTTAGGTCAGATGGGTGTACCGGTTGTCTGGTGGTGTTTTTACCGATGCCAGTAAGTGATAGACATGCCTGACCTTGACATCATCCCACACACATTGGCACTTAACCGGCAAAAATGAGCCATGCTGCTCAGAGCTCTGCCACTGTGTGTTTTGTTCACATATTCTTCAAAGGAAAAGGTTCAAGTTCACTTTATTTATATGGCACATTTACAACAGCCACTAGGCTGACCAAAGTGCCTTACAGAACAACCAGATAAATAATAAGAAAATAATACCTGCATAATAACACATAAAACACAAATAAAAGCAGCAAAGCTAAGAGCAACCTTAAAACCGGAGTAGCAAAACAGTATCAGACTCAAATATAGAATGGAAAGACAGGAGTGGCAAAACAGTATTAGACTCAAATATAAAATAGTAAAATCAACCTAAGAATAGAGATCAATACACTAAAGAAAACAGGTAGGATTTTAACAGAGACTTGAAGACAGACAGGGTTGGGGCCGTTCTAAGTTCCAGAGTCGAGGGAGGCCCTGCCACCACATTATGGAAGCAAAATAATGGCAAATATTTTTGAAACAAAAAAGCCTGTTGAATTGCACTACTTGAAAAAAATAGGCATTGCATTAAGCATGCTTGCATTTTAATGCATTGTATTTTTAGGGCTTGCATTTTTATGGGCTGAAATTCAACATGGTTGAATATTTAAGCTGTGAATATTTCAATTAAAAACATTTCAAACACATTTTCATTATTAAAAATTAAATAATCCATATTCACCTTTCATATTTCACTTCCAAAATATTCAAACTGGAAATACAACCTATAATATTCCACAGGCATTTTTCGGTCCATTTTATTTCGCTTCCACAAATTCAGTGGTTCAAATTCGACAGTAAATTCAACATTGACATCCAGGAACTGCCGGAAAAGCAGTAGATTGCCGAGAATACTCTCCATCTGCTGTTAGTCGACCTCACCAGCAGGTGGTACAAAAGCGCGTGTTGTTGACGAAGACCAGCAACATTTAGAGCAAGCCATTCATTCATACAACTCATTTACTGCAATGTAAGTGTATTTGTGATTATTATGACGGCGGTTGTATGTTAAATTCAGTGTCTTCACGGTTACTTTTCCTGTGTAGCCTTCATGCATCTTTCTCTACCGTGAACGAGATTATAATGTTATTCCCCGATGCGGATGTACAGATCCAATGTTACATTTTTGAGGTTGACATATATTTCTCTTGGTTGTTTAGTTGCCTTTTTTTGGAAATAGGCTCATTTTACAACTCCCCCAGAGTTAAACAGTTGAGTTTTACCGTTTTCGAATCCATTCAGCCGAACTCCGGGTCTGGCGGTACCACTTTTAGCATAGCTTAGCATAGATCATTGAATCGGACAGGGCCATTAGCATCTCTCTCAAAAAAATGACCAAAGAGTTTCGATATTTTTCCTCTTTAAAACTTGACTCTTCTGTAGTTACATCGTGTACTAAGACCTACGGAAAATGTAAAGTTGCGATTTTCTAGGCTGATATGGCTAGGAACTATACTCTCATTCCTGCGTAATAATCAAGAAACTTTGCTGCCGTACCATGAAACGCAGCGCCTGAAAATAGGTCTAATAGGTTAGACAAACTTAGTCCCGGTCACGTTGGAAGTTACCGAGCTGGGGACTATTTTCAGGCGCTGCGTCATATCATTACGCCTGCTAGAAGGAGCCAAAATAGAGCCCTGTGGAAGACCACAGGTCAGAGGTGCCATGGAGCTGGAGAAATTACCCATCTTTACTAAAAACTCAGACAGGTATGACTGAAACTATGTCAGAACAGAAGCTTTTATACCCACCCAAGACTGTAGTCTAGATAGAGTCGGGTGGTCAATGGTATCAAAAGCTGCCGAAAGATCTAAGAGAACAAGAACCACAGTATCTCCGGAATCATTGGAGAGATAAATATCATTTAACACTCTCAGGAGGGCGGAGATTAAAAAAACCTCATACAATTATTTGATTTGAGTTGATCCAGCACAATTTTCGCCAATAGCTTAGAAATGAAAGGTAAGACAGAGATAGGCCGATTTTGTTTTTAAACAGAAGGATCTAGTGAAGGCTTCTTGAGCAGAGGAGTGACCGTAGCCTCTTTAAGATTGGCAGGAACAGAGTCCGCTTTGAGACACTTGTTGATAAGAGATACCATACCTGGACCAACCGAATCAATGATTAATTAAAAAAATCTAGGGTGAATGATATCATTAGGACAAAATGAAGGTTTGAGCTTGACAGACGTCCTTCAGTGTCTGGAGGTTGATCAAAAACCAGAAGTAGGTGTCAAGAAGTTTTATTTTTTATTTTTTTTATTTCAAGCATACAATGAAAAAGTGTACAATATGTACAACATAAGACAATAATCGAAAAAAACACTGATGATCAAACAATAAAATTCACCGCTGCTTGAAAAGGAGTGGGATGAAGTTTAATACTTGTTAATTCCCACCCCCTCTTTCAAACTCTTAATACATTAGTTTTACTCTTAATACATAAGATTGGGGGGACAGTTTAATTAGGGCAGACACTAAGTCTTAAGTTAGTGATTTTGTTAATAAAAAAGTCTTCACATAGAGCATCTGAGGCAACAGACAATGTGTTAACAGATGGATTTACAACAGACTGAATGACTGAAAACAGAACCTTTGGGTTAGAGTGATTGGATTCAGTTAAGTTAGAAAAATAAGCAGCTTTCGCAGACTTAGCAGCATTCTGGTATGATGTTAGAGAGTCTTTGAACATTTGGAATGAGACAAGTAGCCTGTCCCGTTTCCATTTGCGTTCAGCCTTTCTACAAATTTGTCTTTGGTGACGAGTGTTAGAGTTTTGCCACAGTTCAGATTTTGGTTTGCACTTGTGAGGCTTAAGGGGAGCAGTCACATTTGAGAGATATTTAAAAAATGTTTAATCCCACCCCTGTGTCCATTCGGACGAGGAGAGTTAAAAAATGTACAGTCAGCTGGAACCAGTTCTGAGAAGGGTGTTAAATCACCAACCTTTATCCAGGATTCTGTGATGAACATAAAATCCAGGTTATGAGATGAGTATTAGTCATTTAATAAAAAGGTCTTATTCACCACTGAGCGGGCGTTTATTAATGCCATCTTAGGCGGCGGAATAGTGACAGGAGATGAAGACGCTGTTCTCAGTGAGCGCAGATTTTCATGATTAACTCCTTGTCGCCGGGAGCAGAGGTCAGCTCTGTGGAGATCAGCCCGAGCGACAGGACTCGGGTCTAGGGGAAAAACAGGACCGCACCGGTAAACCGCATCCAGCGGGAGCGAAGAATTTGAGTGAATACCAGCTCGTTAATGAGCCCTCAGTTTCGCGATGTATCCTCCGTGGATTCCTCGTTTCCTCCTTTGCTTTCTCTGCGAGATGTTGAGCGGATACCGTGCGGGATGATCGTTCTGAGCGACTCGTAGGATTTGTAGAAGGGGCAGTCCATGCCCAAGGTGTGAGAGTTTGTGAACGGGTCTACAACAGAGACGCCGATGTCTAGGAGAGCTTGACGGTCGTATACTAGAAGCGTACAGCAGGTTAAAGACACAGCAGACAACCAGAGAAGAAAACACGAGAGCAACAGACGGCAAGCCAAACACACAGGTGCCATCTTGGAACCAAGTGCTCAAGGATCTACAATAATCACCTTCAATTATCATTTAGCTAGACATCTTGTTTCAGTATAGCACGAGACACTTTTTTCTTGATAAATGATATCGCATCCATTATAAATGGTATGTGTTATAAATGCTTTGTTTTACAATGCAAGTCAAGTACCGCATGTCCGCATTCGTCAAGATTATTTCAGATATGATAAATAATCAGTCAATTCTTATAGGATAACCACAAAGGTGTTTTCTCATATGTAGTTGTATAAGCCTTTTTGAATTCTCAGTCTCTGAGAGTGCTGAACATAAGAGGTGCCATTTAGTATTTATGCAGGGTTGTGCGGTTAGAGTGTGAAGGATTCACCGATAATTGGAACCTTAGATTACATGAGCATTTGCAGATTAACTAGCTCTCAAAGGTAAAAGAGTGCTCAATATGACATCAGGGCCTGTGACTAAACTGATTGCATGTTAACTAGGGCTCATGTATCTCTATTTGATCTACAGTTATGGAGTACCAGGTGCAGATCAACAATTTGAAGGCCAGGCTCCAGGAAACCCGTGCCCGCAAGAAGCAACAGGAGAAATTGATCATGGAGGTGGAAAATCAAGCTCTGAGGGTGAGTTTTCGTTTACCTGCACTAAATGATGGAGCGTTCCACTTTCTCTGGCATGCTACATCATGTAAACGCATAGCCTTGGTGACACTGTTTTTGTGCAGTACAGCTCTTTAAAATGGCCTTGAATAAATCCAAAGAAAGCAAGTTTTTCTGCCATAATTTTAAGGCATAAATATTGCATGTCTGCCTTTGGCTGCTTTTACATAACTCACCAAAAAAGCTCAGAATTCATTGCTCTGGCAACTGCTCCATTTGGAGGATTTAGACACTGCGAAACGGGGTCAAATGTGTGGTTTAACAGTGTCACTTCGGTTAAACTGTGTGCACTAAGCTATCTGTATTTGTCCGCGGTCATTACAGTCACAGCGGACAGGGAAAGGTCATGCACGTCTGAGCTCCATTCACAGGGTCATAATTCACATAGATCTTTGTACAAGCAGTTAAGACATTTACAAACGGCTAGCATCAAAACAGCATACTGTCAGCTAGATAAAGTCTCTTTGCTTCTCCCCGACAGGATCGCTTCCAGGGTGCTTTGAATGGAATGATTCATCAAGAGGAACAAGAGATGGAACAGGTGAGCTTGCATACGTATTACGTACCCAAAACCTGCATGCTTTTGAAACGAGTTCTAAATATTTGTTAGATTAATCGCGATTTGAATGTTCTCAATATGGATTCTTTACCATTTTGACCAGTGCATTGTGATTCACAAACAAATGACTCTTATGAACCAGTTCTTTTTAGTGAATCGAAAACATGAAGCATGCACAATCAGTGACTTATTCCCATTGAGCTTAGTGTGTTTACTTTCCATATCTAATATTGGCGAGTAAAAGATCTTGATAAATATACATGCTTTGCTTTTTTGTTTGTTTATTTCTTTTTTATTATTATATGTAATTTTTTTAGTAACCCTTGGCCAATGTCAGTTTCTTCTGTCACTGTTTCGTCCTAAACTGACAAATGGCCTACTGGAAAAAGTAACAACGTTGGAGGTGTTGTTGAACATATTGCACTTAGCCTTCAATTATACCCCTACTGCTAGCCATCCATCACTGCTATTCTGTTCCAACAGCTGGCCTCCCTTCAAGAACAGCTGGACTCACTGATCGAGAAGTGATGCTCACGATTGCCAAGATACTGCAATACAAAGACTATGACCAGAGGCGACTACTGAACACATGACAGATTTTACTCTACTGCATGTATTAGCTGAATTTAAACATCTCATTTGTGTTGTGAGACTCTAAAATAGTTATCAATATATTTGACTGATGTCTCATCACAAAAGTTTCTTTGATTTCTCAAATAAGATTGTGTATTTATACTTTTTTCATGTTGGATACACTATAAACATTTTTTAGTTAACTGCAGTATTTCAAATAAATTCATATTTGAAATAAAGTTTTGTTCTTCTGGCGAGTTTCTTCTGCTCAGCAGAGGTCAATAAACTGGAAAATCATACTAGAGACTTCCAGATCATTCTGTCTGCAGTAGTTCCCACTGAATTATATTAGCAAACTCCTGGGATTACTGAACTCTATTGCCTTCTAGAATGATCTCGACTGTCTCCGTACTCTGAGTTCCGCTCTCTGGTCACCCATCCCTTCACTTCTTACAGGGGATTATACTGAAGATTCAGGGGGGTTGAAGGATTAGCCAAGGCAGATTAAAGTGGCTATCCTCAACCTGGTAATCCAGCCATCTGTCAGAAAGCAGCCAGGCAGCATTGGGCTGTAGGGTGTGATTTGTCTCCCTTTCTCAGATTGCTAATTAACACTGCCAAGGACCAGCTCTCACAGGCTACAGGACATAAAGTCTGATTCAATAAAGAAACACTCTTCAAAAGAGTTTAAAATGGAGGAGACATATCTGCTTGACCATCCTGGAGTAAAAAAGAAGATTCTGCATGGAGGTCGAGGACCGCTGCCACATTTTCCGAAGGGAACTAAGGTATGACGCATATATGGTCCTGGATAATGCTTTTGATTGGTTATTTGTTAGGATGGGTTCATGTTTAACCACTTTTTTGATTAGAAATGGTTGTAGCTTAATTCTATTGGTGATAAAATGGTTTTGGAATGACAAAACATTTGGTCCATATAATTGCACAGAAGTTTGGCAACCTATAATTTTTGACAGCAGCTGAGGAACACCGTATCTGTGCCAGGTGACTTTTCTCCCCCCTACTTGTCCAGCCATATGGCCCTCAGCCTGGAGAGAATGACAAACATTTTCCATGACAATGCCAACATTAATCTCTCCATTTACCAGCTGTGCTCTGTATTCGCTCTGTGTGCTCTCGTTCCATCAAGGTGTCTCCATCAGTATACTTCAAAAAAGACTATACATTTAAATGTCTTATAATGAAGACAGAGTTGGACTAGGAATGAAGCTATTAGGATGGCATAAGGAAAAAGACTTCCTGGCCTGCTTGAAAACCCTGAATTTCTCTCACCAACATATATGAGCATGTAGCAAGTTACAAGATGTGTATGGTGTACTAAGCAGGAAAATATCTCTGCCTTCTCTTAATCCTGTTTTTATTCCCTCTTTTTTCTCCTCTCTGCCTTCCTACCCACAAAGCTGGTGTTCCACTACCAGACTCTGTTGGACAACTTTGAAAGAACTGTGATTGACGACAGTCGCAAAAATAAGCTTCCCACAGAGATTTTCGTGGGGAGGATGTTCAAGATGGAGGTGTGGGAGGTGCTTTTAACCTCCATGAGGATTGGAGAGGTGGCAGAGTTTTGGTGTGATGCCACTGTAAGTGTTTGAAATCAAACTAAACCTCTTTTTTGCCGTCCCCGAAACACAGGCAAAAAAGGAGCAGATAAAAGCATTGCTTATGCATGTCTTTTAATGAAACTTTCAATTGTTGAAACTTTCAACCACATTCAAGTGTTGATAAAAAAAGAATACTTGAAGCTAGAATAAAACAGTTTTTGTTTGTTTGTTTAAAAGGAGATGGTCTGTTCTTTCTTTTGATATATTGCATGTTCAGATATTAATATAAGAAAATAATCTGGGGACCATGACATTTTTGTGAAGATTATCAAAAATGCTGGCGGGGAAAGAGCTAATTAATCTTCACATAAGGATGGAGGAGAAAATATACATATATCTGATGTATTTTGCGGCCTACTCTATTTTCCATTAACATTCTCATTTGCTGTTTTTATTCAAACACATGAAAGCAAATAAATAATCTATTCTGCAAGTCAAATGAGACTAAAGATTCCAGTTAGATGGTTGGTGTAGAAAAAAGTTGAACAAAAGGTCACGTTATGTTTACTGTAATGCTCCCCCTCTGCTGAATCTTTCAGCACCATGGCAAAAAGAAGCTGTGAATGCGAGTTTGTGGCATGTATTGAAAGTGGTGCAATTGAAACACTATGTGCTACAAAATAATAGCAAGATGTTTTCAGCAAAAACATACAGTCCGATTCACAATCAAAATGATTATTCATGCTGTAATTAAAACAATACAGCATGATCAGGCCCGGGTAGTCTGATTCCTGAACAAATTACTCTTCTGAGTGAATCAAAAATATACACTGCAAACAGTGTAGCTGTTTTTTTCTTTTAAATGTACAGTTTTAAAAAAATGGTTACCGATTTAAATCAGTCTGAGCTGAATCGATCAGAGTGGTTACTGACATCTGTCAATCAGTATAATAAACAAAGTCAATATTCATTAGCATTATTTTCAGTGATGTCCATAGCACAGTTAGGTTTAGTGTTTTGCACTGATAGTACTGTATTGCTGCAAAAACAGTAGAAAAATGCTAGGTAGTTCAGCGGGAAACACTGGCATGTGATAATATTTTTCTTTTATATACTTAGCACACAGGCCTTTATCCCATGGTGTCAAAAGGAATGCGACTGGCTGCTCAGGGAAAGGACCCTCTGGATGGCCAAAGACACATGTGTGGCATGGGAAACGTGTTCCACTACCACTCCACTGGTTTTCCGGAGCTCGATGAGATAATGAGGACACCTCAGCCTCTAATCTTCATCATGGAGTTAATCTCGGTGGGTTCACATAGAGCAAAGAAAACAAGCAAATACATGCACGCACCTTCGCACAACAACACACTCATTCTAGTTCCACTCCTCCACCATCAAGAGATATCTCACTGCAACCCAAACAGGGTAACAGAATGTTACACAATCAAGTGCTACACGCCAGGAAAGAAATGCTGTTCCCAATTCTCAGACCGTGTTTTCAATCCTCAACCAAGCGAGACGAGCACGCTCCAATTCTCTGTCTTCCTCAGGTGGGCGACCCGTTCTCTTACCAGCGCGAGTCTTGGATGATGGAGAAGGATGAGAAGCTAAAGGTTGTGCCCTCGCTGCATCTCTTGGGCAATGCTCTGGTCAAGCAGGGTCGGTTCCGTGAAGCTGCAGTGAAGTATCAGGAGGCTGTGGTTCTGCTGCGTACAGTCCAATCCAGGGTAAAAGAAAATCGATATGACATGGGGGTTATGTAGAGAAAGCTTCAAGATACAACATTCAGTAAAGCATTTGATGAGTACAGCTGAGTTTGTTTTCCTTCTGGTGTAGGAGATGCCAGGAGATGAGGACTACATTAATCTGGGCAGGCTTATCATTCCTCTGGCACTGAACTACTGCCAGTGCATGTTAGAGCTGGAGGAGTATTACGAGGTCATAGAACATACAACAGAGATCCTGGATAAACACAAAGGTAAAGAATTTTTAGAAGGACTGGCTGGTTAGCATGGCCTCATTTCCCTGCTTGTAGATGCTGTAACTACACCATCTTTTCCCATTGACAGACATTCAGAAGTAGCCAGGAATTATGGCTGTGGATGAAATCGCATACTTCCCTACTATATAGTAGGTGAAAAACAGAATGTGCCAAAATAAGTATGTCCGAATTCACAGTACTCATAAAAGTATAGGCAACTTCCAACTTCCACTGAGATTCTGAAGTGGGCATACGATGGACACTTTACTATCCCATGAGGCCTTGTTAATGGCAGTGAAGCGACATAATGAAGTGTCTGGAGTAAATTCTTGCTAAACACATTCATATTATATAGGACATACTTTTTCTTTTTTTAGCAGCCGTGGAGTAATTACTTATTCAAAATAAGTACCAACTCAGAGTATGTGATTTCAGACACAACCCAGAAGTAAGCTTTACCTTGGTTCCCTCGACAAAAAAACAATCAGCTTTTGGATTATTGCATAAAATAAGATCTATGATCAAGAAAAGTTTTATGATTCTTACAAGTTAACCCAACTTTTATACATTTTGAAGCCTAAATGCAATCGACAGAAGTAAAAAGCTAAATTTATCGTCACATGACTTCAACGTCACCACCACTAAGCTTCAGAGTATAAACATAATGAGGCTGTAAAAGCAGACTAGTGAGTAGATGAGTTTATCTGTTTGCCATGATGACGTTTCAATCTCCCAGTCAACCTCAGTAGTCCCGTTTTTCCACTCGTCAGCAACCGCCTAATTAAGAGTATTGCAGCACTCTTTTTCATTAAATAAAATTTATGCTGTAATATTTCTTCATATTAGAGTAGATGTTTTGCCAGTGCCCAAGGAAGCATCCATGGCAACAGTTCACTGCTCAAGCATTTTCAATCATTATCATAGCATAAGTCCGCCCATTATGTAATAGCTTATTATTAATACACACATCACAAATGTATCACAAAACATTTGGTGTTTAAAAATTAAGATTTAGGATTTGCAAGATTAAACTCAACCAATGTTGACTTTCCAACATCAAGTCATTGGATTCTCAGGAAAATGACAACCAACACAAATTAGCCAGAGACGTTTAGCTTGAGTTGAGGTGATGTAGACCAGCTTAGTATCAGGCCATCTATAGAATTAGCCTTTGCTTTTTTGGTTATCATAAATAATCCAATTGCATTCACTTTCATAATTGTACTCGGCAGCATGCATAGTAATCTCCGTCCTCTGTGGTTTGGGTTTGTTTAAGCTCGGCTGGCTGCATGAGCAGTAGGGACAGGAGTTGGTCTGTGTAGCCCTCTTGAAGCATGTGAAGTGACAGATGTATGGTCTCTCGCGGTGGCTCCAGAGGCAGTGTGGGTAGCTCTCCTAATGAGCCTTATGCATATGCAGCCGGCACAGTTCCCCTTATCGAGGACACTCTCTCCCGTTTCCCCGTCCCCTCTAATTCCCAGTATTCATTTCATTCTGCCGCACCCCATGTGTCACCCACACCTTGTTGACTGTTTTGGTTCAAATCTTCCATTTTTGCTCTCTTTACTGTTTCCCTTGTGTGTCACCTGGGGAGCACATCCTTTTGAAATGTGCTCACAGAATCTGCTGTGTTTTTGCCAGAGGCTGACGTTGGCTGTGGGAAGTCTGAAGTTAAATGTCGGCAGAGTTAAAGATTTATAGAGGAGCATGTTCAAATGAAAGATGTTGAGAGCCATCAATAGGGAATCTTAGCCAGGCTCTCCAGACCACTCAAGTGTGTACTTGGTGCCCGACTTGGGTTAAAATGGTGTATATGTAGCATTGCTCCTTTTTTAATGATATGAAAGCGAATAATACTACTTCATATGAAAATACCTGTATATTCATACACGTACACCAGCTTCAGAAAGACTATAGCCTTAGTAGGTGAGTAACAGGAAGAGTAACTTTACAAATTAAAGTCCCATTAATGATCTTTTCCAGACTGTGTCAAGGCCTACTACAAGCGAGCGAAGGCTTATGCAGCTGTGTGGAGTGAGAGGGAGGCCAGGAAAGACTTCCAGATGGTCGCCAACCTAGACATCACACTGTCTAGGTTGGTGCAAAGAGAACTGGATCTTCTCTCTGAGAGAATGAAGGAAAAATACTGGGAGGATAAAGAAAGGTACTGGAACATCTTTGAAGAGAAGAAAGAGAGAGAAAGGGAATCAGAGGAGGAGGAAAACTCTGCGATGCCTACAAAAGAGGAAAGCAAGGTGGAACATTCTCAGTCCCCTGAAGAGGTCAAATATGCTGAGGAGGGAATGAATCCATCTATAGCAGAGGAAAATAAGCATGACACCAAAAGTGAAGATTCAGCAGGAGACGCCAATCGCAGGATAACAGCTCTGACCGAGGGCAAGGACTGGCAGCAGATGCTACGGCTAATTATGCTGCTCCAAGATGAAGGCAATTTCAATGTGAAAGAGCATAAATACACTGAGGCGACTGTCAAGTTCAAGGAGGCTCTAGAATATGTAGATCATCTCCAAACTAAGGTGAGCGTGTTGACTGAAAATAACGATACATGATGATCAGGGCTGCATTTCACAAAAGCACTGTTGATCGTAGAGACCATTGGCTACATTAGTTACCATTGGTTCATGATGCTTTTGGGAAATGTAGCACTGGTTTGTCATACACTTGATAGCTGTAGAAGGCACTGAGGATAAGTCCCACCATTTAAAAATAATATATTAAGAGCTTAATTTTGGAATTGTAGCCAGCCTCATAAAATGTGGAATTTAAAACCATGCAGAAGCCTCTTACTTCAGTAAAGGGTTAGTTCACCCAAAAATGTAATTACTCACCCTCATGTTACAGAGAAGCCTATGGAGGAGTGACACAGCTCTCAGATTTAATCAAAAATATCTTAATTTGTGTTCCGAATATGAACGAAAGCCTTACGGGGTTGGAACAATATGAGGGTGAATTTTCATGTTTGGGTGAACTAACCCTTTCAGTAATGGACTGAAAGCTTGTAGCTGTAATCTGAAAAACAATTACTGCCCACTTATCTAAAAACTACTGGGTGAATGCAACATCGCCTAATTAATATTCATGAGCCAAGCAGATAACATTTATTATATGTCCTCCCAATATTTGAGATTATTGGGACCCAAGTGGTGCTTTCTAATTCAAGCATCGCTATTACTAATGTGCAGTTGGAAATTTTAACAAAACCTAACCGTAAGTACTATGGTCATGAATGAATCTCAAATTGTGTGGCTTGTTTAGGATAAGTATGCTGTGTGCTGTCACTTTTCATCAGACTTTCGGATTTGATGGAGTGATCTGAACACTATGAAAGACAATATCATAGAGACATGGGCTAAACACCTACAGAAAACGCTGTCAAAAATGATTCAGAACATCTTTGTAGCTGCACAGTTCCCTGGCAATACTCACATATTCCTCCGAACTTATAGTAATATATACCTTCTCATATCCCAGGGGAGATGTACATTGGGGATCCAAAAATTACTTAGCAGGAACGACAGGGAAGCTAAAAAATCCCCATGGGGAATCAGCAACTCAGTGCTCACTAAGCCATATCTATCTCTCTGTGTGTTTTTGAGGTGGAACATGAAGGAGAAGACTGGGAGTCTCTGGAGAACGTCCGTCTGCCACTCTGTCTAAACCTCAGTCAGTGTAAGCTGGAGCTTGGGGAATACCAAGAAGTGGTGGATCTCAACTCTAAACTGCTGAAGAAGCATAAAGGTGAGCTTATATACTCATTCACTGCAGAAATTAATATTGGGCGGTTGGATAAACTGTTTAGACTAGTCTTACCAGTTAGTCATCTAATTTTTATCTTCAAGACTGGTCATACATTTTTGCATGTCAGTTATATATAAATCATATATGCCACACACCATACACCACGTGTCAAACTCCGCTCTTGCAGAGAGTAGATCCAACTAGGGCTGTACTCAACCAAAGAAAATCTTGGTCGACTGAAGTCCTGAAATTTTCGACTAAAAATCGACTAAAATCGACTAAAAATGACGTTAGAAAAAAAAACGTTAAATTAATTAGATGTGCACTGTGCGCAGTACTTGGTAGCCTTGTTGTCCGCCTAAATGAATTATAAATAAACATAAACAACTAGTAGGCTATTTGCAGTATATTAAATCGTTTTTGACCTAATTATTTTGCACTGAAATGAGTCTGACACTTGAGTCTGTCAGCTCTGACAGCGCTGCATCACGTGAACCTGCGCAATATCATAGCTTATGATTTCCGAAAATAGTACTATGTTGTCAACTAGTGATATCATCACAAGAACTGTTGAGGAATATGCAACATAATTTAGACAATTATTTTTGTCATATGTTATAATAATAAGTTATTATTAGTCAGACACTATCATTTCACCGTGCATGTCCTCGCACCGAGCGAGGCTGAGCTTAACGTTAGCTTAGCAGCTGAGACACGAATAGACTATTAACTTAAAGCTTTTACTCTTAATAAACACAAAAGGCACGTCCACTTTAATAAAAAAAGAATATTTATTAAACAAACCAGATCAAGAGCAGAAACGAAATAAAGTGCATAACTGAAAAATAAAGCATCCTAGGCTCAAAACTAACACAACCAACAGCACAGCGCAATTGCGTATTAGGCTCCAAGTAAAAATTAAAAAGTTAGGTTATCACACTAAAACATTGAAATATGCAAATTCTGATATGTTCATAGCTTACTCAAAACAGACAGGGCAAGTTAACGCAGACAAGTGAGCTTACCACTTTTAAGGCCTCATTATACTTCTGCGTCGGACCTACGCCGGAGCCTATACGCCGTAGGCAACGTGTTGGTTTTAATTTATACTTCTGTGTCGTTGTCCGCGTTGACGCGTACCTAGGAAGCGTGTGAAACCCCGAGGGAGGGGTTCTGGCAGACCAATCACAGCGCTTGTGTCCGCGTAGAATTGACGCGTTGTTACATTTTTGGAGAGGTGCACGTCAGGGTACGCCGTAGGGTACGCGCGCTACACACAGCCTACGACGTAGCTACGGCGGCAGTTCGACGCAGAAGCATAAAACAGGCTTTACAGTAGATGATATGTCATGTTTGTCGTCAAGCTGTGGAAAACTGTTGCTTGCAAACTTTGCATTCGACCTTTTTCCTGTTATCAATTTTAACAAAATGCTGCCACACTGTCGATTTCTTTGTTGTTGACATGTTAGAAGAGGACTGACTATTAAACGCTCTCACAATTAAATAAATAATATTCAGCATCAAACCTTCTACGCTCGACGCTCTCTCTTGGGTTGGACTAATCCAAAAAAGGTGAAAACAAAGGGGGGTGTTTTGAAGACAGACTGTTACAGTGAAACAAGGGTGTTCTGAAAACACCCCCATTAGCAGAACTGCTTTCCACCTGATGAAATGAGCGCGCCTCGATCAGCGCGGCAAACTGATGAAATAAACGCGGCAGAAAATCGACCAATCAGAATTTTGGTCGAACCAGAACGTATCGACCAACTAATCGACTAATCGACTAGGACAGTACAGCCCTAGATCCAACCAGCTCCAAAACACCTAACTGGAAGTTACTAGTAATCCTGAAGACCTTGATTAGCTGGTTCAGGTGTTTAATTAGGCTTGGAGCTAAAATCATAGGACATGGGCTGCATCCGAAATCACATACTTCCCTACTATATAGTAGGCGAAAAACAGTATGTGACAAAAGTACTATGTCCGAATTTACAGTACTCCTAAAAGAGTAGGCAAAAAGTACCCAGATGACCTATTTCTTCCGGCAAGATTCTGGAGTGTGCATACGATGAACACTTTACTATCCCATAAGGCCATGGGAGAGAATTTGTGAATGGGTGCTTCTCGGAAGGCTCCATCCTACTAAGACTGCGTCCTTCCTAGTCCAGTCCTTCTGAGGCTTGTAGGCTAATGTCCTCCTTTAGCATTAAACGCCAGAATGAGACAGTCAAGTAAGTGCGCATATACATCACACATGTTCGTCACGGCACGAAAATACTATTACATAATAATAATTAAAAAAAAAAAACGTTGTTTTACAAATCTTTATATTAACTGGCTTTCTATTAATGCAATACAGTGAATGACAGCCGTCTGCGGTCTCCCAGTGTCTTACATTATTGGCAGTATAGTGTTAGTGATTAATGTACAGCAAAACAAAAGTTAACATCTATCCTTTCATGTCAGAAAATATTATTTTTGGCTTACATTTCATAATAAACTCAGACAAGCTCAGTACAGACTCGTTTTCCATCAGTTTATTTTCGTGAATTGGAATGTGTGCGAAAGATTTTAAGGATGCAAAGGATACACTTGATGCATCCTTCAAAACGAGCTGAATGAAGGACGCGAAACGAAGGCTGCCTTCCACGGATCATTCAAATTGAGACAGTCTTTAGTGGCACTTGATGACATGGGAGCAGAGATAATGCAGACTTAATAGGATGCAGCCTTTGGTTTGAAAAGCACTCTACGACATAGACACTCATTTGGTTGTGTTTAAGCAGCAGCAGATATGGATTGCTCCTTCACCACCCAGTGCAAGTCAGCCAATCACTCTTTTATTGTCTGTAGTAAAAACAGAGCCTTGAGCAATGTCAGTTAGAATATACACAACTTCTCCCTATAAGCAACCACATCTCAATGCTTCACTTTGTCAGTGGACCCAGGAAGTTGAGCCAATTGCATCATTCACCATTTGAGATATCCCTTGGTATCTCCATGCAAAGAGCAAAAACTGTTTATTATTGTATGAATTATTTATTATGAAGCCAATGTGATGTGGCAGGGCTGGTCTTCACTCTCTCGCTTTCATCTCCGCCGCAGACAATCTGAAGGCCATGTACCAGCGGGCCCGGGCTCACTCGGCATTATACAATGAAGATGAAGCCCGCAGGGATTTCACTAGGGTCCTGCAACTCGATCCCACATTCAAACCTATCGTCAAGCAGGAGATTAAGAAGATGGGGGAGAACATCAGAGTGAAGTGCATCAACGAAAACAAAAACTACTGGACGAGCACTCAGGAGAAGTGGAATAAGAAAGCACAGGTCAAGAGGGGAAAGAAGACTAAGAAAGGAGTGACATGGGCAGATGAGAGTAAGATGCCGGCAGGAAATGATGAAGGACATTCAGGCGGCAGTTGCAAATCAGAGGAGAGCTGCAATGTCAAAGCAGGTAATAATGATGAAAGACAGGATGAGAAGAAAAAAAGCGAGAACCAAAGGGACGAGAGCTCTCTGACCCTGAAAGAATCAAATGCAAAAAATGATAAAACGGCTGCAGATAGAGACAGGGATTCAGTCCAAATCAATGTGCTGGGAGATAGTACACAGAGATCAGGGACCGATAATGACTTGGAAACTCCACTGACCAATGACGTTACAAAGAAAAATGATGGCCAAGATGAGATCACAGATGGAAAACAACAGTCTCCTGAAAAGTCAGACAAAGATGCAAGCAGTGGAGCATCAAGGGAAGAAAGAATGACGGACATGACTGGAGATAAGGAAAGAGAGGGAAGCAACACAGCAGCTGAATTTAAGATGGAGAAGACTATTGTCGAGGAACCAACAGGAGCATCATCTGCGAAACCTGAAAAATCCACCAGAAAAGTGAAATGCAAAAAGAAAAAGAAATAGATATCAATAGCATATCCCATCATCTGAAGGAAGACAAACCAGACCAGGTGTATACAACAAATAAAAATTTATTTCTTTGTACACAATGAGTAGAAAGCAGCCAGTAACTCATTATTTTTTAAAACGCATTCTTTTTACATTTTGTACAGATTAAAAACACGAAAAATTATAGTGTTAATAATTAAATTGCACATGAAAATAACACATATTTTGCACCATAATTTTATGGTGTGTAATGACGATGCCACAGGTTCAGAGGTTAAATCAGTAAATGCCCTGTTGCTTTGTTCAACATTACAAACAAGCCTGCAAACCCAGAGACATATTGGGGTGGTGACACAAAAGTCTGCTACATACAAACAAAAAATAATGAGTGTATTTGTTAATGAGGCAGATGGCTAAATTTAGCTCGGGCAGCCCTTAGCAAAGCTGTAATTTCACACAACCCACAAACTCAGCACATCTCATTTTTTAAAAGGAGAAGACAAGGGAACTATTATGAAACGAGTTAAAAAGATCATATTAAGGAATACTGATTTTACATCATGGAGAATTATTATATTTTGCAAATGGTATGCATATAGGATAATTTCTATTCAATGTATTACATAATGCTACATGATTTGCTACCATGTTGGAGCTCATAAAAAAAAAAAAAATCTAATAAATCATCTCCCTTTCTATAGGCTTAAAAATAATTTTCTAAATCTGTATTTCTGTCTTGTTTTCTTGTAAAATGACCCAAATACCCTTTAAAAGGATGAATATATTGAATCAAAGTCCCTTTCAGAGAAAGTCTGTTCACTCTGCGGTCATCTCTGTGCAGCTATTTCGGGCAATTTAAGACCAAGTCCTATCTACTTTAATCAGCAACAAAATCTGACATAGACTGTACCTTAAATGTTGTTTCTTATGCTCAAATAGGGTTAAAAAAAAAAATAACAACCGGAGCCACTGCAGTGACGCAATGACTTTACCAATTGCTGCTTAGCTTTTTTGTTTCAAAGGCGGGACTTCTTCCGCGTTGCACTTTCTCCCATTCATAATAACTAATATGAGAACATCTAAAGTCTTTGTTTGAATCTTTATGTTTTCATATCCGATTTTATTTTATTTTTTTGGTTATTTAAGAAGAAAAAAAAATCTGAAATTAAAATTTGCTTAAGATGTAATGCTTTCAGTTAAGATTACATTAAAATAACTGCCAATTGGGTAAGAAATAAATAAATAAAAATATTTATTTTTGCATCATTTAAATCAGGGTTCCTCAAACTCGGTCCTGGAGGGCCACTGTCCTGCACAGTTTAGCTCCAACCCTGATCAAACACACCTAGCTGTGAGTTTCTAGTGATCCTGAAGACATTGATTAGCTTGCTCAGGTGTGTTTGATCAGTGTTGGAGCTAAACTTTGCAGGACAGTGGCCCTCCAGGACCGAGTTTGAGGAACCCTGATTTAAATGAATTCAGGAAATCCACGTTCAGAGCTCGATCAGTTCTGACTGTTTGGCATGGAATAAAGCAAACAAAACGCAGTGTGCATACTTCTGTGTGCGTTTGTATGTGCTCCCCAAATAAGCATTGGAATGATAAACGGGTGTCGCTGTGGATATAACACCAGATGTTGATCTTAATGAGGAGCCATGCAAATGAAACAGAGGCAAGCATATGGGGCGGAAGGGAGTTGAGTTCCCCTCTCTCTCTTTCTCCATGTGCTTATTTGTATCTCCTCCATTATGATGCCACATCACCTTTTCAAAGACCAACCTTCAGCACCGTGTCCTTGGGGACAGTTTCTTAGCAACCGCATCAAAACAAACAGACAGCTCGCTGCTGTGATGTAAAATGAGATCACAATACATGCGTAAGGGAGTCGGCGATAGCACAGTGGGATTCACAGAAAAACCTACAGTGCAACTAGGGTCACTTTGTTTTTTGATGGAGAATGGGAGAACAAGGAGTCGTCGTGCTTCCAACATCTTTTAGCCAAAACAAATGGAGAAAATCTCTTGTTCTCTCAGCTGCAATAATCTCAATCCTGTTTGCAGGGGCTGCAGTGTCACAACCCATCACAGTGAATATTTACACACTTTTCTCTTTCCCATTTGCAGTCTTTCTTTCACACCGTAACGTTATCTGTTCCCGCTCTCTCGCTCGCTATCTATTTCTCTTGTCTACTCACTACACCCCCAGCATCTTCTCTGTTCATATAAATCTGACACCCCACAGTAAATCCCTCGACAAAAAAAAAAAGCAGCAGCCTTTTTTTCTCTGTTTACAAAGAGCATGATCCATTTGCCGCCCTCCTCCCTCGGCATAATGTAAAATAATCCTTCCACACACTCACTTTCATTTCCCTCCTCAGGTTGAGGAAATGCTTTTATCTGGAGAACAGCGTTTGGTAAACAAAATACTTAACGTTACATCAGGAGGACAACAATAAGACAGAGAGATGTAAGGCTGGTATTCTTTAATAAAAAAAAAGTCTTCGAAGTTTTAAGGCATAATAATAAGAGCTGTGCTCGTTTTAAAATGAATCAGGCTGTGACTTGGGTGTAAAAGACCCTCCCCAAGCCGAAGAGAAAAGCCAGGGCGAACATACGTCGAATCGGCTCCTCGGGTCTCTACTTTCTTGTTCATGCCATGCTGGACAGCTGTAATTTAACGGCAAGCGCTCTGACAACAAAACAACTGTACAAATCTCCTTTGCTGAGAGACCTTTCCCTTGTGACCGGAAAACCAACAGCCAAGAAATCCGCTCATCTGTGCAATAGATCCTTTCTGTATGAGTGGCTGCACTGCAAAAAATCTATTTCTTAATCAGGATTTTGTCTTGTTTTCTAGTAGAAATACTTAAACATTAAAAACGAGTAGCATTTACCTGAGAAGCAATTTTAAGATAAGACGTGTTTTTCAGAGAATAAATCTTGAATTAAATGTTTTCCTCCTTGACTGAAGCACAAAACTCACTAAATATAGTTGGATTTATACTATAAACAAAATAGGCAATGTCTTTTGAATAATAGATCAATTTAAATGTTTTCACAATCAAATTAGAGTAACTGAAATGTATTCTCTTTTTCATAATATTTGAAGAAATAAAAAAAATGCTTTTTTTAATGCTCACCAAGGCTTTTATTTATATATTTATTAAATGTATTTTAAATATTGCAATCTAGAGTAACTGTTTTCTATTTTAATATATTCAAAAATATTATTTATTCCCTTGTTGGTAAAGCTGAATTTTCAGTATCATTACTCCAGTCTTCAAGTGTCACATGATCCTTCAGAAATCATTCTAATATGCTGATTTGATGCTCAAGGAACATTTCTTATTATTATCAATGTTGTAAACAGTCGTGCTGCTTTTTTGTGGAAGCTGTGATGCATTTTTCAGGATTAGAAATAGAACTTAATGCGGAGGATTTCCTTAAAAAAAAGACTCACCTCAAACTTTTGAACAGTAGAGTGTATATGTATATATATATATATATATACAGTACCAGTCAAAAGTTTGGAAACACTACTATTTTTAATGCTTTTGCAAGAAGTCTCTTATGCTCATCAAGCCTGCAGTTAAAAAAAAAAAAAAAAACCAAAAAAAAAAAACAGTAATATTATGAAATATTATTACAATTTAAAATAATGGTTCTCTTTTTTAATATACTTTAAAATGTAATTTATTTTTGTGATGCAAAGCTGAATTTTCATCAGCAAGTACTCCAGTCTTTGGTGTCTTATGATCCTTCAGAAATCATTCTAATATGATAATTTGATACTCAGTTATTATCAATGATGGAAACAGTTGTGCTGTTTAATATATTTTTTTGGAATACTTTTTTCAGGATTCATTGATGAGTAAAACGTTAACAGCATTTATTCATAAAAACAGCATTTATTCAAAATAAAAACATTTCTAACAATATAAATCGTTACCATCACCTTTTATCAATTTAACACATCCTTGTTGAATTAAAGTACTAATTTCTTAAAAAAAAAAATTGTTATTGTTCCCAAACTTTTGAACGGTAGTGTATATTGTTACAAAAGATTTCTATTCTAAATAAATACAGTTCTTTTTAACTTTTTATTCATCAAATAATCCTGAAAAAAGTATCTCAGGTTATAAAAAAAATATTAAGCAGCACAACTGTTTCCAACATTGATCATAAATCAGCATATTAGAATGATTTCTGAAGGATCATAAGACACCAAAGACTGGAGTACTTGCTGATGAAAATTCAGCTTTGCATCACAAAAATAAATTACATTTTAAAGTATATTAAAAAAGAGAACCATTATTTTAAATTGTAATAATATTTCATAATATTACTGTTTTTTTTTGTTTGTTTTTTTAACTGCAGGCTTGATGAGAATAAGAGACTTCTTTCAAAAGCATTAAAAATAGTAATGTTTCCAAACTTTTGACTGGTACTGTATATATATATATATATATATATTTTTTTTTTTAAAGATGTTTATATATTTGTAATGAAAACAATGCAAAAATACTATCAAGAAAATGATTTTTGCAGTTCATGTCTCTTTATACTGTGTATGCAATTAAGAGTGATTTGCACTTTTAATGAAACAGTGTTAAATGAAAGAGAGAAAGAACAGGGGTAAAATGGGAAAGAATGTCATTGGGCACTTTGGCATCTTAAATAAATGATGGCCTCAACCAAAGACGTGTCATCCTTACAGTGTAAATAAGCTTGCCTTGTGTCCCGACAGTTCAGGGGAATCTGTTCTTTTCTGCTTCACAGAACAAGGGCCACCCATTGCCAAGCATGACTTAATGGTATGTGTGTATTTGTGTTTATGTGCACGAGTGAGTCAGACAACCATTTTAAAATGAGAAGAAGAAAAAAAAAAAGTAAGTAAGTTGCTGGCACAGGGATACCTAAGGAGAGACACTTTCTGCATGGTGCAAGTCTTGTTTGTGGTTCTTGTGCTGTAGTGAAGCCACTCAAGTTGCATTACTACACGTGTTAGCACAGTGTCCGGATCAGTGCAGGCCTTTGGCACCATGTAAACATTAGTTTGTTTAGTTAGCACTCAGATAATCCCACAGCTCTTTGGGATTGGCAAATGGCTGCGTGCTGAGAAGGTTGTCCTGAAACTCTTCTGCTCCCTTCTCGCAGTCTGTCCTTTGATTCGCCAGCCCCGCACTCCCAAAACCCTGCCCACGATAAGATGAGCAAAATGGCACCTGAAAAATTCAAGGAGGGTGATGCGTCATCCAGACAGATCAATAGAATGCAAAGATCAAAAATGTTTTCAAATGTATTTCTCTTTAACACACTGGGTAGGAGGTAAGCACTGCATCTGCATTGTATACTAAAATAACACATTTTTAAAAGAATAGCTCGGCCAAAAATAAACCTGTATGACTTTCTTTTCATGGAGCACATATGTCTTCTGAAGACTCTCAAAAACAAACTGGAAGTTGTTCTGCTGAATATCTTCCTGCTTTAGCACTCAAATTTGTTTTGAGTGCATTGTGTGCATTTAAACAAGGTGGCTCAAGATGTGTCACACAAGATTAGAAATAAATTAGGTCCAAAATCATTAGTTCTTAAGTGTATTGAACGAGAAATCAGTTGAGAATTGAGATTCCGCACAAATCAAATCATATGGCTTCAGAAGATTTGGAATACAGTGCAGGAATCATACAGCCCACCTTTACCAGACGTTTATGGTGCTTTTTTTTGTAGTATAAATCACCATCCACTTACAGATTCTGATAAACTTCTTTTGCGTTTCATGGATGAAAGACAAGCATACAGGTTTGAAATGACACGTTTAATTCAGAAATAAGCAAACCTGCACAATGTTAGGCCTCGTGAGTTTTGCTTCGGGTTCTTCATGGACCAGGCTCAGATGGGAAGACGTTCCTCAGCTGTTCGATTACCTGTTGCAGCTGCAGTACGGTGTCTTGCTCATGATCAAAATCCTCACCTACACAACATTAAATGCTACAATTAAAATGAACTCAACAGAAGCATAACATAATCAGCCTTATTCAAATAAGTCTCATCTCTTTGCATCTCATTATGGGTGGATGATGGCACTGATTAGGGATGTCCCGATCCGATCCACGGCATCGGTATCATGCCGATACTGGCCCAAAACGCTAGATCGGATATCGAATAAATAATTATCCGATACCTATGATCCGATACCTATTAGGGGTGGAACGGTACATGTATTCGTAATGAACGTACGTTCGGTGCATGGATTTACACGGAGAATACACGGCATAAAAATAAATAAAACTCACGTGCACAGACATATGCGGGAACGTGCGTCTGTATCGCTTCAAACGTTCGCTTTATCATTATACGCGAGCAGCGCGTCCTATTCGCTTTGGACGCGCGAATGGATTCAAACTGTTCAAGCATCGAACTAGACGCGATAGACGCGAATTTGACGCTCTATTCGCGTTTGGTGTGAACGCAGCAAAATGAACAGGCTGCGATGTCAAGATTGCATTGCTGGAATGTGTGTGTGTGTGTGTGTGTGTGTCAGAGAGAGAGAGGCACGGGCGCGATCGAACAGTGGAAACATAAAAACATACTCTGTCATTTTCATACAGGACATCATTAAAACTGCAAAAAGTGTTTACACATTCTACATTGAATAAAAAAGAAAATCAAATGTGTTTTTAAAAGTAGTATTATTTTATACAGAAATAAATTATTTATAATTCAGATGAGAATAAAGTTAAAGTTAATTAAAATTTTAAGGAAACAAATATATTGATCTGAAATATAGCAAATTAATTTTAAACTCATTCAGGTACAATTACCAAACATATCTCAAGGTCTTTTGAATAAAGGGTGTCAGTCTTTCATTATCATCTGTTGTTGTGGACTATATACTGGAGAAGTATTTGTTCTCCATTTGAGTGAGATGTTTTTATGTGGCTAATTGAGCAAAGTGCTTCCATATATTTTATTATTAGTAGTATTAGTTCAAGAATAAAATAAAAATATCGGATTGATATCGGTATCGGCAAATAGCCAAAGCTGCGGTATCGGTATCGGAAGTGAAAAAGTGGTATCGGGACATCCCTAGCACTGATATGCAAGGTTGTTCTAGGTCTCACCTGCAGCTTCTGTGTCTGTGATCTCTCTGCTGGGAGGCTCCCCCTGGTGGCCTCCTCCTGACACGGGAGAGGACAGAGAGGAAGGAGCCGAACCATTGGCCTCAGAGTCGTCTTTGGGCTGGGAGACATGATAAAATGATAAGAGAACAAAGAATAGTTAAATCATAATGAAAACAGTTAAGGATAATACTATTACTATTTCAGCAGTATAAACACTACCATTCAAATGTTTGGGATCAGTACAATTTAGTTTTTATTCAGCAAGGATGCACTAAACTGAAATGATAGTAAAGACATTTATAATATTATTTAAAAAACTATTTAAACCAAATTCTGTTCTTTTGAGTATTATATCCTGAAACATTTTTATCATGTTTTCTGCAAAAATATTAAGCAGCACAACTGTTTTCACCATTGATAATAATAATAAATGTTGTTGAGCACAAAATCTTCTAAATGAATGTAAATCAACATATAATAAATGCCATCACAGGAATAAATTCAGTTTTAAAAATGCATTTCTTTTAAACTAAATTATATTTTATAATATATATATATATATATATATATATATATATTTTACTATTTCTGATCAAATAAATGCAGCCTTGGTAAGCAAAAATTTTTTAACTTTTGTACAATAGTGTAGAACGTATACTGTACATAGCATGCACATTTTCTGTACACATTGTAGAATGCATGGAATTTAACATGTCGCATTAACATCAGAAACATTTGTCATTGCTTATTGTCCAACACTTCACATTAATAGTAGACAATATGTAGTATATACTATGTATGCAGTATGCTAGCCTAGCCATGCTCTAGACAGAAGACAGTGTTGTTGGGTTATCTGATGAGAAAAACAGTCACACAAGTTTTCAAATGCTGCCAAAACTCCAAACTTTGGCGTTTATAGACCAGGGATTTGCCTCGGTTTCCATGTTACAAAGGCGGTGTATTTTCTTGAGGGATGAAAACAAACTGATAAGAAACTCAGGGATGGCTCGCCTCTTTTTTTCCCCACATTTCAGGCAAATGAGTTGAACTGAGGCTGTTTGCATGAATAGTACCTTAAATTTATTCTTTTATTGTTCTACAGAGATGTCCACAGAGGTAAGACTGTACATTTCCCAGCAAACTTCTAGGGGTGCTGAACAAAGAGTTCAAAACTCCATAATCCCAGCACATTATTGCTTCGCCGTGACACATCCCTCACTCGTTTTTGTAGGTTAAGTCCATCTCTCTTCCCTCCATTTCCGGCTAATTCCTTTTCACCTATAGCTACAGCCTCAGTGTTTTTGCTCCACTCTCTTTCCTCATCCAGCCTGCCAATCATATCTCTACAGCACTACCTCTCTTTTTTCTGCACAACCACCTCTTATACTATTCACTCAGCACTGCCTGAGCTTTTCTTTTCCTCCTCGTCCTGCTTTCTGTCTTTCTTTCAATAAAGAAAAGAATCCTCTTTCTGCCCACTCAGTTCTGTCCATCTCGTTTCTTAAGCTCTATGTTCGTCAGCTCGACAAATGACTTACCGTCCACCCACTCCATCCCTATGATTCCATCTCCATCAATAGTGTCCCCCCCCCATATATAATCTGTCTCTACCTCTTCCTTCCCATCTTTGCAATTTACCAGAAGCAATTTACCAGAAGTTAGTGTGTCTTCTCTGCACTAGCTTGTCCTCAACTTCTTTTCAGGCCTTAGTAATGGGTACGTTTTTTCTGTCTCAACATCTCTTCTCCTTTCACTTGAGAAAAGTCTTTTCAGTTTCCTGTCACCCTTGTCCTTACCCAACCTGCATTACTAAGCATCTCTTTACCCTTCTACATGTGGTACATCGAGGCAGTCTATATGGTCTATCCTCTGTTCAATTGTCTTCCTACTCTTTTTGCCGAAAGCTTTAAATAAATCATCATCTTCCTCCCCTCTGCCCCCCTTTATCAGTATATTTTGTCAGCCCAACTTTATTTCTCACATAGTGGCTGTTTTTAAATCTCAAAACATTCCTTCAGTTCAAACCCATTAACATTTAACATTAAAGTATTCAGCACAGAAGGCCCTGATTTACCCGTTCATGTTCCTCCCTGTGCAGCGGTAACATATCCATACAACTCCCTACACACCATTCTTTCATTGTTTCTATCACAATAATCTATGCTGGCTCACATGTTGGTACACGCTGTGGGCATACTCCTAATTTTCAAGGTATATCAGCATCTGTTAACTGACCTGCAGCAGTAGTTCTCTGAGTCTGTGCAGTTGGGACTCCAGTTGCTTGTTGTGGTCCTCCAGAATCTGCATGCGCGTCTCCAGGCGGGTCTTGTGCTGTCGGAGGACTCGAGCCTCAGCTAGGAGCTCTTCGTCTTGCTGATCAGCCGGTGAACCAGGACCCGACTCCAGCAGCTGGGGTGAAGCTGCGGCCTCTTCGTGCTTCCACTTCAGCCGCCGATACTCACCCTGCAGCACCCTGTGGGAGACAACAGCATCATCATTACTATTGCCTTCTTGATCATTTAGATTATAATACCGCTACGTCGAGACAAAAGTTGATATTTTAAACTAATGTGATTTAATCAAATAAATTTACTTCATTTTGTCTTAAAACTTGTTTTTACATAAATTTTACAAAAAGTTGATATTTTATATACATATTTATATTAAATATTTTTTAAATGGCAAATTATATATATATATATATATATATATATATATATATAAAATTTGCCATTTAAAAAATATTTATATATATATATTTATATATATATATATTTTTTAACATTTTTATGTAAATTATTTTATTAATTTGTTTTAATTTATTATATATAATTTTCTGTATTGTGGCATATTTTATATAGAAACGTTGATTCTTTAGTTATTTCTCTACATGTAAAATGAGAAGAGAGCAAGAAAATTATGAAATCCTAATGAAAACAGTTAAGAATATTACTCACTATTTCTGCAGTATAAACACTACCTTTCATAAGTTTGGGATCAGTGCGTTTTTATTTTTAGTCAGCAATGATGTACTAAATTGATTAAAAAAAATACAGTGAAGACATTTATAATGTAATAACTTCTATTTCCAATAAATGCATTATATCCGTCAAAGAATTCTGAAGAAAAGAAAACTGTATCACGGTTTCCGCAAAAATATTAAGCAGCACAACTGTTTTCAACATTGATAATAATAAAAAATGTTTCCTGAGTATAAAATCTGCTAAATGAATGTAAATCAGAATAGAATAATGGCAGCTGAAAACTCAGCTTTGATTAAAGTCCATTTTAAAATGCATTCAATTAGCAAACTGTAAACTGTAATAATATTTCACAATATTACTGTTTGTGCTGAATTTTTCATCAAATAAATGCAGCCTTGGTGAGCATAAGAAATCTTAAACCAACCCTAAACTTTTAAATGATAGTGTAGTATGTATACTGTACATAGCATGCAAAATAATTATTTTATTAATTTGTTTCATGTTATTGTATTGCATTGTCTTTATTGGGTTTTGGGTCTGTATATGTTTTTTTTTTTATTTTTTTATTGTTCTTATAACCCCCTTAAATGAAATTGAACTGAATGACAAAAATAAAAATAAAAATCACTCAGCTCTTTCTGTCCTAATAATGACAGCGGGAAGCCCTGATTTATACAGGAGTTTAAGGTTGCAGATCCCCTGCAGACACTAACAATTAATCTTGTTTTATTGACCTATTACTCACATAAACAAAGCAAGACCCCAGGAGAGCATGACTTAAAGGTCAGGATTTACGCAGAAGAAAAAACTCATAAATGACTCACAGCTGTAACAGTAGCCTCTGGGATGAAACAAAATGGTAGTAGACCTAATATACTTTTTATGTTTCTGTAGATGTTTGAACCTTTGTTTTAAGGTCTAAAGATCACACCTCTTTCATTGGATGCGGGTCAAAAGATTTTTTTTTGAGCAAGTAAAATTAGAGTAACCATCATAATAGTAATAATGTCCCCATTTTCCCAGCAACACATTTTATCTCAACCAATTAAAAACTATTAGTTCTATCTTAATCCTCTAAAGAGATTTAAAGGGCCAACATGAAGTGCAGTCAATTACAGACAGAAACCAAGAGTCACAAATACAAAGACAAATCATTTTACCCCTCATTATTTATAACTAGAAAGGTCAGGAGGATAACCCTCAGTTAAAACTTCATATCGATATGAATAAATAGACCACCATTGTTTTGTTTCTCTACAAATTGGTTTGGTTAATATAAAAACATTACAACAAAAAATGCAAACTGGTATGAGATATGAGGAACAAACATTCACTCTTCTAAACAAAGTAACATTGTTACATTTATACTCCATTACAAAAAGTCCCTTTACAGGTACTGCTGTCATAAAAATACAATTACTTTTGTTATATGCAGATTTTGAACCTTCATTTAACTTCCAACATGAAATATTTTAGCTAAATGTGTAGTTTACTCAGAGTTAATGCGCTCTGTTTGTTTGATGTGTATGCGCACGCATGCAAATTAAGTGAATTCATGACATGAACAGACAAGGATACAACCATAAAATGTAAGTTATGCACTGAGGAAACACGTCTCAAATGCATACAACAGCACACGCATCTGTCAGAGCATTTGACGGCGAGCCACGTTAAACATTATGCTGATGCATTTGTTTGGGAGTACCTCATATAAAGCATTCTCAGGTTTTCGGCAGCATGGATTGTACAGTTTTCCCACAGCAGGGCGTGACAGGCTGCGCAGCATGCAGATGCAATTAATCAAAAAACTAATTTGTCGTCAATTATTTTCATTATTGATTATTATGGATTTAATCAATTCATTGTTGAAGAACATTCATCAACGCACACATCAGATCTGCTAAACGGAAGCTCAAGCATGTTCACATGTGAGAACCAATAAGACTCATTACCTTGTGTTATGCAGCACGTTTGAGCTTCCACAAGAACCAATAAATTTGTTCTCACGTGTCAAGCAAGTCCAGTTGAGCTTTTGTTCGTGTTCGCTGATCAATGTTTATATGTGAATAACAGCCTAAATTCAATTTGTTCATCATTTAAAGCGATCGAGTCTCTTCAGAAAATGTGGACTAAACCACTTTTTCATATGGATTAGTTTTACGATCTGTTTATGAACTTTTTGAAGGTCAAAGTGGTAGTAGACTGTCAATGGAGGGCAGTGAAAAACAATGTGTGTTCCAAAGATGAATAAAAGTCTTTCAGGTTTGGAACAACATTGAGGGCGAGTAAATAATGACAAAATTTGAATTTTTGGTGAACAAACCCTTTCAGTAAATAAATGATATATTTATTATAATTAGGGCTGTCAATCGATAATTTTTTTTAATCGCGATTAATCGCATATTGTCATGAGTTAACTTGCGATTAATCGCATTTAATCGCACATTTTTTTATTTGTTTTAAATGTACCTTAAATTAATACTTTTCAAGTTTGTAATACTCTAATCAACGTGGGCATGGATACATATAGATGCTTTATGCAAATGTAGCCTATGTTTATTATTGAAACCATAGTCAATATAGAGCATAAAGACGAGACATGTTTCAAAGGTCACAGATGTTTTTCAAAGAACTTGTTCATGTCTATTAGACACGTAGAAAGAACAAAAAAATGCCAGGTTACCATTACTTCTCTTTCTTTGCACTGAGCAATTTACTAACACAAACATGTTTGGATTTTTGCATGACAGGGCAGCTCTTCTGAAAATGCTAAATGTACATTTATTATTTATTAGCCTATTACAGTTTGTCTCTCTCTGTGCCAATTTTGATGAAGCTAAATTCTCAATACAACTGTTTTCATTGCTATATTTTCCTGTTTCTGTTGTCAAACAGCGGAATGAATTTGAAATGGTGACTGAAACGCGACCCAATAAACATAACCAGCTCTCCCTTCCAAGATGTTAAGTTAATCTGCCCAAAAATTCTGATAATCGAGCCATCGTCTGGTGAAATCAAATTCACATAAGATAAAGACAATATCTGTGCTCTGATTTCGGCTATACTTGTAAAATTAGAGAAGCAACATAATATCTGTGCTTAACTGAATAAAGCGCTGCTCCTCCGCGCGAGACGCAGAGAGAGAGAGAGAGAGAGAGAGAGAGAGAGAGAGAGAGAGAGAGAGAGAGAGAGAGAGAGAGAGAGAGAGAGAGAGAGAGAGAGAGCGAGCGAGAGGTGCGCGCTGGTGCTGGGAGAGCAGTACCGGCGATTCTCAGAAACTAAATAAGGTTTGGGCTCTTTGTTGAAGAAAAAAAAATAATAAAAAATAATAATAATTCGCTAAAGGGGTCTGCAATGTCGCTAAGTTGGCAACACTGTGTATCTCCATTTCTCCAACTGGGGTTGGGCCACGGGTCAAACAGAAAATACGCGCTCCGTTAATCGCGCGTTAAAAAAATTAGTGCTGTTAATATGATTTTGCGTTAACGCGTTATTAACGCGCTAACTTTGACAGCCCTAATTATAATATAATTGTTATGCATAATTATATATTTTAATAGATTAATGTTATCTATAATTTGTTTTTTTGTTTATTTTTATTTCATATTATATTCATAACATGTAGTTTCTATATGTGATATAGTTTTGTTGTCTGGTGGATCATAAAACAAGCAAAAACAAAACAACTTACATTGAACTAGCAAACACAAAAACAAAATCTAGCGTAATTTTTTTTGCATGTTTTGCATGGTTAAATGCCATTCATATTTTCTTCAAAAAATGGAAATTTTGTTATTTTTGGAAATCCAATTAGTGCTGCACAATTTGCCCATTTCAGCTACAAGTTTGAAAATGTGAATGTGCCCCTGGCTGAGCCCTCACCTGTTCTCGTTCTCCAGGCGGTGGAGGGTGCACTGCAGCTCTTCTCTGTCCTGGCAGTCCAGGTGGGCCAACAGGTGGCTGTGGGGGGAGTCCTCCTCGAGGGCAGGGCTGGAGTGACGTAGGAGGTACTGATCTTCATCCCTGAGTCCCCCCACATAGGAGACAGCGCACACTGAACACATTAGCCGTGCCACGCAGCAGCAGACACACAAACACACACGCGGCGCCAAGCGTGCACACAAAGCAGCAGGTACATAAGCCAAATGCACACAAAGCACCAGAGGCATATCAATACAGCACACATGTACGCATATTCTACATAAACTGCGGATGGAGTATTTAGAGTGTAGAAAAACAGAGCAATGCACACCATCATCCACAGAACAAATAGCTGCGTAGATGCTGAACAATCGGTAATCACACAAACACGCACACTCTTGGAAATCCAAGCACTATCCATGGCATCACATAAAAAAAGCTAAAGAGGCACAGCCAATATACAGGCACACAGGATGAGTGAAAAAGAATTACCACTACACAAAGGAAGCAGGCAAGTAATCAGCACTCTCATATTTGGCACATCAATAATACAAAAAAAAAAACAGTTTTCACGCAGTCTGCTGTAATTATACAGGTGCCATTACATGGACCATCATTAAACAAAGGCCCTTTATAGAGCGCTGGACGAGAGAGATTTGGTAACAGCCAGTGAAATGGCACCTACGCCCTATCAAATATATTAAATAAATGAATCACTGTTGCACTTTCTCTCTGCCTTTTAAATGAACAATTTTCCTAAAAATACAAAGTGAATATTTACTTAAATGTGGGTTAAGATTTCAAGCTTTTTCACACAAAAACCAAAGTAAATTTTTTTTGTAACTTATTCTGTTTATTTTTAATTTATAAAAACTTTATGATATCTTTATAAAATATATTAATAATATATAATTTATATTAATAAATATAAATATATATTTAATACATAATGTGTAGTTTTAATTATTTATACAATCTCATTGTGTGCTACTGTTTATTTCAAGTCTTTTGAAGTAATGCAAAAACATTAACTAATTCTCTTGGCTCTAAAGTTTGACTGTGAATTGTTCTTTATAGTTGGATCTCTTCACTGAATAAGTTGATCCAGTTCACGAAATGGTCTAAATCAGGGGTCGGGAACTTTTCTTTTTTTGATGGAGAGCCATTTTTTCATTTTCTGTTAAAGGAACACTCCACCGTTTTTTGAAATAGGGCTTATTCACATTCTTTCATACATTTAGATAGGAGGGTAAATGCATTTTTGTCTCAGTGCATGCATTGTTTTAGTTTGACAGGGTCAGCGCTAGCTTAGCTTAGCACAATGAATGGAATCCTTTGTTGCCAGCTAGCATGTCCTGAGTAAAAGTTATCAAAAAAAACCCCAAAAAAACCACGTAATTACTTCTTGTGGCCTGCGTATTCACAACGAGTACAAATAGCGATGCAGATTAACACTAGGTGATTTCTTAGGCAGATATTGACTTGGGACTATATTATGGGGAAGCACAGGCGAAGCACGGCTACTTAGGCGAAGCACGGCTACTTGGGCGCAGAGATATCACGCAACACATGAAATCCCACGACTTCCGTCAACATACCGGTGTGAATAGTAGCTGCCTGGCTATTTTCCCAACAGTACATGAATGGCGATGAACATGGCTGATTTTGTGTGAGCCAGAACCATACCTATATACAAGAGTTTACAGAAAATGAGTGGAAATAGAACGACAGGAGGAGGTTGCGATCGCTCAACAGCCCGAGGACGTGAGGATGAGAGCCAACATGAACTGGTGGTGTGAATGTGGGGGAATATGCCGACTGAAATAGTGTCTGTGCTGTGGCGAGTGGGACAAGTTTCTGCCATCGATAACCAGGCTCAACGTGTCAGATCAAGATGAGCGTGCCCGCAGTTGTGTCACAGCTACCGCGGATTTCACGGCGTTGATTCATCCGGCAGTACTCGATTTTTTTTCCCGGTGTGATAAAGTGAACTGGAAAAAACGCCCCACGCCGAATAGACCAAATGGACAGCTGTCCACAGAGTAAGTGATTATTTTAAACATGACACATGTATAGTAAACTGCTTGTAGCCTTCTCCTCTCTAGTAGTTATACTAAAACTCCTGAGTCAAAAGAACCAGGCTAACTCGGTGAGAGAAATATAGCTAACTTAGCCCTCAGTCATTTCATTTTACAGGTAACGGTAACAGCGATTTTTATTTTAGTTTGGTTGTTCATGCTAAACAGGTTGAATTCAACATGAGGTTATACTAGAGGAGGCTAACGTTATTTGAACCGTAGTCTATATACAGCTTCTCAGCATCTATCTTATAACCGAATGATTAACATAAGGGAGAGTAATAAAAGACAACTTACATGTGCACTTTGTTCTGCCTGTGCTTTGAAAATAGATGGGATGGGGACAGCCGTATGTTTCAGACGTAGTACCGTCTTTCTGGGCCCATATTCAATTTTTTCAAAGTAACTTAGTCCTCCGGTGCAAAATGCTCTGTGCAAACACGATACTGTTTGATTCTGTAGAGAGGCGTTGAAGTACAGATCTCCAGAGCAGCTAGCCATTTATTTCTCAGTTCCACATTCGATGGAATTCTGTGAAACATTACATTCGTATATGTCCTTTGCTTGTTCTCACAACCTTTTGCTACGCAGATAATTACCATGTTTGCTGTAACTTCTCAAAATAAACAATCCAAAAGCGAAGACACTCGGTGCAGGTCACGCATGTTGTTTTTCTGTGTTTTGACTCGTTGCACACCGGTATGTTGACAAAAGTCGTGGGATTTCATGTGTTGCATGATATCTCTGCGCCCAAGTAGCAGTGCTTCGCCTAAGTAGCCATGCTTCGCCTGTGCTTCCCCATAATATAGTCCCAAGTCAATATCTGCCTAAGAAATCACCTAGTGTTAATCTGCATCGCTATTTGTACTCGTTGTGAATACGCAGGCCACAAGAAGTAATTACGTGGGTTTTTTAAACTTTTTTTAGCACTTTTACTCAGGACATGCTAGCTGGCAACAAAGGATTCCATTCATTGTGCTAAGCTAAGCTAGCGCCGACCCTGTCAAACTAAAACAATGCATGCACTGAGACAAAAATGCATTTACCCACCTATCTAAATGTATGAAAGAATATGAATAAGCCCTATTTCAAAAAACGGTGGAGTGTTCCTTTAATGCAGTTTTTTCCAAAAGAGCCAATCCAAAAACTGGATTAAAAAAACCTCTCTTTTACTATTATTAATATTTAAAAAAATTCCAATAACATTTAAATAAAAATAACTTTATTTAGGTCCAAAGTCCAAAAAAAAAAAAAAAAAAAAGGCAACAAACAATAGGTAATGTTTCATTATGCAATTAATTGTGCAGGGCACACAATGAGAAAGAACCACTCTACACTGCACACATGCGTCTCTCATGTGTGTGTGTGTGTGTGCCGTGTTTTCATTTTTGTTTTGGTATCTTACAGATATAAGCTGTGTCTGTCATGTGAAGGTTTTAGATTCAGTCTCGGTCTTCCATCGGAGCTGCATATTGTGTGGTCAGTGCTTGACTCAAATGCTTCGCTCTCCACTTGGGTATAAAAGCTGCTGTCGGTTAATTAAGGTTTGAATGCTGAACTCAAGCAGTGTCGACGGTGGGTTTTATGGACGTCTTGGATATTTATTTTAATCACTGTCATGGTTGGTTACAGGTGATATTCATGGCAAGCGTGACTTAGTTGTTTGATCATACAGAAAATAGGCATATTTCAGCCACTACAGTAAGATGCTGTGCGAACAGAACATTTCGAGAATCAGATAATCAAATAAATCAGATAATCAAATCAGAATCAAATAAATGCAGTTGTCATTTCCAAACTGTGTGAGTGTAGCCATAAAAACAAGTGGTTTGCCTTAAAATGGTGTTGCGCACAGCACTGCATATGCAAATTGGTCTGAACAACTTGAAACATTATCGTTAATTGACTTTTCATTAACTTTGGTAGGCTGTACAACAAAGCAATTGTAACTGCATTGTTACAAGATTGTACTAGTTCTCAAGTCCAACAAACTGACCCAATGATCTGGTCACAATTAACAATTGTGATGAAGATTATCAGTGATTGACAACTTGAATTCCTCACACAAGTTAATTTTATAGTTTTAGACTTGGAATCCAGTGCATGAGACATGTGGATCACTATTATGACGGTTACATGGACCTTTTGCATGCCATTTAAAGCTGGATAACTTATTGTAATTGTATAGAAAAGCGTGATTCTTTTGTGTTCCATGTAAGAAAGAAAGGAATAAAGCACAGGAACGACATGAGGACAAGTTCATTTTTGGGTGAAGTATTCTTTTGAATTTCCTTTTTTCCTCTCTCACTCATGCACACAGTCATTTCCAGCACAAAGCATGCACTGCCATGACTCTGGGCTGTGATGGTCTGACCTCTTTTATTAGTTTTCATTTTGTGAGGGCTGACCTTATTTCACCTATATATGCTTATAATTCAGTGGCTTTCGCTTGTCTGCCAGCCTGTAGCTCTTGTTTGGTAGCATTTCAATAGCCCCTCTCTCTCTCTCTCTCTCTCTCTCTCTCTCTCTCTCTCTCTCTCTCTCTCTCTCTCTCTCTCTCGTCAGCATCCAAGCCTGCTCTATTCATCCCTACTGTTGTGCTCCTTAATCACACAGACTTAATATGATGGAGGGCGAACGCGCACATTGCCATGGGTCGTTTTCATTATCTTTTTTAATTAATGTGACTGCCCAGCTACACCAAACATGAAGGAATGCATGCATGGCCATGCGCACATCCACACGCCCATGCATGAGGACTTAGCAGCTGTGACAGATTCTAATGTGGGTGGGAGGTGGTGTACTCACAAACTTTCATCCGGAGAGAGACTGTCGGTGAAAAAGGAACAGTTCTGGTTCTCCATTTCTGCCAACCTGAAAAGAAAAAGCAAGCGAAATGAAAATGTCATATTATGGAGCATGGGTCACAACAAACAGAGAGGCGTACAAAGGCAAAGCCACTGTGCACTGTAATTTGTTTGCAGGGCCAAGGACTGTGACTTCAAACATGAGGCAGAGGAATGGAATTGCACATGGTTGGCGGAGGAAAAGACGACGACAGCTGTGACTCATCGAGACATCTCAGCGACTACATACGAGACACCTTAAAGCAGTTTCTCCAACCCAAAAATCACATGCTGTGATCCTACCCTGACATTTCAGATACCGTGTACAATTAACCTGGGTGGCAAATTATCATGCAACCGCCGAAGCTGTGCCTCCCGGCTTCACTCTCTATTCTCTACCACCATGACAAAGCCAGGGGAGAATCTGTTCCCATTTCACTTCATTTGTCAAGAATTTTTATGACATAAATGCCTCCCCTGGGTATTTTCACCCAAACCCCTTGCAAGTTTTCATTCCCTGCCACAAGTGGCACAGTAAAAACAGAATATAAAAAAGATCTCCAACAAGCACCACAGCTTACATGTCACACCACAGACATGCCATGCCTGAACGTATACAGTATGTACGCTTTATGGTTCACTGCAGCTCGAGTCCTTGTGACATCCTGAAGCCAAAGTAAAGCTGAAATGTGCAATTTCTATATATCTAGCCACACCAAACGCAATTGCAATAGTAATGGAAGCAAGACTCTGTGGTCATCTTGAAAATATTTTCTATGCAGGCAATTAGGCAGAAGTCCTATTTACTTGAATTTACTAATGAAATCTCCAAAACTGTTTGTCAAGATTACATTTCAACAACATATACTACTGCTAAAAAGTTTAAGGTCGGTAAGAAGTTCTTTAAAATAAGTCTTGTATGCTCACCAAGGGTTTTTGTTCACAACATACAGTAAAAACTGTATTAATTAATTTTAGTATTAGCATTAAAGCTGTATTAGCTTCATTTTTTTAGGACTCTGATGAATAGAAAGCTAAAAAAAAAAAAGATTTATTTGAAATAGAAATCTTCTGTAACGTATTTAATGTCACTTTTGATCAATTCAATTTAAAAAAAGAAAGAAAAACTTTTACTGACCCCAAATTTTTGAATGGTAGGGTCAAATCAGCAACAAAATATGACGACATTGGTATCATACATTATGATATATCATATCGCCACTGCTTGATTGCTTGTTTCGTCACCAAAAATGTAAACCATTTAAATCACCCAACTCTAATTTGCTATATATATATATATATATATATATATAGATAGAGAGAGAGAGAGAGAGAGAGAGAGAGAGAGAGAGAGATTTTAACCTTGTGATCTTCTGTAAAGCTGCTTTGAAACAAATGTGTATTGTGAAATGTGCGATATAAATACATTTAAGCGAAATAAAGATAAATTATATTTCTTTAGTTTAATCTAACAATTTAGGCTGGTCCAGCTTATTACGTCACATCTGTTTGTGTAGCACCTTTCACAAAACATTCTGTTTTAAATCCGTTTTACAGAGCTATCTCAGATAAATAGGCATGATATAGAAAAACAGGTGTCTCCAAAAATGAAGCCAAAATATCCCAGTAATATCCGTTGACATCTTGCGCCAATTACGTTATTTGTTGCCTGAGCAGTATAGTGATCCTGAGGTGAACCCATGGTATCAAGGTCCTGCACATACTCCAGCAGGACTCAATCACAAGCACAGTTGCCAATCTTGAAGCATCAAGATTTTTTAAAGCATCAAATAACTAACTAAAACAAAACTTACCGGAAAAACAAACACTTGAACAAAAATCAACGTGATAAGAACTACCTCAAAATGACAGAAACCATCTCTCGGAAAAATATATATATATTTGAAGTGTAAATGGATTTTTTATTTTGGCTTGCGTCTCATTTGGATTTCATGGACAGGACGGGATAACTGTAGCCAACAAAGGGGGTGATCAAAATGTGCGGCAGACTTGATGCTACTGCTCACTATGGCAACTTTGAGAATGCAACAAATTGTGCTCCAACCCAAGTCAGAATCCAACAATGTATAAAAAGAGGTTGCGTGGCTTATAGAAGGTTCACCCTGTGCCTCCAGCAAACTTCTGTATGCCATCTAGCACAGACAAGATTAACCCAACACAACAGAGGTGTTTTCAACACAACAGGGAGCTGACAATGGTCCCTGTGCTTACCATTAGCAACACATGGGTGAAACTTTGCTTTTAGCAATGCACTGCACTTTCCCTGCCTTAGCTTACCCTTAGGTGAGAGACTGGGGAGATTTCACTGCCTTACCAGGACAGCCTGTGAATTAGCAACAATATAAGAGCCTCTATAGAGAGGCTCCGTAATGAGGAGTGCTAAGTGCATTCATGTCATGTTGCTTGGAAAGCTGCCAGAGAATGGTCTGAATTCAACTTCAGAACACAGCAGACTATAGAACCCACATGCAGGATGGGGCTGCCTCAGAGAATAGCAGAAAGTCGATACACATTCACCCACCAGGTGTCCTTCAGCCAATGACGGTGGTACTGGCTGTCCTGGTTAACCCCTCCGCCTGGCTGTGACGCCTCCTAATTGAATCCGCAGAAGTATCCATCAGTTCAGATCCAATCAAATGTGTAACTAGGAACAGCTGATGATGCCACAGATTCTAGGGTGCGAGGTCAAATGGAGTTGATGGTTATACACGCATGTATTTGTATTTGTTTAAATGGGCATTTCTCAGTGTGTGGTTAGTGTGGTCTCTTGTTACAGGGAAAAAGAGAGGTCACAAACACAAATCAGCGAGTACATAAACATTGTGTGTTAATATTCAGAACAACGGCTCATTCTTTCTGATATGCTGTCTGCTTTTCAGATGAAAGGCCATCACTACAGACCACTTACTCTGTCATATGCAGACTTGTACAGCGAGTCTAGAACATCAAATGCCAGTGGATTTATTCTCCCACCCGCTCTATCTTGAGGTCCTCCAGCCATTACTCTGGATTAGCCTATACACGCACATACAATCTCTGTTCTCTTGGCTATGACGTTCTCTCTCTGCGCTCTTACTGCAGATACCACATCTGAGACATCTGATGAGAATTTAATTTTCTATTAAAGTTCAAAGCAAGTCTTGTCGATGTCGAAAATAAATAATGTACCACCTCATTTAGCACATGCTCTCTATCACTCATATTTTGTAAAGGACTGAACTATCAGATAAAATTGAATGAAAGGGATTTTCCAATGGGCTGCAAAAGAGATGTGGATTTTTCATTCTTTGTAGAAGCATTTTTACAGCTATAAAATGCTTGTCTTTTCTTATTTAGCCAACACTTAGATCAAGCTGTTTAGTTTAAGAATGCACAAAAGCATGAAGGGAAAAGGACATGAATAGAAAGCTTGAGAGTTTCCTGAAAGCACATCAAGATCAAAGAATCAAACGTGAACATCCAAAGACAGAGTGAGGAATTTAATTACAAAGAATGATACCTGTCAGATAATGTTGTTTATCACCATGTTTTTTTATGTCAACCATATTTTAGCAGCCAAATTCAATAAAGAAATAATGCAAACTAGATAAGGCCGCAAACATGTGACCATTTGCAATTTGATCACAATTTGTGACCAAGTAAATGTCTAAATAGACGCAAGAAAAAAAAACACTTTACTGTAGTGAAGTAATAATACCGGACGAGCCCCCAGATATTATATATAGTAAGCTGTATGTTTTATGGAGCTGGAATTTGCCTTTTTCTACTGGACATACCACTGGTATATGCATTAACAAAAACTGAATGAAATTTTAAATATTCAAGAAAAGAAAAAAACAAGTAAAAAAACTAATTTTCTACTCTAATTTAGTCAAGGCTGCTAACATTCTGTAAACTGACGATCCCTGAACATTGTACGCATTCAGTCAGATGCAAACGGACACATGTGAAATATATTTAACAGGTGACAGTTCAATAAAAACAATGAATGTTGTTCTGAGCAGGGACAACTAACGCAGACGGCACTGATGTGTGTTGAGGGAAACCAGACATAGCATAAGAGAGACACAAATTTGGGGAATTAAAAAGGACAAGAAGAGAGGAAAAAATGGGATACAGTGGGTGATTGATGGAAATGAATTAAGACATTGAAAGCAAGGAGTAGAAATCAAGCATATGACAGAGGAGGAGACAGACAGATGAAGACAAAAGGACACAGAAGTCAAGAGAGGGAGTGTGTGCTCTGGTCTATTTGTAGTACAGATAAGCTGCAGAAGGCTGTGAGCAGAGACAGTTGGCAGCACAGTATGCTAGGGCAGGCAAAGGGCTGATCTGTGCGTTCATGTGTGCATGTGCTTGTGTGTATTTAGGTAGTTGGCAGGGAAGTTAGACGGGGCAGAGGAGCATATCTCTGATCGTTTGCTGCAGTCAAACCAAACCAGTCACATTGGGCCGTTAGCTTCACTGCGCTCCCACAGCTGAATCAAAGGGTTAGTTCAGCAAACCATGAAGATTCTGTCATTTACTCACACTCATGTTGTTCCAAACCCATGCGATTTTCAACTTATTATGTTTTGTAAATGACCTGATTTGTTAAATAGAATTTGCACAGACTGTATTGCTTTTGTATCTTATATTTGCATTGAATTGTTGGTTTTCCCTTTTATATTGTATATTGTGCATCTCACTAAAAGGGTTATAAGGTACATGATTTAATATTTATTGCTTAGTAATTGTATAATGTGAATTACTTTTGTCGTATTGGTTATTATTATGCTAGTTTTATTGTGTTGATAATGGTCTCATACAGTGTTTGTTTCTCTTTGTGTTTTGGGGATTTTTTTGGGATACATCATTTAAGAAGTATTGACCATTAATTCAGTGGGGTAGCAACATCTATCCCCCCAGCTCATAAATTTGCATATATTTCATACTCATTTACATTTGCATATATTTAATGCCATCATTTAGCAGTAAAATGACAGAAATTGTGTGGCATCAAATGTGTGTGTGAGGGTGACATAAGCCTGAAGCACTACTGTACCTAATTCTAAACCCCACTGGTATAACTAAGTATAAACGTTTTAACATGTTCGAGTACAAGTGTATGTCTGTATGTTTGTTTGTTTCCTGAGTGTGTAACATGCACTCCGTCCAGGCCAGATGAGACTGATCTGTGCTAGCAGCTCCCTCGAGCCCTCCAGACCTTGTGTGCTTTCATTCTTCTAATGGAAAGCAGCTGACCCCTGTCCACCCCTCTGAATGCCATCTCTCACCCTCTCTCTTTTGATGTCCCTCTCTTTCTCACATCCTTCTCACTTCCTCTAAGGCTGTTGTTAAGGCCCTGTTGTTTGGTACACTGTGTCCATGCAAAGAGGATCAATATGCCAATCAGAGCTCAGGAGAGTGAGCAGAAGTGGCTGCTGGGAGAATATCAGAGCCAAATTGATGCGTGATCACTGTCCGTGTGAGACTGAACCCTTACCTGCTGGCAAAATGCTCAATCCGGCTGTGTGTGTCCGCATGAGGCAGCCTGGGAGATGAGCAGGGTCTGTGAAACCACACACACACAGACACACGTCTGTTAGCAAAGTAGTTTGATATGTATGAATGTCTGTGTTCAAGCTGGTTTGCTGGTCTTAGAACTTGGTCAGACTGATCCGTTGGCTTTCTTTAGAGGAGTGTCTGACGCTTTTAGCTAGCCAGGACGGGAAAACAGCTAAACCAGCTGAAGAACAGCTTGGCAAGGCTGGGAGACCAGCTTAACCAAGCCAAGACAAATAAATCAACTAGGCTTTTTTTAAATAACATTTTTCCACAAAACCTATCTGGTTTTAAGGATGTTTAAATATTTTAACTGGGAAACAAGAGAAAAAAAAAGAAAGATGGCTTGTGGGTCTTAGCTAGTCTGCCAACCTAGACAGGCTGATCCATTTGCTTTATTTAGAGGAGTTTAGGGCGTGTTCAGATATTTAGAATGGGAAAACAGCTGGACGACCAGCTTAATTCAGCCAATACCAGCAAACCATCTAGGTTAATTTATTTATTTATCAATAAAATGTATCTGGTTTTAAGGATGTTTAGATAGTTTTACTAGAAAATAAGACAAAAATAAGACAAAAATAAGCTGTCCTAAGATGATCTGCGGGTCCTTCCAGCCTGGACAAGATGCTGTTTAACTGATTTACCCAGACATCCAGCTGGTCTCCCAGTCTGACCAGTCAACAGACAAGCTAAGGCTGGCTTAAGATGTTTCTTTTCAGCAGGGAAGAGAATAATTTTTGCAGTGCACCGCATTCAGTCCCACAGTTCTCCACTTATAAACCTACAAAAAGAACGCAACAACACTTAGGTGTGATTCTCATCAGCGGAGACAGGAAGTCAGACTCACGTCTCAGAGCTCTCCACCTCCAGTACTGATTGAACAGGCAGGTAGCCCCTCTGAGGGTGTTTACTAAAATACTGCTTTGAGCGAAACTTGTTCTTTAGTGTCTTTGCAAAGTCCCTCATCTTCTCGCCTGAGGTCGTCTGGAATGATTCAGAAAGAGAGAGACAGAAAAAGAGCCAGAGGAGAGAAAAATGAGAGAACATGAGCGATTGAGACACAAAACATCCTCTTCGTAACATTCCTCCGACACACAGCCAGTACATCAGTTTCCACACAGAACATTTGTCTTCCTCCCATCTCAATCTATCATCTCTTGAGCAGCTACAGAAAGCCGGAGCATAATAAATACGCCCACCTATAAAACTCAGACTGGAGCATGGGAAAACCATTAAGCAAATGGCCTTATGCTGTATTTCACTGCAGGAGATCAATTCGGTTCAATTCATATTTATTTTGCGTAGTGCCTTGAATAATAGTGATTGAATTTGAAACCTTTGAGCAAGCACAAAGCTGCCAGCTGGCAAAGAAAAAACCTCTGCAAGTAACAAAGCATATGTACCGGGGTGTAGTACTCCATGATGGGGTAGTGTAGTTTCTTGCCCTTGGTAGTCCGGCCTGTCAGAAAACACGTCTGGCAGATGTCCACATTGAACTGTTTCAGACTTCGGTATCTGAAACAGTGATGAGGCGGAGACACATTTTATATCCAAATGTAGATGTGTTAATTTTAGGATTACGAATAGATTAAAATAATGAATCATGACGACCCTGCTGACAATAACAACTTAAGGCTAGCAGGGTGGTTTATGCTGAATACTGATGGTTTAGTAGTACTGGTGGATCTTGTGTTCACCAGCAAAACTTGGCCCTTTCTAGTGAAGTAGGTTTACTAAGATAACCTTCTGGTTAAACTAATCAAGGTGGGGACATTAAAAAAAAAAAATAGCATACAAATCAATATCATTTACTGTACACTACCATTCAAAAGTTTGGGTTTGATAAGATTTTTTGGAAGAAGTCTCTTATGCTCACCAAGGGATACAGTAAAAAATAGTCATATTTTGAAATATTATTACAATTTAGAAGAATTGTTTTTTATTGTAATATATTTTAAAATGTAATTTATTCATGGAATGGCAAAGCTGAATTTTCAGCAGCCTTTATTCCAGTCTTCCGTGTCACATGATTCTTAAGAAATAATTTATGCTGATTGATGCTAATATGCTAATTTGGTGCTTTGGCGCATTTTTATTCATCCATGTTGAAAACAGTTGTGTTGCTTTAATATTCTTGTAGAAACCATTATACATTTTTCGTTCAAAAGATTTTTACTGTCACTTTTGATCAATTTAATGTATCTTTGCTGAATAAAAGTATCAATTTCTTATTGACTCCAAACTTTTTAATGATAGTGTAAATATTGCATTAAGTTTTTTTTCAGCAGGTAAATCTCTTTAGAATTGTACCTATTTTAAGCATATACTGTATTACATTCAGTTTTAACACATTCAGTTTCTCTTTGATGGAAAGAAAGCAAATATAATAGATGAAAATGTTCTTAAAAATAAATATATAAAAAATAAATGAAAATATGTACAGTAACAAAGAGTTTTGACAAATTAATATGTTATATATTATACACACACGCATATATACACAGTATCTCACGAAAGTACACACCCCTCACATTTCAGCAAACATTTTAGTATATCTTCTCAAGGGACAATACTATAGAAATGAAACTTGGATATCTTTTAGAGTAGTCAATGTGCTGCTTGTATAGCAGTATATATTTACTGTCCCCTGAAAATAACTCAACATACAGCCATTATTGTCAAAATTTACAATATTGCGGGCAACAAAAGTAAGTGCACCCTAAGTGATAATAGCTGTACGTCGTTTAACCATGCAAAGCCACATGTCCTATTCATCATGTTCATGTTTTTGTCTGCTTGACAGGACTATACAAATTTGTGCATCTTGTATTAGAGCAGTTAAAATTTGTGCTTTGAGTACAGTTCTCTCATACTGACCACTGGATGTTCAACATGGCACCTCATGGCAAAGAACTCTCTAAGAATTTGAGAATTAGAATTGTTGCTCTCCACAAAGATGGCCTTAGGCTATAAGAAGATTGGTAACACCCTGAAACGGAGTTACAGTACAGTGGTCATACAGAGGTTTTCTAAGACGGGTTCCACTTGGAACAGGCCTCACAAGGGTCAATCAAAGAAGTTGAGTCCTTGTGTTGTGCGTCAGGTGCAGAAGCTGGCTTCAAAAAAACAGACGCATGATCGTGCAGCATTGCTTTAGAGGTTGCAGAAGCAGAAGGTCAGCTTGTCAGTGCTCAGACCATACACTGCAACCAGTAGGTTTGCATGGCCGTCGTCCCAGAAGGAAGCCTCTTCTGAAGCTGGCTCACAAGAAAGCCTGCAAACAGTTTGCTGAAAGCAACCTGTCCAAGAGCATGAATTACTGGAACCATGTCCTATGGTCTGATGAGACTAAGATAAACTTGTTTGTCTCAGATGGTGTCCAGAATGTGTGGCGATGCCCTGGTGAGGAATACCAAGAAAATGCTGTCTTGCCTACAGTCAAGCATGGTGGTGGTAGCATCATGGTCTGGGGCTGCATGAGTGCTGCTGGTACTGGGGAGCTGAACTTCATTGAGGAAAACATGAATTTCAACATGTACTGCGACATTCTGAAGCAGAACTTGATGCCCTCCCTTCAGAAACTGGGCCAAACGGCATGATAACGACCCCAAACACACCGCCAAAATGACAACTGCCTTGCTGAGGAAGCGGAAGGTGAAGGTGATGGAGAGGCCAAGTATGTCTCCAGACCTGAACCCTATTGAGCAGCTGTGGGGCATCCTCAAGCGGAAGGTGGAGAAGCGCCATGTGTCTAACATCCAGCAGCTCTGGTGAATTACATGGCCAGGAGGATTAAGGCAGTGCTAGATAACAATGGTGCTCAAACAAAATATTGACACTTTGGACACAGATTTGACATGTTCACTAAGGGTGTACTCACTTTTGTTGCCAGCTATTTTGACAAAAATGGCTGTATGTTGAGTTATTTTCAGAAGACAGTAAATATATACTACTATACAAGCAGCACATTGACTACTCTAAAATCTATTGAAGTTTTATTTCTATAGTATTGTCCCTTGAGAAGAAATACTAAAACTTTTGTGAGATACTGTATATTTATGTGTATGTGTATGTATGTATATGTGTATATATATATATATTAGGTGTAATATATTAGATGTAATATATATAGATGTAATATACTGATTCTGATACTGAATATATAAGATCAATATAATAATACAGTATACACACACCTCAGCCCTATTTATTTTACAAACACAAAACCAGTCCATTAACAACCCATGTATATTACTCCATGTGCAGTTCTCTAATATAGTGCTATTACCACAAAACCTGTGATCAGCTGAAAGAACAATCATTTATTTTGACTAGCTAAAGAACACAGATAGAGAGGTCTGTGCCATCTTTCATCTTTCTCCAAGAAAAGACTCAGCACTGCAGCAGCTCACCTGAAGCCCTTGATAGGGCACTGCTTACAGATATAGCAGCGTGCCTGGTGCTTGGCGGTCTCAGCCACAGTCACCCGGTGCAAAACAGGAAGCCACACCACCGACTGAGGCTCTAGAATCATCCACTCCAGGAAGTGAGAGACCTCGATTGCGGACTTACCTGGAGCCTAGAGGTAGATACAGAAGATGCACAAGAAAGAGAGCACAGAGCAACAAGTAGCATGAATCAAGATACCCAGTGGCCATATTGTTCATTATGCATGCCTAATTAAGGACCAAAACATCTTCTGGTAGCTGATGGGCACAAGCACCCTATTAGAGCACATGCCCTTAAAAGAACTCATGTGATACAGGGGAATCACAGCCCCATGAAAGGGAAAGATACAATCTCAAAGAGGTCGCCCCTTGTTACAGTGACCTGGTGGGAAACGGATGACAGGCAATAACCCTAATAAAATAGGATGACATAAAAATCTGAAACATGCTAAATTCTCATTAAATACGCATCGAAGATGCATTAAAAGGTTGATTTCCCTTGGGCACACTCTGAAGCTTGGTCAGAGATTTATAATTAACATGAGTATCTCTAGCGTGGCCCTTAGTAGTCACTGGAGTGTACAGTCTCAGAGGGCACGGCAATGTGTGTGTGTGTATGTGTCTCTTTAACAGTGCTTAAGGTCTGGGATTGAGACCAAAGTCTGCAGTGTAGAGCTGAGAGGAAAACTTCAGAAGTTTCAATGAAACAAGAAAAAAAGGATCTTCTAAACAGTCCACACCACAGGGAGAGCCAAGAGTATCTCATGAGATGGTCCATAACTTCAAACAAAGTGAACCAGTCTTTTCATCTAGAAACACGCTGCAACACAACACAGCCAGATGGCTGATCTGCATCGTTCTTGGCCTGTCTTGATTAATGCAGCTGGGTGAAAAATTGTGTAATTGGAAAGTACTGGTTACCATTACAGTGGCATTCCTTCCAGTAATAAAAAGGCAGACATGGAACAAACGTGAAAAGGAATTTTAATTACGTGTGCCTGCAACTGCACACATGTTCTTAGAACAGGATTTAATTAAGGACTGGCGCACTAAGAATGAAAGGTTTAAGGCCATTGTACAGGAAACCTGTGGCCTATACCAATTTCATAATCAGGCCTTCAGTAGAATGAAATGCCAGGTGGTCACGTTCCACTGTGATGCCCATGCAATTTCTGAATTACAGCCTCATAAGAGTGAAGAGAGATGAGAAGATGTCAACAGGCATTACACCTTAATTTTTCTTAATTATTATAGACTACTAATTCCTATTACGTTGGTATTTGAACCTAAACTCTTTTGAAAAAACTTGATTTCACATAGTTGTGTTTTGAAATGTGTCAGAACGCAATTCATAATGCAAGTATGCACTGCATTATCTAATTTTTATTAAGCTGCTATGTCTAGCATTACAATTTTATTAAATGATCAATTTTTGCTTTCAGGTAAATTTACTTAACCATTCAAAAATCAGGGGTCAGTAAAACATTTTTGTTTTTAAAGAAATGAATACTTGCATTCAGCAAGGATAGAATAAACTGATCCAAAGTGACAGTAAAGACTTACATTGCAACAAAAAAAGATTTCTGTTTCAAATAAATGCTGTTCTTTTGAACTTTCTATTTAATCAAAGAATCCTGAAAAAAATGCATTACCGTTTCCACAGAAATGTTACACAGCACAACTGTTTTCAGCATTGATAATAATAAGAAATGTTTCTGAACGATCATGTGACACTAAAGACTATTTATTATCAAATAAAAGCAGCCTTGGTGAGCAGACTTCTTTCAAAAACATTAAAAAGTCAAATTGTCCCCAAACTTTAGAACATACTGAAGAGAATCTTGCCAATAAAGTTAAAGGTAGGGTAGGCAATGTTTTTCAAAAAAAACCTTTTTTTATACTGGTTGAAACTCTATTTGAAAAACCTGATAGCAATTAATAATAGAAGTGGCATAACTACCGTGATTAAAAGATGGAAACCCATGACATTCTACTCAGAGCAGTTCATGTTCTCAGACTCAGATTTATGCCTTTCTATGGCAACACTATCAATGGCTAAATGAATCTGCAGCAGTCAGGTGGAACAAGTCAGTGCCCTTTAAGTTGTTTATGTTTATAATTATTGTAATGTTATGTGCTTTGAGACATGAGGTAATTTAAGGCTGTCTTTCGTGACACTTTGCAGACTCATCTATTTTGGAGGAGGCCTGGCTTTGGAGACGCTCTGAATTGCCTACCCCACCTTTACAGTTTTTCTCAATTGCTAAAACACTAAACCCTATTGTCTGAACCAAATGCTCAGTTGCCTGAACCCACTGATTGAATCAATCACTCTTTTGGCAAAACCATAAGCACTTTTCACCTGTTTAGACACAACTTGCCAACACATTTTCATTGTGATGCACCCGTGCTGCATAATGGTGAGCACAGGTGACAAAAGTCAAACACAATTAAAGCACAGGTGTCACCACTTGAACACAACAACTCAAAATTGATCACACTTGTGGCTAATGATTTGAGGGAACATATACAGTAAGCCAGTTCAGAGAGCACTGGTTTGTGAGGCCCTACAATGGATAGAAATCTGAGAGGAAGAGTTTGTGTGAGAGGAGGTCGAGGTGGTCGAGGTGGTCAGCGAAGACAAAGAACAGTAATATCTGATGAAATCAGAGCTACTGTGATTGACCATGTTCTTGTCCATGGTATGAGCATGAGGGAGGCTGGACAAAGGGTACAACCAAACATCAGTAGATTCACTGTGTCCACCATAATCCGAAGATTTAGAGAAGAGAACAGGTAATTACCTTTTTTTGACATTATAGTACAGTATGTAAATGTTGACAGCAATTACTGTATGACATACTATATACTGTACCACATATGTTTCAGTACATCACTGTACAAATGTACTGTAGTATTGTAATGGAGGGTTGGTCTAACTGTTTGTAGGCCTAGTATTCCATGTATGTTTTTTGTAACTCCATGTTCTCTTTTTGTAGAATTGAAAGACTGCCACATGGGGGTGGGAGGACAGGTATGTTCTCCCCACACCAAGAGACCCTAATTGTTGATATGGTCTGTGAGAACAATGCCATTAAACTGAGTGAAATTCAGCAGATGATCATTGAGGACCATGTAAATTTTGAGGGTATCAACAGTGTCAGCCTCTCTACTGTTGATCGTGTCCTCAAGCGCAACAGACTGCGCATGAAACAGCTATACAGAGTGCCCTTTGATCGCAACTCAGACAGAGTCAAAGAGCAAAGATTCCAGTATGTACAGGTTGGCATATATCCAGACACATTCATTGTTGATTATTCTAAGTAGTGATTTACTGTAGTGGCCTAAATCACTTTTTCCATATCACTTACAAAACTATATCTATTTCTACAGAGGGTTTTTCAACTGGATGCAATGGAAAGACCCCATGAATACATCTACATGGATGAAGCTGGGTTTAATCTCACCAAAAGGAGAAGGAGAGGCCGTAATGTGATTGGCCATCGGGCCATTGTTGGTGTTCCTGGGCAGCGTGGTGGCAATGTCACATTATGTGCTGCCATCAGCAATCATGGGGTTGTCCACCATCATGCCAACCTGGGGCCCTACAACACTCACCAGCTCCTCATTTTCCTCAATCACATGCGAGATGCTCTGTTAGGGCAACAGGATGAGCATCCCATCTATGTTGTTGTTTGGGACAATGTGAGTTTTCACAGAGCCCTCCAGGTTAGAGAGTGGTTCAATATGAACCAAGGTTTTATCAATCTTTGCCTTCCACCGTACTCCCCTTTCCTAAACTCCATTGAGGAATTCTTCTCCTCATGGTGGTGGAAGGTATATGAACGCCAACCTTACACCAGGGTAAATCTGCTCCAAGCCATGGGACTTGCCTGTGGTGACATAGGTGTGGAGGCATGCCAAGCCTGGATACGGCATGCCAGGGTTTTTTTTCCCCCGTTGCCTGGCCAGACAAAATGTGGCCTGTGATGTGGATGAAGTCCTGTGGCCTGACCCAGTACGGAGACATGATGCTGTGGCTGAGTAATGCACTTATTTGTATATTTTTGTACTTTATTTTTACATGGGCTTACTGTACACAGGTGGCAAACGCATACGATTTCTGTTTGTTTTTACAAGTGCTACGTGTAAATGCACAAGATTTCTGTTTTGTCTTTTTGTACAAGTGCTAAATGCAACTTTTGCAACATGCATTTAGCCTACAGTGAACAATAAACATTTATTTCTCCAGCTTCATGTCCTGAGCATTGTGTTTTCTATTTTTCTACGTAGTGTTTAGTGACTGTTCAGTAGTGTTTTTAATTTTGATTGACTCGGGGCATGATTTGACAACATAGTTCAGTTTTGAGTACAGATTGAACTGTTTTGAGGTGAAAGTTTGGTTTTGCAAGAAGAGTCTGAGGTTTTGTGAATGTAGCTTGAAAATTGGGTTTTGTGTTCACAGTTTAGAGAAAAGGAGAGCAGCTTTCAAGAAATGTGTCTTAGCAATCGAGAAAAACTGTAAGTCAAGGGTGTAATTTCTGCGCCTCTTGTGTCAATACTTCCCAAAGCAAAAATACTTCCAAACAGGTTTCCCAAACATTTGCAAATTAGACTCTCCAGTTATGCCATTAGCTGAGAGGATGATATGTTTACATTTTTGGAGAAAAATAAAACTTTGAAAGACAGAAGGAAGCAACTTTCAAAAGATTTTACTATATAATATAGTTAAAATCAAATACTTTCCTGTATCCTATTTATATTAAAAGACAAAAATATAATAGCTATTCTTGGTTGATTTCCCCAAAAAGTTTAACCTGTGTCTCTGTGGTGCTATCAAAATATGTAATGGCAGACAAGAGTGTTTGAGAAAACGTTTAAAAATAGCTATTTTGTTTCTGCTATTCTGTTTAGTGTCGTTAATGGCATTGAAATTACACACTTCACTTTTAATGGCACAGATGTTAGAAGGTAACTCTATTGTCCCCTTGAGTGTGCAAGTTTGATACTGGCACAGTAAAGGAGAAATACACATTTAATAAGTTCAACAGGACAGCCAAGCACTGACCAAGCATTTGTGTTGAGTATGTTTCTGGCCAGTGACTCACTAAAACAGCTCTTTAATCTCTGTACGTTCTAGCCCGAAAACCCAGGAGAAGCAGTGCACAGTTAGGACAGAAAATGAGAGAGAGAGAGAGAGAGAGAGAGGCCATTTCATCATCTGAACAGAAGGCATATCAGAGAAAAAGAGAGATACTGAATCTCTGAGATACTGTAATGAGATACTGATAGAGAATCTGGTTAGCTGAAGAAGTCTTACCATCCGAAAGCAGCTGCGGACACTGGGCTCCACGTTGCTCCCCCCAAATGCCGCCACCTCCCCGAGCTGCCGAGGGATCTGAATGGCCTCGTGCAGTAACAGACTGAGATGTTTCTGATCTGTCAGTCCACCTGGACCACACACCTGTCTGAAAAGGTCTGCAATACATAAGCAGAAAACCTGGTTGAATACTCCACTAAAAGAAGAGACTAGGGAAAAGAAGCTTTGTGCCAGTGTGCAGAAGTCTGGAGGTGGGAAAACTGAGAATGTGTGACTTAAATGCCTTTAGGTTATAGAGGTGTGAGGCGAGATGTCTAACACTATGATGTGCAATGTATTGCCAGTGCCAAAATAAAATTCTTAACCATTGTTTTTTTGTGTGTGTTGTGTATGTATAGTTTGTGTTTAAATAAGTAAATCTATCTTGTTTTAAAGATGTTTAAATATTTTTTTAATGGAAAATACAAATATTTTAAAAACTATGACCTGGTGCCTGGTGAGATATGCATGATGCATGCACTGATTTAAATGTGGACTAAAGGCTAACATTAGCCGAGAGACCTAGAACAGCTCACACAGTATGTGTCAGGAAGCCATCAATGAGCAGAATGATACTGACAGGAGTGAGAATATTCTCTGCAGTGCCAGTAAAAATAGCACTATCTAAAGTGGCTGGCACACATACACATTCACACCCACATGCAAACCAGCCTCACACATAGTCTAGTCCAAGGACAGATTATGGACCGGGTCAATCAGTGCAAGAGCCCTGGGCCTCTAACTGAGATGCCGACTATGGCCCAACACCTAGAAACAAGCCACTGCAGATGTAAAATTGATATAGACAGATGAACAGTGTTTTATGCCAGTGGCTCTTTGCATGATATGAAATAAACAAAAGAAATGAGTGATGTTATGTGTTCCTGGCCACTCTTTATCACTAACAAAAACCTTATTGCAGATTTGATGTTGTATACTAGTCATTGCACATCGTTGTCTCTTTTGCAACATAATGCACACAAGGTGTATTTATTTTTGCAACTGCAACATTATTGCATTTTTATTGCAACTTCTTGCGTTTGTGACTTTATATATCCGAATGGTGACTTTATGATAAAGTCTATTCCTAGTTGGAAAATCTAGTAGCTGGTTATTAGTTTGGTCTAAAGGCCTAGGTATACTTAATTTCCCGCATTCCGCTCCGTCTTGTGCACAGTTGAGTGCGCAAGCATTTCAAAGTATACTCCTTTGGCCGTGAGTGCAGAAAGACGGGTTCGGTGCATGTACACTATCTAGTGGACATTATTTTCAAGTTCTCAATTCACTCGCACACGCGCTGTTATATTCGCACCATCTGTGCGGACACAAAAATTGGGCTGCATAAGGACAGCGTGCGTGGGCGGCCGAAGTATACTTTGGACTTAAGCTTGTCATTGGCCATCAACAAACCAGCTACTTATGGTGATCAAATTGGATTTGGAACATGGTGGCTGGTCAACCAAATAATGAACAGTTTGGACCAGTTAATGGCCAGCTTAAACCAGATAAAAACAAGCCACCATGTTCCAAAAACAGCTTAAACAGGACTTACCAACAGGAACAAATCGCAATTGCCACAAGGGCCCTGCAGGAGCATAATTTGTCCATGGCTAATAGGTCTCCATCTACACAGTCTTAGTAAGGGTGGATGTGCTCTTTACAACTGAAATGAAAAAGTAACTGATGACAGAGAGCAACATTGATCCTTTAATCAGTGCTCACTCTCTTTACTGATGTAAAACTCACATTTTAGGCAATGTTTGGGTGTAATCACCAGATTGTATTCTGACCCAAGGATGTCCACCTCTGGCTTGGACTCTTCTCCTCCAATGCTTTCTGCAGTGCATTGCACATGACTCTTATTTACTGGGTCCCGCTTGTGACTGCGCTGTCAAATTACCCTCTAACCCACACTCTTCCAAAGGCAGATTTAGGCCACGGATGAAATTTTAGAGCATCAGAGAAAGTCGAAAGAAAAACCCCATGACAGAAAAACTATTTCTTTGACTTTGCACTGACACTTTTTTCTTTATTTTTTTTTTCTTTAGTGATACTGGACCACAGATTCCAATAAAGGTAAGAGGAGGTGTGTGGATCAGGTGTTGCTGACATTGTGGGGACAAAAAGTCCAAACAAGGACAGTAAAACCTTAAATCACCTACAACTACCATTCACATTTGGGGTCAGTAAGATTTTATTTGTATTTATTTATAAGAAATTACATTTATTCAGCTAGGACGCATTAAATTGATCAAAAATGGCAGTAAAGACATTTATAATGTTACAAATGATTTCTATTTTAAATATATTCATCAAGAATCCTGAACAAAATTTATTTCAGTTTCCACAAAAATATTAAGCAACAACTATTTTCAATAAAAAGAAATAATAATAATTAAAAAAAATAATAATAAGAAATATTTCATGAGCACAGAATATGAATATTACAATGATTTCTATGGATCACGTGACACTAAAGACTGAATAAATTGGCTGATGAAAATTAAGCTTTGCATCACAGGAATAAATTACATTTTAAAATATATTAAAATAGAAAACAATATTAATAATGTTTTAATAATGTTAAAACATTTTTAATAATGACAGCTACGCAATTACCACTTTGACGCTTCAAAAAGTTCATAAAGAGATAATAAAAATAATCCATATGAATTGAGCAGTTTAGTCCACATTTTTTGAAGAGACTCAATCACTTTATATGATAAACAGATTTAATTTAGGTTTTTATTCACATTTAAACATTGATCAGCGAACATAAACAGAAGCTCGACTGAACATACTTGGTGCGCGAGAACAAACCTCTTGTAGAAGCTGAAGAACCTCTGAAGAAAACCTCTGAAGAACGTGCTGCGTAACACAAGAGAATGGATCTCATTGGTTCTCGTACTTCAAGCGAACATGCTTGAGTTTCCGTTTACCACCGCTGACATGTGAGTTGATGAATGTATGTAAAAAAGAGCCTAAATTCAATCAGTTCATATAAAGCGATTAAAAAAAAAATCTGGATTAAACCACTCAAGTCATTTCATATGGATTAGTTTTACAACCTCTTCATTAACTTTTTGAAGTGTCCGTGTCAGTTGTGTAGCTGTCTATGGAGGGACAGAAAGCTCTCAGATTTCATCAAAAAGATCTTCATTTGTGTTCCGAAGATGAACGAAAGTCTTACGGGTTTGAAACGACATTAGTGTGAGTAATTAATGAAGGAATTTTCATTTTTGGGTGAACTACCCCTTTAAAAACATAATACATCTCTACTCACATTTATACTTTTCCTGGATGTCTGCGTTGCATAGAATAACCAGGCCCGTCTTGAAGGAGAGCACTCGGATCTTACCATTACGACCACTAGAGAAAGGAACACATGCCAAAAATTTGAAAGAAATACAAACACAATTTCAACATTCAAAACTTCACTGAGGTTGTTCTACATATTGAAATTATCCTGTCAGTTAGTACGACCGTGTAGTAGGTAACCAGCACCAAACAGAACTGAAAGGCCCTGCATCGTGTGGTCCAGTCGGCTCAATGTCTCACCATGGATGTACAACACAATGCAGAAAAATCATCTCAGCAACTGCCTCGGCTCACTACTAAAGTCGTTAACAAGCTATCACGGATTTATGGTCAAAATATGAAGTTCTGGAGGAGTTACTTCCTCCAACCCATCTGAATCCTACAATGAGGATGCTGCCAGGGGCTGGTACTGCTAGCTGAGCAAAATAGTGATGCAGCAAGTATATATACACAGTGAACCTTTCAGATATTTGTATAGTGGTACATTTATTGCCTTATTCAATGTCGTATGCTTACAGGAAAAGACATTTCACATTTACTGCACCAGATAGACCTGTCAAAAAAGACTAAAGCAGGTCAGGAAGCATTTGAGCTCCACTGAGATCAAGATCTCACCAGCAAATCCAAACAGATTGCAGTACAGATCCAAAAATATTCTAGAAAACTGATCAAGCACTACCAAATCACATTTTGCTGTGTATAACAAGGAATCCCCTGTCAGTATTGCTACTAAAGGGGATATTTCCTACCTTGTTTGGCTTTCTTGTTCGACTGAGAGCTTTTCATTATCATCCTCATGCATGCTGCTCATTCTTATTCACATTCGTTTGTAGCAAAACAAAAAAGCAATTACTACCAATTATTCACAGGGTGAGAGCTCCAGTCATTAGCAGTAGGTAGTTAAGAGTCTGGTCTATATTTGAGACACATTCATGATGGTTAATAGAAAACAAACAAATATATCTTTTTTTATGTTGGCAAAGAAGCCAAAAGCTTGGCACAGTATATGATTTTTAAAGTCAAGCAGAGAACATTTTTAACTTCTACAGTATGATTAGTTGCCTGCTGGTGATTTCTCAGTGACATAGTCATAATTTCATTCACTTAACTGTGGAAAAAGGAGAACACCTAGGAGAACACCTTTGCCTACTGGTAAGAGATTTTAGAGTCAATAAGAGTGTCCACACTAGGCAGGTTCTTAGAAACTAGTCATTATATTCATGTTGCTTTCATATTGTTTTGAAAATGTACACAATTTCTTATACTTATTAATCTGACTTAACTTAGTTAAGTAGAGTCTACTTAATTTCATTTGTTAAATGTACTTAAATCTGTGTGCAAAAACTTGCGGGGAAAAATTAAGCAAATTTAACTTTGAAACCTTGAATATATTTGAGTGTACACATCTTAAAGGGATAGTTCACCCAAAAATGAAAATGCTGTCCTCATTTACTCACCTTCATGTTGTTCCAAACCTGTATGACTTTCTTTCTTCTGCTGAACACAAAAGAAGATATTTTGAAGAAAGTCGGTAACCAAACGACTGATGGACCCCATTGACTTCCATAGTAGAAAAAAAAAAAAAAAACTATGGAAGTCAATGGGGACCAGCAACTGTTTAATTACCAACCTTCTTTAAAATATCTTCTTTTGTGTTCAGCAGAAGAAAGGAAATCATACAGGTTTGGAACAACATGAGGGTGAGTAAATGATGACAGCATTTTCATTTTTGGTTGAACTATCCCTTTAAATCATTACTTTTCGAAAACAGTTTAAAATATATTTTTCTAGTTTTCTATATTTTTCTAATTCATAAATATCATTACGTTGTTGGGAAGTCAAATATCATCACAGTTTACAACAAACTAACCTTGTGTTGTCATAAAAAGGTCAGACTATCGGATATTTATTCTTTGTCTGTCTGTACCACATGACTTTGAGAATTCAAGAATACATTTTTTCTCTTTATTATAATAAGACCAATATTGTTATTATTACTTCATATTACTACTAAAAAGTGTTTATGTTCATTTAAATGCTGCAATGAAACAAAATGTAAATATTAAATGAAAACTTACAACTTACAGAATAAATGAATGCTAAATAGAAATATCAAAAAAATGTATTAAAAAAAAATAACACTGATCAGAACAGTCATATTACTCTGAATTTTTTTTTTTTTTTTTTTTTTTACTTTTCCCCCAAAAAATATCACAATTATTTTAATGCAGAAATGATTAGCATTTTAAGGCATTTTTAAATAAATTAACAGATAGGACAAGAGCGTCATGTCATAGACCCTTAAATCACAGAAAAAGGGCGCGCCTTATACACAGGCTGTGACTGACCAATAAAAGTGTCTTGCAGACAGCAGGAGGACGCAGAGTTGGTTTGACATCATTTGTGGGAGCAGATCAAAGGGGTTGTGGGTGACATTACCGTCAGTACCTGTCGTAAACGTTCAGCAGCCAGTTGAGACACATGTCGACGCACAGGGGGATATTGATCAAGATGGACCTTTCCTCCTCTAGTCTCTCGTACAGGGAAGTGAGTGCGTGGATGACTTCGACCACATCCATCACATGTTCGGCGTGCTGCAACTCCTGTTCTCTAAACACGTCCACCACACTGCTCAGCTTCAACAGGTCCACTAGAAAACACACACATATAGGCCAGATGCTTATTACTGCATGTGGAGTGATAACTAATGAGATTTGACTGTTCTAACATCAATTTATCTGGCCATCTCTAGTGCATCTGTGAGAGTATAGGCTAAAGGCTGTGTGCTGAATGTCATCCCAATTGGATAATGAGCTGAAACATGGAAGAGGCAGAGTGGTCATGGTGCTTTCAGGGTTAGGTTGGTAGACAGAGACACTAACAGGCTTTTGTTGATGCTCTTTTTATACAGCCATCCTCAATCATCATCACAGTTTCTGTAGCAGCCTGGTTATTAATTCGGCTAATGACATAGAATAGCAAACCAGGAGTCAAGGTGCACAAAGAGTAAAGAGAGGGAATGAAAGAGAGAGAGAGAGATGATGTCCTGAGAGACACTAAAATGCACATGCCAAGCTCAATAGTGGGTTCAACCTAATAAAGTAACATGAACAATTTATTCATGTTTTCTTCATGAAGATCATTCTACAAAACAGGTACATATGTGAAAAATGCTCACATATGTACATATGTGGAAAAAAAGACTATCAACAAACAGCTGATGGCAACATTTACTGTGCTACTATAGACAGTTGTGTGTTCGTGTGTGTGTTTAAGGTATTTCCCATGGGGACATACAGTAATTGTAATACTTTACATAGTAGGCTTATACCAGAACTTTTCGATCTTGACAAGTTTTGGTCCCTATGGGGAAAACAGCTTATAAAATCATATTAAATTAGGGTTTGTTTGTTTGTTTTTTTAAATGTAAAAATGTAGAAAGTTTTCTGTGAGTGATGTTTAGGGGATAGACTATACAGTTTGTACAGTATAAAAACCATTATGTCTAAAGAAATTCCCCATAAAACATGGAAACCATGTGTAAAAACAATTTTACTGAAAACAGGTTAATGGCCATCTGTGATTTTATTTAACAATATGAGCTAGTATTAATTCTGAAATTTCTTTTTTATATTTTTTGAATGGCATCACCATTTCAAGATGTGAACATTTCAAGGACTACCTAAAGTCTCCTCTTTATCACTTTTTTTGACAAGTCTGTGGGTTGAGGACAATCTTAAACCTTTTTTTGAAAAGCATTGTTTTGAAAAGCAGGACCTTGTAGTTTCAAAACCCTGAGGAATAAGTCTGCAATGTCAGATTAAACTGTAAAACCATCAACCTTCAAGAAATCACAACTTTCTAAAGTATGTCTTCAGAAAGTATGGTACAATGCATTTTACATTTTTACTTCATTACTTGATTAAATACACTTATCAAATGGGAAACGGACAAGTTTTATAGAAGTATCAATTTATCCTGTTGACCACACGATTCAAAACTCTCCACAAAGGAGTCAAGTTTGGCTAGTTAGCATGGCCAAGCCCCTGCTGGTAGATGTTGTACAACTACATCAATTGCACAACATTTTACAGTTGACACATTCAAAAGAGGCAAAAAAGCAAATCTTTTGCAAGACACATATGAATCACAAATATTTCAGAGTATTAAAACAGATGTTTTACCACAGCGCTCGATTACTTCTTGTTAAAGGCTCTTAAAAGCATAAAACGGACTTATATGGATCCGTGTATATTTATATTCTGTGCACAGTGGAGGGGCTGAGGGAAAGAAGGGAACTGCCAACGAGAGAGAGCTCCTGTCTGGACAATGGCAGATAAACCTCCACCCGCAAAGCGTGTCACAGGGGGAACAGTGGTTAATTCCTTATGCAGACTTCTTAATTACCACCCGCAAAGAAGTACAATCACACCAATTATTAGGCTTAATTAAGCTGCATAAAAATCACTGGGCTCTAATGAAACAGACAGATCAGAAGCCCACAGCAGGGCCAGCCTCGTACAAGAATAATCAATGACTTGTGCTCAGAGAACAGGAGAGGAAAAGGGCAAACCAATGTGGGTGTTGCTTTTTACATACATCTTAAAGCCTTCTGCACGTGCCTCAGCTTCATGGCCGTCCTGTATGCAGAGAACTTGATGTTATTCAGGTCCGCTGTGAGAGAACAGCAGGGGAGATGGGACAGTAAAAAGAGAGAATAACATAAGGAATGAGAAAAAAGCTGCAAAGGAATTAGCAAACAGAGAGGTGGAAAGCAATGTGTCACTTCAGTGGAGTTGAGCGGTTTATGCTCATACCGTGCCGGAGTGTTTAGACTACCTGGGTCACGTCGCATAAGATTAACACACACAGTAAACCCCTTTTAATCATTAATAATTAGAAGCTATAGTTGTGGCCCAGCTGCCCTCGGGTTAACACGAGAGCTGTCGACATCTCTGGGGTGGGATGAAATATTAGGTTATAATTAGAGGTCCAGGTAAAGAAATCCCGCTCAGTGTAAGACCATCTTCTACTTGGTGTATTTGAGCTTGTGTGTGTCCACATCACGGTTCCCCAGTGGGAAGTAGACACATAGAAGAAATAAGAGCAGAGTTTAACTCTCACCCAGAGCATGGTATAATTCAGTCATCTTTGGATGGTCCCAGCAGGTTGTCTGGGCCTGATGGCTATAAAAGTGGAGAGAAAGAGAGAGAAGTGAAGCAGTGAAGCCAAAAATAGAAAAACACAGAGAGAAGAGGGAGAACACATGCAAGAGACCCTCATGCCACTCCAAAACTGAAAAATGTCCCCTCTGTTGCAGCTTTGAAAGCAATTCGCATATTACACACCGCTTTAAAAGTTTTATGATAGAACAAAAAAAGCCATTGGAATAGTGACATGATGGTGCAACTTTAATTCTTGGGTGAACCATCCCTTTAAGTGTACAAATGTTTTGTATATAAATCCATAACTATACAAATCAAAAAATGCTACAGTAAAAAAAAGTTTAATTGTGTTACCTAATTGTATGCATTGAAAAACTGTAAGTGGTTGTAAATATATGTAATTTTATTGTAAAATACTATCATATTTTGTTTTTTACAAGTAAATCTAACAATTACTGTGTAATTTGCAGTGATGAACAGTAAAAGCACTTTTCCAGAAGTCTCTGCATGACAGATCACATGATTTTAGTTCAAATAATTTAATTTCTTCTTATTTTTGTTATCAGTAATGTACATTGGGGTGTTTTGTGGTTCATCTTCTGTTATTTGGTTATTGTTTATTGCATTATTTTAGTGTCATGTGTGTTACTCTAAAGCTGTTTTGTCTTTGTGTGTGTGTGGGAACTGGCCGCGTTTTATGATCAGATCACTTATGATGAATCTAATTCATTATGTAGCTTTTATTTGACCACCTGCATTATTATGGTGGTTGGTTATCAGTACATTTAAGGTAAAAATTAAGGTCAAATGCAGAGTTCAAGGTGATTGGTATATTCACATCATAATACATCACTTAATTTGATATGCAGTTATCAGTTGTAAAATATACAGGCATCAATACGCAATCCCTGAAACATTGCCATAGTATGGAGTGAGAGACAGAGAGCGAGCACTGACAACGATCTCGAACAAAGATCTCAGTGTCATTAAGAGCTCATATCCTCAAACATAAGGGTTTTCTTTATGACATTCAATGGAAAGCTTAAATACTACACATGGCTCGAACAGGCATGTACAATAAGAGCTAGATAAATCTGATACATGTGTGCTACATGCTTTACTGCAACAACCACTCATGACTTCCTGCACTTTACAGCCTATATTGTACCAGCAGCCAAAAAACTTAAATAAATAAGTGAGAGGACCTGAAGAGGGCAGTTTGCCAGCTGTTCATTCACTCATCATTACTTATGCTAGTGATTACATTGATTGGCCAGTGACATGCATGAAAACCTTCTGTTGCAAATGTTTTACCCTGTGGCTTGTTCACATGGACCACCACTGTATCCCTTCTCACCATTTGAGTTTTAAAAGCATGACATGGATTTTTCCCTTTCTGCTCCCTTTGACGTCAGGGTTAGTCATGTGTTCTTGTCATTCTACCAGCCAATTGTAATTCCATCTGCAGTCATGTATATTTCCTGTGACTTCAGAATGATTAGTTATATGGCAGTCTATGGCTTTCAAAATATGAATAAATGCTATAATAGCAAATAATTAAACTAAAATAACACTGATGGGAATCACATAACTTTTTAAAGGTGACATTATGCCCCTTTTCACAAGATGTTATATAAATCTATGGTGTCCCCAGAATGTGTCTGTGAAATTTCAGCTCGAAATACCTCCCAGATTATTTGTTATAGCTTGTCAAATTTGGCACTTTTTGGGTGTGAGTAAAACACTCCGTTTTTGTGTGTCCCTTTGAATGCTAATCAGCTGCTGCTCCCCGCCCCCGTTCAGAAGACGGCCGATCCTTTACACAAGCTTCGGATACAATAACAAAACACACGAATAATATCTCACATCCAAGATCTCAGAAATAACCAGTAGCGGATTGCAGCCTTACAGAGAGACTCAGGAAGAGGTTGCCATTTTTAGACTGCACCTAGACGTTTCTGAATGGTTAGTGGATACATTGAGTTACATTGATCCATCTAATTCTAATCACCTTGCATGTCGTTAGCCTCATAGCATAATTGCCTAAGTCATATTTAAAAAAAAAAAGACTTAGGCAATTATGCTATGAGGCTAACGATGTACAGTCATGCTTAACTAAAGTTGACACAGTTTCCTGAGGCCTTTATAAGACAGCTGTGGCATATTTTGGTCAAATAGTGTCCTGTGCAGCCAACGACAAAACAGTTTGCATGCTTCACTCAAACTTTTAACATTGCGTTAGAACTGCTTACACTGTTGTTGCTTGCGAAAACCAAATGGCGGCACTGTGGGTTGAAACGTGCAGATTAAGGGCAGTAATATTATAAGATTCCCTTCCTACATCAGAAGGGGAACGAAATCTGATCAGCTTTTTTTTGACATGCTTGCAGAGAAAGGCTTACCAAAACAAAATTACTGGGTTGTCACCACACAAGTTTTCTGGGTTGGTAGATGCACCGGGGACCTGATTATGGCACTTAAACACGGAAAAGGTCAGATTTTCATGATATGTCATCTGAGCTGTAGCTGTGATTCCCATCAGTGCTATTTTCAGTTTTAAGTTTAGGTTTAGTTTAAGTTTCAGTAATTTTGTTGTGCTTTTGTCATTTTATTAGTTTTTGTTTTTTATATTTAGCTTTAATTTATTTTTTTATTTCAGATTTATTCATTTTACAACTTTATTTTATTTCTTGCAATTAGTGGCCAAGGTAGCATTCTTAATTTTTAAGATTTTCATCAAATATTTATATTTTATTTAATTACAGCTTTATTTAATTTACCAAAAATGTTTTTTAATAGTTTTAGTTAACAATAACACTGATTGCTATGAATAAAGATTTTAAACGGTAACATTCCGGGAAGCCATACAACTACCACTGAAAGATTTCTTTTAGCATTCCAATTCATCTCAAAGTATTACAGACCTCCTTTCTCTCGACTAAGGATGTTAACCTCTTAACAGACTCTGTCTGTTGTGACATATCAAATTATTAAAAATACACCGGGCTGCGTGACAAAAGGAATGCCACAGTTGAAATGTTGCAGCACAATAATCTTCTGCACCAGGGATCAGTAATTGAGTTTGCTTTCTATACCTGATAATCTGACATGCCCATCCCAGTTTCACACTGTCTCTCACACTTCTGATGCTCATAGATGGCTAATAGTTTACAGCTGGACTTACTTGATATAGTATGGCACTTTGTTTGGGGAAATGGCACGTTCCCAAGGAATCTGCACGGAGCCTGGAGTGACAAAGAAAGAAAAAGGGCAATATCAATCAGACAGACATGTCGAGCATGAAAAGCTATTTTGAAAATCTCAAATGGCACAGCTCAAGGTTCTTCAAGCATACTGTTTCCACACAGAGAGGTTATTAAACAACAGCACCTCAAAAGTGTTCAGAGTGGTAGAAAGCTTTTCTGTAAGTGTGGAGCTGTGTAAACTTCTTTATGTGGAGCTTCAAAGGTCAAACGCTGCTGTGCAATGATATACAAATGGTAAAAACTGAGAACTACAATCACTGAGCACTCAGCACCCCTGTATTCCTTCTCAGCTGCTTTTACAATCTGAAATGAATTAGGTGTCAACACCCTTAAAATTCTCGGTTTATGTAATGTTACATGTATTATACTTCCCTCTAGTCAGTGGTGGAACGAGGCCCAAGAGAGAAGACAGTGTGCCACCTCCGCACATGGCTTTCATAAGTACACTATACCTCTTTATTTCTCTATCCGAACTCCCTCTCTGATCCAGGGAAATCCCAAAATAAAGTGCCGCAAAATACGTCAGTAATAATTGCCAATAATAGTCCTCTGAGCCTCATATTCAGATAAGGGCCCGAGCTAAAGGCTAACCAAACAAAATCTTAAACAGTGCACTCTGTTTAGGGCTGGGTACCGAGTTCGATACTTTTTAGGTACCGACCGAATTGCCTCGATACTATCGAGTATCGAAAAATGACTTGTTTTTCGGTACCAGATTTCGATACCAAAGGGGTTAACTCGTCAACGTCAGTGCTCAAACAAATACATAGGCTATGAAATGCACAACGACACGCCTAAAGTCGCTCACGCACATACACGCAAACTCTACACACACGAGACGCGCGGAACTCTCTGCGCACATAATCATATGAGACGCGCGCGCGCGCACACAAACTGTCCACGCACATTCTCATATGAGACGCGAGCACACACACACAAACTCGCGCACATACTCAATGAGACACGAGCACACACACTCACAATACCCTAAAGATGTGGAAAAGTCGATCAAAAGTGTGGCTACATTTCTCCAGGCTCAATGCTAACAGCGCGCGATGCATTTGTGGTAAAATAATTGCTGCAAAGACCTGTACCGCGACAGATATGATGAAGACCTTGACAGTGCACGGAGTAAACATAAGAGCAGAAAGTTGCTCCGTTTTTGACTGGTAAATGAAGAGATACCTTGTTGATCACTCTGACAGTGCTTATATTGCAATTTACTGAATGTACACTGCCGTTCAAAAATGTGTTGGTCAGAATTTTTTTTCAGTAAGGATGCATTAAAGTGATAAAAAATTACCTTAAAACATGTGTAATGTTACAAAAGATTTCTGTTTCAAATAAATGCTGTTCTTTTGAAATTTTTATTCATCAAAGAATCATGAAAAAAATGTATCATAGTTTCCAAAAACTGTTTTCATATTTCTGAAGGATCATGTGACACTGAAGTAATGATTTTGAAAATTCAGCTTTGACAACACAGGAAAAAATTACATTTTGAAATATATTCAAATAAGATTTTAAATTGTAATACTATTCCACCAAACAAATTCAGCTTTGGTGAGCATGAGCTCTTTATAAAAAAATATTTTGTTCCTTATGTATATGTATGTATAAGGAATATTTTGTTCCTTTGTGCTTTTTTTTTTGTTCCTTTGTGCACTGACTAAGGAGCATGAGTCAAACTGAAAAAATAAAACCAAAGTTTTTCTGAGTTAATGTGTTATGTAATCTTGTTAAAATGGATTTCATAAAATTGGTATCGAAAAAAGTATCGTTCAGGAACCGGTATCGAAATCAAGGTATCGGTATTGGTATTGGTATCGAAATTTTTTGAACGATACCCAGCCCTAACTCTGTTGGTCGGTTTCGCAGACAAGGCTTAAGCCTAGTCCCAGAATAAAATACATGTTTGAGCTGTTTTAAAGGTGCTGTATGTAACTTTTTTACTCTACTAAAGCATAAAAATACCATGTTTGCAGATATTTATAAACTAAACTAAGTTCACATACTCATTTCTCTGAAAAACACCTCTACAGCCTTTTTTTTTATTATTATTATTTTACACATTCCGTGTTGTCAGTCGGTTTTTGTTTTGGTCTGTGTGATCTCGCCAGTTCATTCTAGGGATGCACGATGATATCGGCACAACATCGGTATCGGCCGATAAAAGCTTTAAATGACCATCATCGGCATCGGTCGATATGATCATTTCTGCCGATGAGCCTTGCCGATAGAGTGGCGCGTTTCCTATGTGCACGTGACGACCGTGCATGAGGGCCAGCAACTTAACATGTGGAGGCATTTCGAGCATGGGCGTCAGTTTGGTTTGAGATGTGCTGGGGACAGAGACGCATTCGCAAGTGCATTTTCAGAAGTGCTGGGTACAATGACGCAGTAATTTTTTTTCTCTTTCGAGGCAGGTCATGTTTTGAAAGACGATGTCCTGTAGCTTACTAATGTAAACTCTCCAAGCTACTAGGCTCTCCACAGAGCATAAAATATTCATTTTATTTTATAAAAAATTTTCGTGTTTGCATTTATGAGGAAAAACAGTGACAGTTCTCGGTTACGGACGTGAGCGCTCTGAAAGCGGCACTGAAAGAGACTGCTTTAAAACTTCCACAGAGACCGCAAACAGAAAGCACAAAGCCTTTCTAAGTGAATTTCGTTTTGTATTAATTGTATCTTAATTTTAATCAATGTTTCATCAACCAATTGCCTGGATTTAATAAATAATAAGTAAAGCAGTTAATAGATAATAGATGTCACGACACGGAGGCGCCCGCGATTGAACTGGAGCTAGTCTCATAAATGAAACGAAACTCAGCATAGCCTACTTGCCTCACAGACCTGAGAAATATATCTATTATCTACAGAACGCTTGTAATCACATTTTTAAACAGAACAATTCAAAACGAAAGAAAACTATGTAATCCGAAATGTGCATTTCTCTCTGGCGCGTTCACTACTGCGAAGATCGCGAGTCATCGTCAACTTCATCTTTGCAGCCGACACAGAAAACACTTGTTTATTAATAAACAATTAAAATGTCTCCTTGCTATATTTGACATATTCATAATCATTACTTTTGCGGTTCGTTGTGACTGCTTTTAGTTGCTTTATTGGCAGCGCCACCCTTACATGTTACATGAACGGGTCGCCACTGCATCAGCACCGAAAACAGGGGAGCATTTGGTAGACCTGTTCAAGTAGAAGATGTACATTTTTTAAATTTTTTATTTGAAAATTTATTTTTATTTATTTTACTCCTAAGGACTGAAGTTTGAAGTCTGAACTTAAAAATAAAATGTGGCACTGGCATATCATTTATTCTCCAAGTGAAATAATTTGCCTATTTTTCAGGGGTGAATGTCTGTCTACATTTGTAAAATTATACATTTATGGTAGAGTCAAATGTTGTTTTGTTTGTCTTGTGTATTGCCTTATCTACAACACATGAGTGTAATACGGTAAAGGTAGTACAGGAGAGAGACTTGGATTTCTCTTAAGTAAAATTAAAGTGTAAATATATCAGGGGGAAAATGTGTACATATATCGGTATCGGACAAAATTAGTTTGAAAATATCGGCATATCAAATATCGGCCAAAATGCAATATCGTGCATCCCTAGTTCATTCAATAGTATTTCGACACCCTGGGATGCCGGTTGGCAGGAAACACAGCGTATTGCAGCCTTGGAAATGAGGAAACAAACTGGGTCAGATATTGCAGATTCCACAAAACCTAAAAGCCTTGATATCTATCTAAAAATCTCTATGAACCAGAGCATATTAAAATGCGGATAAATCAACTCATTAACTTACTCAGTAAGTCTCCTCGGCTTTCCTTGTCAATTGTGCTCGTTCCTTTTGCGTGTACTCAAACTGGCAACCCAGTTTGAGTACAGTCTGAGGAGTGTCGAGTCTGAGGAGGAGGGGGCAGGGGAAACAACAATCTCCCATATTTTGAATTTGGACTGCAGTACCTATCTCAACCACTAGCTGCCATTCTTACAGACAGCACCTTTAATTGAAAGCAACTTGCACTGACATCTCTTAAAATATGCCAGTGTCATTGTTTTGTCTCAAGATTCACACCAGTAATGTTTTTTCTATGGTATGTTTAAAATATCCTGGCTTAATCTAAACTTTGCCTGTGAAACTAGGGGCCCATTCTTTGTACGTGGATTACTCTGGATTTTAATGTTAAAGATTTGACATGATTCAGGATTGTTAGGTTCTTCGAAGATCATCCCGGAGTTGCTGTAATAGCAACAGGTCCATAAGCTCAAACCTGCACGGGAGCAGGCTTATTTCATGTGAACAGGATTAGATTGTATTTTTTTAGGCGGATACTTAAATTGATTCTTAAAATCTGTTTGAGCCACTGCTACATTTTCTTACAAGAGTACCTTACTGAATCAGGAACAATAATAATTTTAAAATAATAATATTATTATATTGTTGTGTAGTCTATCATAATATAGACATAGATGGGAGTGGCTTGATGCAGTGCATGAGATGTGCATCACAGGTAAAAATTAAATGAATTGCTAATAAAGCCTGGCCTGTACAAATACTAGCAATGAAAATAACTGGGAATCATGTAACAAACAGTACACATTTAATTTTTCTATCATAACTTATTTCGTTAAGGTCCCTTGGCTGTTTCCTTACAAAGGTCCAGAACTTCTGCAGGTTTTTCGCCAGGTGTGTGATGTTCTTAATTAATGTCATTATGTTGCTGTCTTGTTGTCAGCCAATCGCTGCATTACTGATCATGGTTTCGAGTATCGATATATCTGCCCTTTCCAATGAACACAAGAACGTGCAGAAATCTCAGACAACTTAAAGGGATAGTTCACCCAAAAATGAAAATTCTGTCATCATTTACTCACCCTCAAGTTGTTTCAAACCTGTAAGAATTTCTTTTTTCTGATGAACACAAAAGAAGATATTTTGAAAAATGTCTGTAACCAAACAGTTGATGGACCCCATTGACTTCCATAGTATTTTTTTTTCCTACTATGGAAGTCAATGGGGTCCATCAACTGTTTGGTTACAGACATTTTTCAAAATATCTTCTTTTGTGTTCATCAGAAAAAAGAAATTCTTACTGGTTTGAAACAACTTGAGGGTGAGTAAATGATGACAGAATTTTCTTTTTTGGGTGAACTATCCCTTTAATCCAGATATTTTAATCAAATCCACAAATACATTTGAAGAACCAAATAAGCCAGAGATCAGCTATCATGATTAGAAGATCTGGCATCTGTCACATCATCTCAGATGTGTTAAGGGAGGTATAAAGAATGGACCCCAGGCCTGTACGTTTTTGCTAACTTTTATCTGGTTCTTAGTTGTCCCATAAGTAGACTACCTGTCATTCTGGACTCTATACTCCCACCTATCGCCCTGGATGTATGAAGTTTGTTCTTTTTTGACTATGTTTTCTTTGTCTCTTATATCAGTGGTTCTCAACTCCAGTCCTCGGGACCCACTGCTCTGCACATTTTGTATGTCTCCCTTATTTAACACACCTGAATCAGATCATCAGCTCATTAGGAGAGACTCCATGAACTGAACTGAGTGTGTCAGATTAGAGAGACATACAAAATGTGCAGAGCAGCGGGTCCTGAGGACTGGAGTTGAGAACCACTGTCTTATATTATACCCATCCATTATGGACATTCTTGGATTCAATCTAAATTGTTTGTGCATAGTTGGTGGTTTGCATTGATACGCTACTAAAGCGGAATTTTATAGAATACTTTTATGTATTGTCTCTATTTTTATGTGTATGTCTGGATTTTGCATCTCATTTGAGTATAGATCACAATGATATTTCTCAAAAGTTCTTTTCATTTATTTATGTGAAAACTTAGTGGGTGGACATTTAAAATTCCGCCAAAAATGTTAAAGAGCCATTCTCTTTTGTAGCTGAACTGCGTGAGTTGGTTGAGTCCAAGTCAAGATCTGAGCCCAGACATTGTCTAAATGTCACTGTCTTTGTCCTGGAATGTTTCACCACTGAGCTCCATCAGCCCATCCCTCGCTCTCTATGGCTTCAAATAAGTTATACCACACTTACTAGAAAGGAAGTGCTGTGATCCGGGGCCAAAATCTCTGTGGGCATCTTGCAATTGTTTTAGACGTTCTTCAATAGATCCCTTGAGTAGAAAAGGAGAAAGAGGAGTTATTTTATATACTAAATCATAGTTCTCTGATCGTATAATGGAATGGTTCACCAAAAAACAGAACGTCAGATGGGTTTTAAACACCATGACGATGAGCAGATGACAAAATTTTCATTTTGAGGTCCCTTTAAGTTTTGTTTTATATGGACCAGTGTACCAGTCTACTGCCCCCAATCAGTTTTTGAAGAATTCATACTGAATAAATAAGCACTGACTCTGGATAAATGCTCTGAAAAGAGTGATAATAAGAAAAGTGGTGAGAGTGTTGCACAAGTTTCCCAAGAGTAATCCAGGTCTGTCGTTGTCGCCACCAATCAGACGTCTCTGGGGAATGGTGGATTACCTAATTAAAGTTATTTACAATGTAAATCATTCAGAGGATGTCAAAACACTGATATGAAGGCCAACAAATCCACTTAAGCATGAAGTATTTTATTTCCCTCATTCTCTTCCTGTATTCTCTCCGTTTCTGTGAGGCATTTCAAGGACAACCAGCACTGCTTTGCAATATATATATATATATATATATATATATATATATATATACACACACACACACATACATACAGTATATATATATATATATATATATATATATATATATATATATATACACACACACACACCTGCGCGACACATCCGTCTCGTATCTCTCATATCTATCTGTCTGTCTGTCTATCTGTCTGTCTGTCTGTCTGTCTGTCTATCTATCAAATATATAAATAATAATATAAATAAATAAAAATATATATTATTTTTATATATTTTTTTAATGACAATTTTAATCGATTGACAGCCCTAACAAACGTAAATACAACCTCAGATGGCCAACAACAACACATGACATATTACAGTGTCATAATTCATTTAACAAAAATAAAGCCAAAATGGAGAAGCCATGTGTGACAAACTAAGTACACCCTATGATTTATTGGCTTGTAGAACCACTTTAGCAGCAATTATTTGAAGTGATCATTTTCTACATGAATTTATCATTCTCTCACATCATTGTGGAGGAATTTTTGCCCGCTCATCTTTGCAACATTGCTTCAGTTCTTTCAGGTTTGAAGACATTTGTTTATGCACAGCTCTCTTAAGGTCCTTACACAGCATGTTAATTTCACCATTGACTGGGCTATTGCCACACCTTGATTCTTTTCTTTTTCAGCCATTCTGTTGTAGATTTGCTGGTGTGCTTTGGATAATTGTTTGACCTAATTTCAGCTTTTGCTGTCGGACAGATGGCCTCACATTTGACTCTAGAATACTTTGGTATACAAAGGAGTTCATGGTCAACTCAAAGACGAGGGTCCTTGGCTGAAAAACAAGCTCAAATCATCAACCCTCCACAACCGCGCTTGACAGTTGGTATGAGGTGTTTGTGCTGATATGCTGTGTTTGGTTTTCGCCAAACATGGAGCTGTGCATTATGGCCGAACATCTCCACTTTGGTCTTGTCTGTCCAAAGGACATTGTTTCAGAAATGGTTTGTTCAGATGCAACTTTGCAAACATAAGCCGTGCTGCCATGTGTTCTTTTTTAGAGAGAAGAGGCTTTCTCCTGGCAATCCTTCCAAACATCCCATACTTCAGTCTTTCTCTAATACTGTCATGCAAACTGAGGCAAGTAGAGTCTGAGGTGCAGTTCTTGGGTTTTTTGCAGTTTCTCTGAGCATTGCACGGCCTGACTGTGGGATGAATTTGCAGAGACGTCCACTCCTTGGAAGATGTATAATAATGTGCTTCAAATTGTTTGGAAATGGCCTTGTAACCCTTCCTAGATTGATGGGCAGCAACAATTGCTTCTCTAAAATCATTGCTAATGTCTTTTTAAAGACATTTGATTAGCAGCGCCTTACTGCTACTTACCCTATTAATTCATATGGAAGCAGTAAGGGTGTACTTAGTTTGTCACACATGGCTTCTCCATTTTGGTCTGGTTTTTGTTAAATAAACCTTGGACCATAACTCATGTGTTGTTGTTCATCACAATTTTAAGACCTGCTAAGGACCAGATGATTTTTTATTATGTCCTGATATGTAAAACCATAGAATTCAAAAGGGTGTACTTTCTTTTTCACATGAAGTTTATGAATGTATGAACATGTATTAATGTTTAAGGATTAAAAGCCAAGGATTTATCAACACAGCATTTCTCATTGCATTCATACTACAAACACCACAAGAAATGCTCAGATAATAGTCCTGTGTGTTTTCCCTTACATTAGGTCACACACAAACTGCTGCAGATATGCATTTAATAGTCATTTTTCAATAACTGGATTCACACACTCACATGTACTTCTCACTCTCCCTGCATCTCTTTCTGGCTCTTTTAAGCTCCTCTTACACATAAAACAACCAGATGCAATCGAAACACTCAATTTCATTTTACATCTTCTCTATTTTCTCATTGGAAAGGCCTTTGTTTTCCCATGAGCATGTAGACAAAAGGCACTTCCCGTGACCGATGATAATGGAGCCATCACCGCTCCCAGCCAGGCAGGACCAGCTTATTATATTCTATCTCCTTAGCTCCATTTTTCATAGTGCATATGCACAAACTTAGTTGGATGGAGTCAGCGCTGGCAATGGTGACCGGTGTACTGTATGATCTCCATAGGGGTCCATTAGTCATGGTGGGTAGGTAAGGATGAGATAAGGATGGTGTGAGTTCACTACCTGCAAAAGTTTCCATCTGTTGTTGAGGTGCTCCAGGGCTCTGGCGTTCTCCATGGACAAGTGCACGTCAGCTATGGCCAGCTGATGGGCCAGGTCGTTTATGTGTTTCATTCCTTCCTTCACCTGGGCCAGCTCTTCTTTAAACAGCTACAAAAGAAAGAGAAAATGAGATGGATGATCAATACATATATAAATATATGATTCCTCACTGAAACTTTCCATCTGATTTCTGAGTGCACTATGCATTGTGTTACTACTGATGTTACATTTAAGTGTTACAACTATGCCTGCTTTCCACTACAAATGATTTAAAGGATAAAAAAAGTTGTGATACTGACAGGCTAGCCACAGGGTGGATATTTTAGATGTTTAAAGGGATCTTTTATTCCATTCACAGCCTACACTTGTCCATTTTCATTCAATCCGCCACCACTGCTTGCTTCGTTCCACACATTTACATTGAGGAGCTACACTGGGCATAATTGCAAGAAAGATCCAGTCTGTTGATAGCAGTGAAACTGCACCAAATGTCTAAGTGTGACTAGACCCAATGTGTGTGAGAGAACTGGTGACAAGTGAAAAACTGAAAAAAATGCAGAGAGAAATGTTTTTGAAAGTGAAAAGCTGAGTTGAAATTCACCACCATTTAGGGTTGGTACGATGGTATTTGTTTTATTTTTTTTTATGTTTTTGAAAGAAGTCCCTTATGCTCACCCAGGCTGCATTTATTTTATCAAAAATACAGTAAAAACAGTAAGATTGTGAAATGTTATTACAATTTAGAAGAACTGGTTCCTATTTGATTATATATATAAAAAAAAAAATTATTCCTGTGATGCAAAGCTGAGTTTTTAGCAGCCGTTACTTCACTCTTCAATGTCACACGACACGATCCTTCAGAAATCATTCTAACATGCTGATTTGGTGCTCAAGATTTTTCTTATTATCATCAATGCTGAAAACATTGTTGTGCTGATTAATATTTTTGTGGAGACAATGATAAATTATTTATAGGGGTGTAATGATACACATGTCACGATTTGATACATAACTCATGATACTATCACATTGTTTTAAGTCTAAATAAAAAAAGAGTTTTTATTTATTATTATTATTACTTCTAAGACATAAGGTACAAAGTTCACAAAAAAATTATGTTGATTAAAATGCTAAATTTGGTATGAACGTGGGTGGTGGACTTGAATAGACTTAAACTTGGTCTTGGTTCCCAATGCACAGTGCAATGGAGACACCAGAATAAAAATATTCATGATTCTGAAGCTGAAAATGTGTCGGACACATACAGTATGCTTGCACTCTGTAACTGACACAAAAAAACATAGGCCTTTTTATTTTACTGGTAAAATGAGACATTTGGCATTATCAGGACCCACAAATATTTACCCATTAAATTATACATTATATTCAATGTTATACTGTATATAGTAGTTTAATTTAGTACTGTCACTGAAACTCCCGCTATTAATGCACTTACATGATAAGAATAAAACAACTAAAATACTTTGAATAATCATACTACTAAAACTAAATGCGATATGGTGATTTAAAGGGGTCATGAACTGCATTGTTTTATCATTTTATAATGTGTCCTGTGGTGCACTTATAATGTTAGTATGATTTCTTTTGAATTTAGAAATAAAAGGCATTTTTCCTAGCCTGATTTTAGCCCTCTGATATGAACGATCTGTTTGAAGTGAAATATCTAATGTGAGACTTCAGTCACAGAATGAATGCAGCGATCTCCTCACGGCAAACTCGATTTCTGCACATTAACGAATGCTTTCATCAGAACTAACAGTGCAAACACATTATAAATAAGAGATAAGAAATAAGAGATTTTTATGCGGTACATTTCACTGTGGATTCTTTGGTAAATCAGTCGGAATTTCGGCGCAGGCTTTGCAAACAGACTTTTACGATATGGACTCAACAGTAATATGATGTAAGTATCCGTATTAATTTTAATGGCTGATCTGTGACCAGTGATAGATATATATATATATATATATATATATATATATATATACACAGTGCAATGCATAAGTGAATACACCCATGCTAAAGTTGACTAAAAAGAGGAATAAAAAATCATATTTTGGAAATTGAACTTAATGCCTTAATTAAAAAAATTAGGAAAAATCCAACCTTTAAGGACACCAATTTTCTTTGTGAATGAATAATGTATCGTAAATAAATAAATAAATGTTCTTCCTTAAAATACATGGTGCATAAGTGAGTACACCCCTATGTTAAATTCCCATAGAGGCAGGCAGATTTTTATTTGTAAGTATTTTTTTTTTTTTTTTAATTTAGGATACTATGCATCCTGATAAAGTTCCCTTGGCCTTTGGAATTAAAATAGCCCCACATCATCACATAGCCTTCACCATACCTAGAGATTGGCATGGGGTACTTTCCATAAGATCATCTCTCAATGCAAATCAAACTAGCTTTTAGGCTAACTGAAATAAAATCATGCCAATCTCTAGGTATGGTGAAGGCTATGTGATGATGTGGGGCTATTTTAATTCCAAAGGCCAAGGGAACTTTATCAGGATGCATAGTATCCTAAAATTTTTTTTTAAAAAATACTTAAAAATAAAAATCTGCCTGCCTCTATGGGAATTTAACATAGGGGTGTACTCACTTATGCACCATGTATTTTAAGGAAGAACATTTATTTATTTACGATACATTATTCATTCACAAAGAAAATTGGTGTCCTTAAAGGTTGGATTTTTTCTAATTTTTTAAATTAAGGCATTAAGTTCAATTTCCAAAATATGATTTTTTATTCCTCTTTTTAGTCAACTTTAGCATGGGTGTATTCACTTATGCATTGCACTGTATATATATATATATATATATATATATATATATATATATATCATTTACTGTTGAGCCCATATCGTAAAAGTCTGTTTGCAAAGCCTGCGCCGTAATTCCGAATGATTTACCAAAGAATCCACAGTGAAATGTACCGCATAAAAATAAATAAAGCTCAACTGAGACATTTACATTGCTGAAAATAAATAAACTAATCACATTCCTAGCATTAGGATCCTTTGGTTTGGTAAGTTATTTTTAGTCCAGTAAACCAAAGTTCTGAAATTTATGGGATATTCTTATAGTATGATGACCTCTTTATATGTCAAAAGCTCAAGGAAAATTTGATTTCTCAGTTCATGACCCCTTTAAATAATGTTTGCCCTTTCACTTTGAGGAGTGCCGCTTTAAATGATCTTTGTGCTTTCACTTTGAGGAGTTCCGCAATAGAACGTAAATGCTTCATTTGATCAATGCAATCAATCACAGTTCTAATTGCAAAGCATGTCAAAATGACTATTCCCAAACTTAAAAGTTAGTTCATCCAAAAAAAATGTATTCTGTCTCCATTTACTCACTCTCATGTTGTTCTCACATGTCATGCACACATTTGAACATCTGTATTTAGATTATACATCTTGTATTTGGATTAGACCCGCTCGATTGAGTATTTTTTACTTTGCCTTTATGACCTTTTTTTGGATCTTTAGACATGAGGATGAGTACATGATGACAGAATTAAATAATTTGGGTGAGACCGATAACACTTACTCATTTATAGTTATATATAACTAATTTAACTCAAACCATATAGTTTACATCAATGATATATTTTGTCGCATTTTTATATCGCAATATCTTGATATAAAGGTGTATCATTATACCCTATTTTTTAGGATTCTTTGAATAGAACATTCAAATGAACCACATTTATTTGAAATATTAATATTTTGTAACATTATAAATGTCTTTCTCAATTTTAATCAATTTAATTCATCACTGCTGAATAAAAATATCAATTTCAAAAAAAAAAAAAAAAAAAAATTTTTATCAACCTCAACTGTAGGCTATAGGGTATTTTTAAATGTAGCCTAGTTGTTGTCGTTTTTTCCCCAGGAATAAATAAAAATGAAAATCCCAGATTTTTAATGTGGTCTCAGACTTTTGAACCCTACTGCATGTAAATAACTGTAGGAGCCTTGATCTTATGTCCTGTTCATAACCTTGACATGCAGCCAGGAAAACTAATGGAAAAAGTCTGTATGACTTACCATGTGCTTGCTGGTTCTGACAGCAGGGGAAACATTGATAAATGCTCCACCTCCTGTCAGAGTGTAGCATGAACATGTCAGTTCACTAAGTCCTGCTTCAGCCTGAATTAAAAACTCAACATATTGCATCAGGGTACAGCTCCAGGCAGACAAACTATTATTTAATTACACGGCTGCAATGACATGTACTGTACTATTCACAAAAAGGTACATTACATCACAAAAACATGTCTACATTAACAGAGAAACAGAAATACCATTTCCACACAATAAGTAATCTGTTGGGACTCGAACAGCAGAATAGAATATCTGACTCACTGATGCACAAGGTGGTGCTCCAAATAGATACCTACACTGTTCCATATTTATAATAACTCTGCTTATCTCCACGGAAACAACCATGATCATATCGTCAATAAAAATACCTCCTATTGTACAGCTGTGGGAGTTCAGGTCGCTACATCATCAGTGGTAGATTACGAGGGGAAACATTAGGGAGATACGGTTTTCACTCAAGTCTTTGAAATAGCATGGTAGATTACAGGATAACATATTCAGATCCCTCATCTTTCAGTGCTTTTATTATCACCCTAATCTCTCGGTTTAATCACAGTCAAATGACTGAGTACAGTATCTTTAAGGGCAAAACTAATAGCAGCATACAGCCGAGTGAGCTATACTATATAAGAAACCCATAAAACACGCAGGCTGGAAACCATACACAGGACATCCAGAAAGTAAATGGCCAGAAAGTAAAAATGCCACTGGACAGACTATGACTTTCCATTTGCTTTCTAGATCTCATATAGTACAGTACATAAGTAGACTGCAATATACTGTTAGGATAGTTTGATGACAACTGGTGTGGACCAGCCCAAACTCCAGGATCTCCAGACTAAAGAAACAGGCAGGTAACATCATCACATCTCACCAAGGACACATTTGCACTTCTGCCCTCAGGCAATTGCTATAGTTTTCTGTGAAGAGAACATCCAGCCACAAGAAAAGTTTTATTCCACAGACCATCTCTACTTCTAACAGCTAGCATAGTACCTTATTCGGAAAGGCACAGATAATGGCTTCAAACCGAATAACAAATTCCACCGAATATAAAAAAACGACTGTACACTCTGAATGAACTGATTGCGACTCAAATAGCCGTGCTGCATTGCAGTCTCTGTGCGTCTCTCAGAAATCAGAGCTTGGCAAGCAAGAGTAATATCAACTAAAACACTACAGTACATTATACCAAATTTTAGGGCTGTGCAATTTTCGAATTTGGCTTCCAACAATTATGAAAACAAGATAATCCACGTGAAACGATTATTGTGCCGCTGCCGCGTTCTGTCCCACACACCTTCCTTTACTTCACAACGGTGCACTTTCGTTCCTCCCTAACAGCCCAAACTTGACATCAGCCAAATAAGTGAGTGTTTAAAATGCAGTCTATTGTTGCTAAACTGCGGGACGTGCTTGATATTAAACAGATACGCACCTAAACTGTCAAATAGCCTACACATGTAAAAATGCCGTTTTGATAATTATCTTTGTAAACACAGTCAGTTATGTCTTAAGTAAATGTAAACACTGAGAAAGAGCGCGTGTAACAGTATATTGGGCCCGTGCATTAGTTCTTAAAAAAACAGCAGCCTAATGATCTGCTGCAGTGATTATTGTTAATCAAACAACAAAAGACAAAGATAAAATCACTTACTACTCTTTAATGAATAAACTGTAGTTTTAATAAGGATTAGTATATATTTAATATGTTCAGGAGTGTTATTTTACAATTATTTAATTTCTGTTGTAGGCTATCACTTATCTGAATACCACTGTTAGTAGGCTTCCTAAAAAGCCTAAAGCACTATTTATTAAATTTGTATTTTTGCTCTGTTGCATTTTTTTGTCGGATTAGTTTGTTTGTTCATATTGTACTGCTGACTGTTTACTTGTCTTCTGTAACTGTTTTGAGGACTTTTACTTACATTAATTAACCTAGTATTAGTTTTTGCTGAAGTATTGATAATTAAAATTTCACTGACATTTAAAATTTCACTTAACATGAAATATAAGACTTTGATCATATCACCCACCTATAATCGTTAAATAATCGTGATTTCAATATTGAGCAAAATAATCGTGATTATGATTTTTGCCATAATCCAGCAGCCCTAATTTCTACTATTTGACATGTCTATTTTAATTATTTAAACCTTGTTCGATATGTTACACGAATTAAATAAATAAGCACAGCACGATCGCAAATCAAATAGTAGTCTCATGTAGTCTCTGCACGCCTCTCAGAAACCAGCTCTCTATAAAGAGTAATATCAACAAATTTATTGAATCATACACATATTCTACGCGCTACTTGAAATGTCTATGTAAGTGTTTTAAATCTTTAATGATATGATGGCTGCATGATATTTTTATCTTACTCTCTCGGAAACGGCAAACATTTAATATATTCATTATAATGTGTTCAGATTTGAATTTGTATGCATATAGTAAAAGTTGTTTTAGCCGGTTTCAACCACTGAATATTTACTTGCAACTTCCATGTTCTCTAATCAGCTATTTTATATAGAGTCCAGCTCCTCTTATTTAAGGTTAATTGTGGACGATTGTCCTGACATTCTGTACACAAAGTTCCTCTGGATCTTTTAGTATTATTGCTCTAATTAGAAGATTTTAAATATTTATTTTTTGGGATCGGAAAAGGTCCACGATCCGGGATTTGAACTCGCACCACATCTCGAAGCACTGCCTATAATTATAATAAAAATAATTATTTTATGAGTTATACAAGGCATTTTTGTTAAATGATAACTACGAAGGGAACAAAATGACATTTAAAACGGTCTTCTCAAGTAATTTTCTGAAGTACCGGCTAAAGCCCCATCCACTTCTGCTTTTATCCAAATACAGATACGAATAATTTTGAGATTGTTACAGATAGAATACCTACTACTATCTACCTGTTTTTATTGTTCAGTATAATTATATTGTTTAGGCCATATAGGCATTAGGCACTAGATACTTATTATGCAAAAAAAGTAAATTATTGATACAATCGTATATACAGCACTTAATGTGCATCTGTACATACATTCTTAAAAATAAAGGTTCCAAAAAGTGTTTTTTGCAGTGATGCCATTGAAGCACCAAGTACCAGTGAACAGTTCTTAGAATAACCATGTTTTTCTAATGCTGGCAACACACGTAACAACTAGCTGAAACATTCTAAGACTGAACTGAACACACTTACACACTGTTTCCAAGGACTGGAGCAGATTTTAAACACCAACAGTGAACACCGACTGAACGCAACTGTCTCTGACACGGCATGTTTGGGCATGATCAGTCTTAAGTATCAAATTACATTCATAATCGGACTTAGTCGTTAAGTGTGTCCCCGGCTTTAGTGTAAAGAGCATTTTAATAATCTAAAGAACCTTTTGTGGAATGGAAAGGTTCCATGGGTGTTAAAGGTTCTTCATGGAACCATAGATGTCATTAAAGAAACTATTTATTTTGTACTTTAAATCTACTGCTTGAAAATCTACAATCTAGATGTTTATTCTTTAAGATTTTTATTTTAATTCAACCTTTTAATTGTTCTTTTAAACCTTCTAATTTGTTTCCCCTTTCTGTTCTTATGTTATACATGTATTCATGTCTATAAGCACCCAGAGCTCCTGGAAACCATACAAATCCCATGTGAGTTTTTGTACACTTATGAAATAAGTTTCTGAATAAAGCTTATTCTGAAATTAAATATATAAATAACACAAATAATTCACATCAGAGGCAAATCACATCACACATTCACAGTAAAATTAAATAAATAAATAAAAAATCACTTCCTTGAACCCTACAGTGAAATGAAATGAGACAAAAAGTGAAAGACATGCTATGCCCCGTGGATCGTCCCATTGCAATCTGGCTAAAATTCTTAGAATTAGTAATTGAGGGACATGTGAGGTCCACTAACAAATGAAAAAAGACAGTAAAAATATATAAAGTCCATCAGAATGCCTCACATAATACATCAAGATATCAAAATGCATGCAATAATATAGATGCACACTGAGCCTCTTTATCTATTTAAAGCAGCACATCTAGAAGTAAATTGGGTACATGCATCACAGGGTTTCAGCAGCCAACCATACAAAAGTCAAATTCAAGTTACTTTTTCACCTCCTAAACATTCCTACCAATGCAAGATGTAATACTGTTTGGATATTTTTTTAAATTTCATTTGCTACTACCAAAATAGACCTAATTCAGCGCATTGTAGTTTACATCAATCCTAGACAACTGCCTACTCGCATATCAATCAACTATTGTGTCTATATTATGGATAAACTTTGACAAATACAAGCAGCTTTAAAAAAATAACTGGGACACATGGTAACTTCACAGAACTTCACAGTTTTCCTGATATCATCATGCAGTGACACAGATCATGTGAAGCATGACATGCATGACTAAAATAACCTCAAGAATTCCACTCAAAACTTCAAATATGCAGGGGGATTGAAGTAACACTGTGCTGTGCTGACTTGTTTTGTGCTCTTTTATGCTTTGTGTATGTAGTAACACAATGAAGTAGCAAATGATGTATGTAGTCACCAAATCAGAGACCATTCCTTTTAAAAATCCAATCACAAATGTGTAAACAGTGATTTGTCTGCATTAGTCACTTGTGATCAGGTCACCGAAGACGTATTACCTTGGTAGCATCTATATGGTCCTGCAGCGAATCAATGAACAGGTCTCCTACAGGCTCCCAGGCGTCCCTCACCCCCTCCGCCTGCTCCAGAGCGGCAGCCAGCTCCTCCATGGCAGCCTGGATCTGCAACAGCCTCTCCAGGGTTCGCTCCATGTGCCGGTGTCGGTCCACACAGCGTGCCGTCAACTTCTCCCACAGGTCACTGGCCACGTTGGCCTGCTTCCACACAGAGCGACTTACATTCAGCATTCGCCGGCGAGGAGAGAGCTCTGTGATGGAGAGGAGGGGAAGAATGGAGATTAACAGAGTGAAATGAGCCAACAGAGTGAAAACAACAGCCCTGATCTCTCTATTATTAATTCCTCCATATGACACAGACACACTCATGATGACATGTGGATGCAGAATTGGGCTGATGACCTACATGAGGGGAGGCAGCTTCTCATCAAGGATTGTAATGCACCTGTGCTGAGTTAATGTTGGGTTAAACTACCTGAAGAGCTATCCGCCAATAGCTAGGTGTCCATCCACATATTTGTATGTGATTTTGGGATATGCATAAAATATGCTGGATGGAAACACCAAGATGCAAATTCACATTTCAATTCAATTCACATTTATTTGTATACTGTTGCACTTTTCACAAATGCAAATCGTTTCAAAGCAGCTTTACAGAAAATGCAGGCGTCTACATTACAATTTTGAGTAATCTGTTATCAGAGGTAAGTGTGTCCAAGAATTGTATCTCAGAAATGTACATATAAAAAAATAAAAAAATATATAAAAAATTCACACAGCTAGTTAAAGTAGGCAGGATTTTTCTAAAAAAACTTTTTCCAAAATTTGTTTAAACTGTCTTTATATACCAATACATAATAAAAATGTAAGTACTCTGAAAAAGAGAGTATAAAAATCGAGTGTCTCTCTAGTCCTCTCAGGACTGCAATAAACACAGCTACTTATTTCCATTCACTCCCACCCCCTCCCTTCTGGGCTCCTTCCAAAGCCACACCCCCAAAACACATGAACGCGCGATGCCGACCACTCAGCTGGAGGAGGACCGCAGTGCATGTAGTGACATCATGTCAGAATCACATGAAATAAAATACCTAACTTTATCATTATGAATATAAACAACTAACATGGCTGTTAGTACTCACTATCAAGCTAGCATATCGAAACTGGTAAAGTTTAAAATATATTGAGTTTGATTCGGTAACGAGCTAGTAACATAAGGCAAAGCTAAAAACAGTTTGCATTGATACACATTTTCCCATTACCATCAGTTACACTGTGATGAAGGTGAATTTCGTGTAAGATTCATAACATATACGGTGTTTTGCATGTAAGAGCTTCCACGATGAAAGCACTGTTGGCTCTGATGAGGACTAACGTTACACTCAGGTGACAAGTAGCCTACCTTTCTAGTTCCTTTTTTTGCCTTGTTTGCCTTCGCTGACAGTATATGCAGGTACTGGGAATTTTGACTGCTCTTTCTCTGCCATAATTGTGATTCTTCCTAGCTTCCGTGCATCTCTCTCTTCCGCTCCTCGAGTCAAACAGGTGCGTGCATGTGGGCAGCTCCTGTAGCGGCAGTGGTGGTAGCCATGGTAGCGAGGGAGAGTGACAGTCGCCCAGCCAATCATTTCATTCGTTACGAATGGAATAAGAATCTGTGTTTATTGCAGTCCTGAGAGGACTACAGACACTCGATTTTTATACTCTCTTTTTCAGAGTACTTACATTTTAATTATGTATTGGTATATAAAGACAGTTAAAACAAATTTGGGAAAAAGTTTTTTAGAAAAATCCTGCCAACCCTGCCTTTAAAAATGTATTAATTTACAGCAGAAACAATGAGCTCATTGAAGTGTAAGAATTGAGAAATTAGAAAATGCCGGACAGTCTGGTTGAGGAACGACCACTCCCCGAGAAGACAAAGGACCTTTCTCGAAATTAACATTTGACTCTCTCTTGAGAAACTAGAATCCGAGTCAATCGCCTCACCCATATTGTCTCTCTTACGCTGAGACCACCAGATATTCACCCAAAAATCTATATGGATAATTATCATACAGTATTATACATGTTTGGTATCATTTGAAATGTCTCAGTGCAACTGGTACAAAGGTATCATCCCCAAAAAAGTAAAACAAAAGGTAATAAAGTTTTTAAGAGTTTAGAGATAACTTGCACACAGAGGGTTGGTGTATCTTCCAGGCAAATGGCCTCCCGCTCCCAAAAGGTGTAAACTCTGAATGCAAATTCCCATTGTTATCAAATGTTTCCATGGGAAAGAAGTTTCTGTCTGAGTCTGAGTACTTAAGGAAATACAGCGAGAGGCTCAGGGCGATTCTGTAACTCAGATTGCCCATAATGTTGAAGGACCTCAAAGACTCCAGCATTATGTATTTTTCTAAATGTCGGGTTTAGCCTACATCTTTTACTCTTTATCTCAGAGTATTTAATGTTATTATATTGATTATCTTTGAACTGATTATGAAATTGGCAAGATACATTTACTTGACATAATAAATTGTTACATTTGATTTTATTCTGAATTACTCTGAAATTGTTTTCCCGAATAGATTAAACGGATTTGTATGTTACCGCAAGTCTGTGTCAGATTAGTGATGACTAATATTTGGCACTAATTCAAGTGTACTTGGTTTGCAAAGACAAGAAGTGAATTTCCATTTAGGACAGCAAAAATGCTGCTAGACCAACCTAAATTTAATTAATTTAATTTAATTAAAATAATTTAATGTTACTTTAGATAAGTGTACGTGAGAAACCACGGCATGGCCAATCCAAAGCTATTATAAAAGAAGTAATGTTGGTCGACTTATATCTGTAGTAGTGGCCATACCTCTGCCTGAAGTAAACGTTACCTTAAATTCAAGTGTATGCAATTCCATGGGGGCTATAACAAAGTATCTTTGATTGTGTAAGCGTGAATGCGACCATCTCAGGTATTTAGCCAATTACCTCTGTTTATTGACCAAAAACTGACGAGCTTGTAATCGTGAGACCCGCGTTAAACAGAAGGCGAGAGGACCTCTGAGCGACATAGCTCGAATAAATGAGTAAAACAAAGTAAAGAGTTAAATAGAACAATCAAATGTATTGCTAAACTGTTATATAATTGACTAATAACCAATTGGCAATCTAACCTAAATTTGAGGTTGTGATAAAATGGAGTCAGATAAGTTTAATTGGAACTAAATTACTTTGCCACGCGGAAAGACAGTAACGCGCAGAGACCTTCACCCGTTCTATCGGATACCGCCATTGGATCTGCCATTTAGACGGGCTTACAGAAGTAATGATTACAAGTTGTGAACATCATGATTACAATATATAGAAAATTTGCATTGGTGCATGCTGATTCAGAGTTCGCGTCATATAAAACGTCCAAAAATTATGTCCTCAAAATTATACACAAAAAAACCTATTCTTAACCTTTAAAGACCGATACAGCCGCCCGCGGCATAAAATAACAATCGTTCTAAAATGTTTAATAACTTTTGAGTCGCTAATCCAATCTGTATGCTTTAAAATGCACCGTAAAGATGAGATTCTCAGCTTTCCCGTGTTATCACGGGTGTCTCTATTGGTCATTCAGTGGCTCCGTAGTGCCGGTGATTGCGTCATCAAAATCTGCAGCAGTGATTCGTCAAGGAAACACATGTGGTTTCTTTCTTTGAGCCAAACAGGAACGATTGTTGATGCTTAGTCCCACCCCCATGCCCAGATTCGTCCAAACGGTCATCAACTCAACCAACAAACATAGTGATTGGTGATTTTAACAACCAATCACGTTTCTTTATACATTTTTAACAAACGCAATGCATTGAAAACTACGCATGAAAACTAACGGATGCAAAGTTTTTGACCATAGCGCAAAACACGAAAGAGCGCAAAACATGAAAGAGCATAAAACACGAAAGAGCATGAGTATGTAAAAAAAAACAGCAGTACAAATCGGGAGGATGTGTTAGAATAGATTTTTTTAAACGAGTCGTTAGACCTGGTGGAACCTTCCGATTCAGAAGATTGTTTGAATCATTTGCACTGTTTATCTATTTGTATTTAGTTTGTGAAGATTATTTGCACTATTTGTTCATTAGCACTCAGTATATTACCCTCAATGAACCATTTCTTCATTTGCACTGTTTATTTCTTTTTGTATTTAGTTTGTGAAGATTATTTGAACCATTTGTTCATTTACACAATGTATATTGTATTGTTAGTATTTATATTGCACAGTTGTCACTACTTGTTATATTGTTTGCATTTGTTGTTCATGGTCAAATTATAATATAATTTTCTGAAGAAAAATGTTTGCTTCAGTGTTCTGTTGTAATATAACAACTTTTCTATTTACTTTACTTCCTGAACTTATTTGGACACATCTACATTGTCAGTAAATGTAATACACCTGTTTTTACTCAAAAACGCCTAGAATAATATCATAATAAATGGCTATAACTTGCTGAGGGACTGTTACATGTAGACAAAATTTCATCTGGAAGTCTAAAACAACCAAGTCTAACTTTCTAAAAGAAAAAAACAAAACTTCAGGAAGTTCTGTTTGAGTTCACACTGAAAACACCACATTTTTTGCTGCTGTTTTTCTTAAAATCCTGTTAATTTCATAAATTCTCTGACAAAAGAAATGTAAAACTGGGACTTTAAATGAGCTAGCTGGAAACTTTAGGTTCTCCTGTTTAAAATGATATATGGCACTTGATGCTTGCTGCTAGAATGGGTTAGAAAAACAAAGAAAAGTACAGGTGAGTCAGGCGCCCCAAAAATGTTCTAGGTCTTTAAGGGTTAATGAGTACTTTGATTTGCCGATTAAAATATCTAAAAACATTTATACAAAATAAATGTACTAAAGAAACTACAGTGCATAACATTAAGACTTAAAATTTGTTCACTTGTTTTTAGTATAAATAAGCTTACGCTACGTCTACGTCATACGTCGGGTCAAAGGCTGTCCTTCCATTGGAACTTGACACTCTTGTGAACGTGCGCATGACCATTGTTTTTGGCAGTGTACCATTACCTCCTTGAACTGTTTGACACATTGTGGAAAACATTGCTAGTGGCAGTTGATTGACTGGCACAGGACCCACTTGTTTTTGAGCCAATTACCTCAGCCCTAAATATCATGTGACTAACTTTTCAGGAGCCGAAGTAAAACAACATCATGACACTTGATTAAATGTATCGAAATGGTTCATTAACCACTTTTCATCTCTAGGGAACAGACCTTTCCCATCAGGCAACGTCTCCTCAGGCTCCTGGAAAGGGTGTTGTGCCAGGAAGGTCTGAGCCGACTCCAACACTGAGTAGATGTAGGGCCCTCTGGATTTGACATCTTCCATGAAACCCTGCACACAAGAGCAGATGTTTACTAGTTTACACACTGACATGATCAAACATCATGCACAGGCATAAACATGAAAGCAGCATCACTGACTAGAAGTCTGCACGGGCTTTAAACTGCCCGGCCCGTACCTGAGATCGCGCCAAGATATAAGCCAAGAAGGCTTTGTAAAACCTACACTGCCCATAATCGCCGAGCTATTTATTGGTTGAAATGACAAGATCATTCCATACAAGGTTTAAAACATTTACATGTGTAGATGTTCTACCACTTGATGTATCTGATTCAGAGAGACGCACAGAGGCAACACAGCCATTTGACTTGCTATCGCGCTTTATTTCATTCATATAGTTTACACATTTATTTACCATTTCGTACAATGTTTTAAACATTTAAATATACATATCAAATATTAGAAAATGTGTATGATGTAGTGTTTTGATTTGCGCTGTGCTCAGTTTACACTCATTCACTTAACACACATTATTGCATAGTAATTTTAGAGGTTTATGTATCATTTTGTGCTATCCCCTGGCTGACCTGTTATCCAGCAAGCTCGAGGAGTGACTGTGACTGATGAATATTTTGGTAATTATTATGTAGAACACTTTGCAGTGCAGCTTTCCTTGCATCATTTGGCACTGTAATACGTTTCCCCTCAGTAATTGTTTACCTTATCGCACTCATAGTTAAAGGGTTAGCTCACCCAAAAATGAAAATTCTGTCATTAATTACTCACCCTCATGTCGTTCCAAACCCGTAAGACCTCGAATTAAGATATTTTTAATGAAATCGGAGAGCTTTCTGACATCCCATAGACTGCAATGTTATTACCACTTTCAAGGCCAGAAAGGTAGTAAAGACATCGTTAAAATAGTCCATGTGACTACACTGCCGTGCAAAGGCAAAAGAACGTAACTTCGTTTTTGGTCGAAAATGAGTTATTGATATTTTTGGCACATTCAAGACCTCCTTTATCATGTGGATATTCCGTTGTTTTTTCGAGAAAATAATGGGTTGTCTTAACAGTAACTTCCAAAAGCCCATGAGAAACCAAGGCAGAACACCGTAACACCAGTTACCGCTCTTTGGCTTTGTTTTGGAACGCTAAAATTGAGTTACGGTACTCTGCCTTTGTTTAGCCGCGCGTCAATCTGAAGTTACTGTGCCGGTGTTCTATCAAATAATGCTACCTATCAGACTGTACGGTGTTCTGCCTATGTTTTACTGTCCATTAAAATTTTAATTATGGTATAGCCTGTATACTTTGTACAGCTTCCATCAGTCCCTGTAACTTCTGATGTCCCCAGAGCTTTGTCCTGCACAAACTCGGTCAGAACATTTAGTATGGTCTGAACCCGCTCCATCGACAAATGTGCGATATTGTTCGCGAAGGATATATGCAGAGTTGACAGAAAAATGTTACACATGCCGTAGCAGATTGAAATTCTTGAAATACAACAAATAACTAAAGCCCCGCCTCACCCAGTTCGGGTACCGGCCTTGTTGAAACACTCATGCATCTAACTAAGTGCCAAAACTTCGCCGGCGCCTTCAACACTGCCCTAAACACGGCCGAGCCGATGTGGGAATAATATGTCACAGGGAGTGACAATAATGAAGCAACAAGGGTATATTGGTGCATACAACATAATGAAGCAAATGCTGGTGCATACAACATCAGACCAGCTGTTACAAGCGGGATATACATACAATCACAGCGTCCGTAATAAATCCGCGGGACGAGCGATGTGCACAAGCACAATAATAGGGCAGACAGCTGAAACCACCGCATACTGAAAAGACGCAAAACACAGAAGGTTGTGCAATAAATGCATTAGTTATCTAGGTAGTCCACAACACGCTCCCCACTGAGTCTCAAAGGGGAAAGCACTGCGTTATTCGTAACCGTGAGGAGCGCGACACCTTCGAACATGAATCTCGGGAAGCGCCTGTGATGAGGGCTATCTGAATGTGAAAGTATATGGGTCTTTCAGATCCACCGCTATAAACCAGTCCCCTTGTCCAATGTGCGCAAGGATCTGTTTTATCGTGATCATTTTGAACGCGCGCTTAGCAAGTCTTATGTCACTCGGTACCAATGGAAGATATCTTTACCGCTATGGAGGTATTTTGTCATGTCTAATGTATTAATAATGCCATCAGAATGCAACCAAAGCACAGGATAGCAATAAGTAAATGGCTATAAGTAATTGTAAATCATACAAAATAAACGCCATGATCACTAGATTTATACAGGTGTTACTATGCTTTTGTTAATGGTGATAAGCAACGAAATATTGATAATGTGGAATTTACTGCCTTTTGCCTTGGCATGACTTCTCACTTTTTGCTGACAATGCAAAGGCAGAGTACAGTAACTTTAAAATGGTCGTCAAGTTTGAGCTCAAGATTTTTTTATGTAGATCATTTTCATTACTAAACCATCTAATTGCCAGATTTCCAGTGTCCTACCTATAATTAATTTGGCGGGAAAGTTATTTTTCTCAGTTCCACACTCTAGCGAGTTAAGGTCTTTTGCCTTTCTAGAGCAGTACAGTCCATGTGATTTATATATTTTTTATATAAATTGACTTTATTCAACAATTTTTTCTCTTAAGTGTCAGTCTCTTGACACTGATCACGTAGTAAACACCTGGTTGTACATCAGAACGCTGGCTCAGTATTGGCCGGCTCCTGCGTCAGCACCACACCCATGTGTCGTGGTGTTCCTGTGAACAGCATCAGAGACTGACACAGAGGAATATATCGTTTTTCTTAGTTACAAACCCGAACTTGAAGACATTCATGAAACCACCCGAAACCCGTGAGTTCTTCAGCTACGTTGGGTAGCAGACCTCTATCACTAACACACATAAACTAGCTCACAGACAGTGAATGGGAGCCCTACAACATCCATCAACCCCTACGATCCTCTTATTAGATTTTAAATGTCTTCATGGTTCTGCCCTAATATATCTTTCTAATTTGTTGAATAAATATACTCCAGCAAGATTGATCCGAACATTCAATGGTAACTTGTAACTTGTTAAAACGGCTAAAAATGGACAAGTCAGCCTTTGGTCATTTCGGTCCCAAGTTTAAGAACTCTTCCTGACAACCTATGAGCAATCAACTCACTATGCACTTTTTTAAAAAGCATCTCAAAACATTTGTTCACTAGGGCCTTTACTTTATTTATTTTATAATTGTATTTTGTTTTCTTTATTTTATTCCTATTGTGTGTGTATGTATGTTTTTTTTTTCTTCTTCTCTGTGAATGCACATATGTATTTCTCTTCTGTAAAGCACTTAGTAAACACTGTTTTTAAAAGGTGCTATATAAATAAAGCTTTACTTACTAAGGTGTCAATCTACCGAACAGAACCTGAATAAAGCTTCAGCTTTACTTAGGTAGATATTGTCAGATTATTATTAATGGAATAGTTCACCCAAAAATGGAAACTGTGACATTGTCTACTCAACCTCATGTTGTTCCAAATCTGTAAGACATTCTTTCTTCTGTCAATATAAAGATGATATTTTTAGGAACTGTTTTTGTCCATATACAAGGCTCGGAATTGCGACCATTTTGGTTGCATATGCTCCTGAAATTTAATCTGTGCGACCTAAAAATATATTTGGGAGCATTTGTGCAAGTGCAGATAATGGTTGTGGTGCGACCCGTTTTAATTTCTCTACAAAACGTTCGCAAATTACTGCACAGTGTGTACCTTATGAGCGCTGATACGCGGTGGCCGGACCATCATTCTATCCAACGTTACATAACTAAATCAAACTTCATCCTTATGTTCTTAACTTTAAAGCAGATTTTAGATTGGTTAATATTAGCTGTCAATCACTCCCACTCCCTTTCACTGCGCTCCGTTGTCACGTGACAGGGAGCTGACAACCACGCAAAATTTAAAAGGCTGAATAAGAGAGAAGATGAAACGCTGAAAGATTTCTTTTGTAATCTGTCATCTAAAGTCAGAGTTGGTGATGTGGTTAATGTGGATCCACCAGCTGAAAAAAAATCGTACATCTTTCGGAGAGAGTGGCTAAAAGATTTAGAGTGGCTCCGCTATGCTGATGGTTCAATGCATTGTGTTCATTGTGTTCATTGTAAAGCCTGTGGGACAGAGCTTGCAGGTGACACAGCATTCGCAACTGAATTAATACATTTTAAGCGCGAGAGCTTGGTTAAACACAGAGAGAGTGCAAAGCACAAAGAATACAGGGACAAGTGTGTTATTAAGGCTTTTAAATCGCCAGGATGCTGCCGGTCGTGCCGCTCTACTGGCAGAGCTAAACGTCAAATTTGGTGGGTGCTCCTAAATTTTTGCTGGTGCTCCTAACTTTTTGAATTTGGGAGCACCAGTGCTACCAAGTAAAAAAGTTAATTTCGAGATCTGTTATAATGAAAGTCAATGAGATCCAAAAAAATATTGGACCCAATTCAGACATATTTTTTGTTCCACAGAAGAGAAATTCATGCAGGTTTGAAACGTGGACTTCGAGGACCAGAGTTGAGAACCCCTGCATTAGACAGGGGTTATGTTACGCAGCATGCTGGTTATGGATATTCCCAAAAATGGCTGTGCAACCGTATTTGGAGTCACTCCCAGTAACACGCATCATGTCCTTATAACCAAATTGAATATCGTAAATTGAATTAGCTACCAAGAAACTGTTATCTGAAATCAAACAGCTAAAAGTAAGAATATACTACTGTGCTGCTGGAATTTAAGAAATCTCATGAGGGGTCTTTGTGGAAAGCCCTCTTACCCATGTCTTGCTATTCCATGTAATAACTGAGGCCTGAAAATGTTTTTATTCCACTTAAAGTGAAAATTTAATAGTAGCTAAAAATAAAGATTTAATATCACTCATGTATTAATTATACATGTGTAGGAAAAGCCGCAAGAAAGGGTTGTTTCTGTCTGGTGATGTCTCTGTTATTTCCTCAACTAAGTAGTCACTAAAAACTAATGATAATATGTACTTAGTCCTGAAAGACTCATGGGAAACCATTATATTTTCAGTCTAGAGTGTTTGGACAAGCTTCAATATATACAGTTTTTAAACCAATCCAAACTATTCAAAAATGTCAACAAATGCAGAAGAATTAGCACAGGGGAAGACAAAAAGATTATCGCATTAAAACACAGAGGAAGAAATCCACTAATGATCAATAATTCAAATTTCTTAAACCGCTGTAATTCTCTGCAGAGCAGCATATGTGTTTTTGCTCTCTGCTTTGTCAGAAAAGTTTTAGGGCAATGTGGCATATTGGGAACATGAACATCATACATTGCAGGCATGAATTGAAGGAAAAGAGAACAGTGTGTGGAGGGTGGAATGATAGAGCAGGACAGGAGTGCATGCATGTGCATATGTGCATGTACATATTTCATTAAGAGCCAAAAGGGAACAGTAAGGGAGAAATAAGTGAGAGCCAAGAAAGGGAAAGTAAGACACAGGCCTGTTAATTTGGAGACTGATTTCACAGTGTGTCAGTCACGGGAAGAAAGAGCTTGCTATCTCTCTCTCTCTTTCTCACTCTCTTGCTCTATCTTTCCTCTCAATCCCCTATTTTTTCCTGCTTCATTCAGCTGACAGCATTGGAAATTGGTGCTAAGATGGAAGCAGTATCCTGCAGTAGTACAGGACCAATTACAAGGTGTGTATTTATTTGGCAATGTGAGTTTGTGTATTGGGAAAAATAACATGTTTGAGTGCAGAACATAATGTGTATGCACAGGAGAGTGGTAATTATTTAAAGGGATAGTTCACCTAAAACTGAAAAAAATCTGTCATTGTTTCCAACCCGTATGACACAAAATCCTGACATCCAACCCCAGCTTTCCTTGGTTCACATGTGTTCATCGGAGAAACATGACGTGTGATCTGTGAATGAATCACTCTTTTGAGTCTGATTGCCTTAATGAATCAGGTAATCCAATTCTGAATGAATCATTCACAAATCTGACTGATTCTCGAGTGACTTACTGACTCAATGATCTGGTAACAATGGTTAGCAGCTCACTGGAGGGGAAGATTGTCAGCAAATAATGTAATTTTTGGCCTGTTTCTCACACAAAAGGTCATATGAACCAGTTCTTTGATTCTTTTCTAGGGCTTTTGTGTCCATTTTTGAAGCTTGAAAGCTTCCGTACCCATTCAATGTACATTGCGGTCTTCAACAATTTCTCCTTTTGTCTTCCAATGTCAGAAAGAATTTTAAATGGGTTTGGAATGACACAAGTAAAGGTCTTTTGGCGAACTATTCCTTACTTGGAGAGAAAAATGTGAGAACATACAATTTTTATTGTTCCTGCATCTGTTGGTGTCACTATTCTCTTTGTTCTATTTTTAGCGATCTTTGGAACCTCTTTGTGGCTTATGAAACGGGGGGGGGGGTTCAGATTTCTAATTAACATGTTTCCTTCAGGTCTACTTTTGCATCTTGATAATGGATTTAGCGGCTTTTTATTAGCTTACAGGCAGGTGGGCTTGAATCTTTAATATCATTCTGTCTGAACTCCTGCTGCCATATTGCAATCTTAAATATTGAATTGATTCTGTTATGTTGATAGATGACAAGATTAACCGTGTTCAAGAGCAAAGTCAGTAAGAGAAAAGATATGCTAATGTGGGTAATGACAGCATGAATAAGTGTACATGTGTGTTAGGCCAACCTGGTGGAACTCCCGCTGGTGCTGCACCGCTCCGACGTCACCACCTATGGGCAGCTGCTCGGACATCTCCTCGTCTTTAGCTGTCAGCCATTCGATGATCTCCTGCAGGGACAGCTGGAGCTTCCCGCTGTTGTCCGAAAAGGCCTCCAGCCGTACCCTGCCAACACAGCAGACGACAGCCCGCCACAGGGCACGGACCCATGGTCAAATCTTAGACAGCACTGAGATCACAGCACTGAAAAACTGTCCATATATGGAATCTCAGGACATATTCATACGGCACCTTGTCACCATTTCTGTTTTATTATTTTTGAGGGTTTTGCAATGTTATTCCCTGGTGAACAGGCCAACATAGCAAGACAACAGCATTTGTTTGGATGCATATGGATGCTGGTCTCTACCAGGCTTCTTAAGTATCTACACAAAAATAAATAAATATTACTCATTTCATAATTAAATTAACTTAAAAAAACAGATCTGAAACATTTTTGCAAAGAAGAGTCAAGTCAAGATGTGCCAAGATGATAGAATCCTATCCAAACAGACCGAGTGCTGAAATAAAATCAAAGATTCATTAGTTGAAGTGATTCAACTAAGTATTAGTTTAGGGGTGTACACACTTATGCAGTTTTTAAAATATTTTTTTCTCTTAAATGTGTCACTTGTTTTCAGTGGCATTGCATAGGTTGTAATTTTTACATTAAATGTACAAAAGTTGTCATACAATTTATCTTTGTATCATTTCTGACAGGGTGGGGGGCGTGGCATCACGATGGTGGCTCTCCATCGTGATGTCGGTCATCGTCCATCGGCACAACCCTACTTGTGATGGATCTTAAAAAAAAAAAAAAAAGTATTATTTACAGGCTCAATATAAAGTATTTTAGGATTAACCCTTCCAATACATATTCGTACCTGTAATTAATTTAATTCACAAAGGTATGTCAAAAGAGAAATAATGAAATATGAAAATTCTAATTCCTGGCTTGACAGTAATACTATCACTCCAAACATCGAAACGATCATAACACAAAAATCGCTCCGGTCTTAGTGAATTGACATTAGTTCCTCAACGTTTACATGTGCACCAATAATGCTATTATTTCCAATAATAATCTACTATGGTTATTCCACAATCAAACAGACATACCGGCATACCGGCCACTGTTTTAATCTACTCGCATTAAATTCAAAATACATTTTTATGGACAAGTTACTGGATTGGATATTGTTTGTGCGCTGCCGTTGCGTTCTTCACGGCGTCTGAATGGAGATACGGAGAAGAGACTGTGCAGAGGGAGGTGTGATAACAGAGTTTAGCAATTTGGACAAGAGGAAACTTCAGAATAATGTCACAGAGTTAATTCATGAAGTTGTGTGAACAACGCATCCGTATAGAACCGAATATGAGCACTTTGGTCAGAGAGATTAAGGTGTTTACATGCCTGTTTATTGCAAAAAAACGCCACATAGTTACGGTTATAGCGAATAAGCTTTTCCTCATGTAAACGCAATACTTCGATAAAACTAATGTCAATACGCTCATACCCAGCAAACATGCCAGTTCTGATTCACCAGGGGTGTGTAGACTTTAAATCCACTGTTTATCTATAAAAAAGAAATGTCAGGAAATGGGATAAAAAAACAAACACCACAGGCTACTTGCACTGGTAGTAACCCTCCTCCATCTCCAACTCAGGGATGTCAAAAGAAGAGAAATGTAAATGCTGAGGAGCATAACACATCTCTGTGAGGTCCCAGCATGTGATAAAACAGAAAAACATGTCTCAACCCATTGCCCTGCATTTACATGGAGGAAATCGTGGGATGAAAATCACATATGATAAATAAAATATAAAGTGAGTCGTTTAGCTACCTGCCCACACAGACTGGAATTGTTTTAGAGACCGGCTGGTTCTGTCAGCAACCAAGCTGATGCTGTACAGAGGATTAAGAGAGGAAAAACCTTGTTTCAATAACCCCCAGTGTAGGGTTGGGTATTGGTTGGGTTTTATCCGATACCAGTACCTACTCTGTATTTTTTAAACGGTTCCGGTGCTTAAACGTTTCTTGAACCGGTACTTAAGAAAACGAAACCGCACACACTTTATCAAAAAAATAATACCTGTGCGTGTGTGTGTGTCCAAACTGGACACAATATTAACTTAAATCTATAAAGATTTTCTGATTTCTGATTAAATGAAAAATTGCGCCGTTAAATAGGCTACTGATGTAGCCTAAAACACTTAAGTTAAGATAAAAATTTTGTCTTCTCATCTGAGCAGAAATATTTAACACACACATATACTTGATATACTTCATACTTAATCTTGCATATCAACTTGATATGCAAGATTTGCAGTTGGCATTAAAATACTAGACTTACCATGTCCACCACAACACTGGCAGCTGAATTTGAACTTTCGTCAAGCGTGTCAGAGCAGTTTTGGGGTTCTAATCCGCATTCGTACTAGAGTTTTTTTTTTTTTTTTACCGATTATGCTCATCAGTGGTTGTATATCAAGCAGGGACACTTTTGTGTGCTTTATATTTTGTGATTTCACCGGAACGAATAGAGAGTCTCCGCAACGTATTGAAGCGTGCGTCCGAGTAAAGACAGGGCGGTGTGCGCGAGCCAATAAAGAAAACACTGTATCAGCGCCACTGATCGCAGCGGCAACGAGCACTTTGATCACTTGATTTAAAAAACACATTTCAGCGCTAGATCGTCTCTTATTTAACAAACGAACGAAATGAATGCTCTGCTGGTTAACTGGAGATGTTTTATTATTGGAACATTCGTGCCGCGAGATGTTTTATAGGGGGCGGTAAAAAAAACCAAAAAAAACAAAAACAATCAGGCACCGAAGGTTTCGTTCTTATTCGGTCTCGTTACTACCGTTTACGTCGGAACCGGTTCCCTATTGGAACCGGGTTTCGGTACCCAACCCTACCCCAGTGTCCTCACAATTGCACTATTTCTAGCCTGTTATATGCCACTCAAGAGCATTGTCAAAGTTCAGGGAACGGGGGAAAAAAAATAGCTAAGACAAAGGGATAAACGAGAAGAGAAAATATATAGTGCATTCATTCATGTTATGTGCATTCAGATTTTTTAATTACTAAAATACAGTATATTTTATATTAGTAATTGCACTACCTTTCCAAAACATTGCAAAGATAATGCAGCGATGACCGCATTAAGTCATGGGTGAAGTATGTACCAATTCAGATTTTCTCCAGGCCATGCATTAAGGTTAGTCGCATGATGGTTGTGCAGCACAATTTTACTGTGTTTTTTTTGTGTTTGGGATCATGAATTCAGCTCCAAGTATTTGCAGCATCCTGTCTTCCTTCATTTTAACAAGATGCTCAACCTCTGCTGATACAAAAGCGGCCTCACAGCATGATGCTGCTTCGCTGCAGGTACGCTGCTGTTTGAAGTGTGGGCAGTGTCAGATTTGCAGCACATATATCTTTGAAATGTGGATAAAAAGCTATATTTTGGGCTCATCTCAGCAATATTTTACTAGGTCACTACTACTATTGTTTTTTGGCTTCAGGTATGCTTTAGCATGGGTCTTAATGGGCTTATTTTGTGCAATAGTTCTCCCAAACAGGTTATTAGCTTGGCAGTGGTTGCATTAGACTTTCTCATTGTCCGTTATTTTGACAGAGAGGGTCGTAAAAATTCTGTCATAATCTATATTACCTGTCATTTAGATGTTCATATTTTAATGATAATAAAACATTTTATAGCTTTTGTTTTTTGTTCACTTGAACTTACAGCATGAGCATATAGGCTTGTGCATTTATTTATTTATTTATTTATTTATTTATGAAGAGAACAGATTAACAGTCAGATACTGTGCGTCACTTGTCATGTTCAACACCACAATGTTTGTTTGTTTGTTTCCCTGTAGTGACAGCAGAGGCCACTAAAATAAGACCTTTGTGCCTGAACAGGCAAATATGAACAACGCAATATTACAAAATACTAATTACCATTAAAATATGAACTAAAAAAGTTTTTAAAAAATTAACTGAATAAACTCAATCGACTTTCCGTGTCTGCCTGAACTCAAACCTTTCTCTTAAACTGGATGCTCGCATGTGCATAAACAAACGCATCAACGGCCTCAGACTTCTTGTGGCAGTTTTAATTTTGTTCTAGAAGTTGAAGTTACAATTGATCACCCTCAGTGTAATCTGTCAAAATGACAGACGACCTTCAGATTTTCCACACGCTGCTAAAAAAATATATATATATACAGTACCAGTCAAAAGTTTGGAAACACTACTATTTTTAATGCTTTTGAAAGAAGTCTCTTATGCTCATCAAGCCTGCAGTTAAAAAAAAAAAAAAAAAAAAAAAAAAAAAGTAATATTATGAAATATTATTACAATTTAAAATAATGGTTCTCTTTTTTAATATACTTTAAAATGTAATTTATTTTTGTGATGCAAAGCTGAATTTTCATCAGCAAGTACTCCAGTCTTTGGTGTCTTATGATCCTTCAGAAATCATTCTAATATGATAATTTGATACTCAGTTATTATCAATGATGGAAACAGTTGTGCTGTTTAATATATTTTTTTGGAATACTTTTTTCAGGATTCATTGATGAGTAAAACGTTAACAGCATTTATTCATAAAAACAGCATTTATTCAAAATAAAAACATTTCTAACAATATAAATCGTTACCATCACCTTTTATCAATTTAACGCATTCTTGTTGAATTAAAGTACTAATTTCTTTAAAAAAAAAAAGTTATTGTTCCCAAACTTTTGAACGGTAGTGTATATTGTTACAAAAGATTTCTATTCTAAATAAATACAGTTCTTTTTAACTTTTTATTCATCAAATAATCCTGAAAAAAGTATCTCAGGTTATAAAAAAAATATTAAGCAGCACAACTGTTTCCAACATTGATCATAAATCAGCATATTAGAATGATTTCTGAAGGATCATAAGACACCAAAGACTGGAGTACTTGCTGATGAAAATTCAGCTTTGATCACAAAAATAAATTACATTTTAAAGTATATTAAAAAAAGAGAACCATTATTTTAAATTGTAATAATATTTCATAATATTTTTTTTTGTTTTTTTTTGTTTTTTTAACTGCAGGCTTGATGAGCATAAGAGACTTCTTTCAAAAGCATTAAAAATAGTAGTGTTTCCAAACTTTTGACTGGTACTGTATATATGTCAATGACAGAAAAAAATTCACCCTTTGAAACTGGGTTTCCATCTACATATTTTTATGATTATTTTGTAACAACACATAAAAATGCTGTATTATATTATGGAAACACCAAATTAATACGTGGATAAGTAGATAAGACGTAATACGTCTTGTAATACGGTAAGAAGACATGAGCATATTAAAACTATGATGGAAACATTTCTTGAATAAATTCATGTGCATCAAAACAGTCATGTTTTTCATGTCATGTCACAGTCATTTGGTCAAACAAACTTGCTCAACGCTGTCGATTTTGTTCTAGTGAACAAAATGGGATGGAAACACTGCTATACTTTTTTTCCCCTAAATTCAAACATGGGTCTTAGCAAACTTCCAAGGGGGCCGCAGGATGACAAACTATTTAAATGAAATATATTATTATTGTTGTTATTTTATTATTGGTTTGACTGGTGCAAATGTAAGCTCCATTCTACTGAGCTCTAAAGACCAAATCAAAGATGGTGTAGCTTTAAGGATCTGGGCCAGACAGTACCCAAAAAACAGGTACAAACGCCACAATCCATGAGCTGTCATCATTGTGCCCTTGAGCAAGACCCCAGGTTGCTCCAGCGGGACTGACTGTGTCATATATAGCCCCTTTGGATCAAAGCGTCTGTTAAATGACAGAGTAAAAAGACAGTGATTGTTGGCCTTAGTGTATCTTCATTTGAAAATCCACTTCTGGTTCACACAGACTGTTTTGAGGAATTACTTTTTTCAACAAGGCTAATCGTAGCCTCCACTTAGTCATAATTGAAGCGACAGTGTCCACCGGGACGTCCAAACACTAATGTGCTTGTTATTTTTAATAATTCGCAGAAAGAGGCCAATTGTCAGGCAACTGCGTGCTCATTAGGACAACACAGTCAGATTTACAAAACTTAAGCAAACGTGTTTAATTTAGCTTTGTTAAGAATATTTTCAAACAAAACAATGCCACACAAAAAATAAATAATTTACTTGTAGTTTTAATAAAATATATCACAGAGCGAAATCACATTCTCAGTAAAAATGAAAGTATTGGCTCTTATATACAGCATAATTACAGACCAAGAGATACAATGAAAAGAGAGAAAAGTCAAATGAGAAACCGGCTTCACCTGTCCAGACCTCTATAGAGCTGGTAAGTCCCGCCCATTCGTAAAACCCCAAGTGGACCTCTAGGTTGAAAAATCGTCAATGCAAGTGAATGTGAGAAAATAATTATTTTCTGGTCCCGTTTGAATTGTGCCATGAATGTGAACATATGTTGTCTGTGAATTTTTAATATAATTTTTAATGTTACGAGTTTGACAGTATATTGATTCTTTGGCTTGCAGTTGTGGAAAAGACATAACGAGAAAGACTACATGTCGCCTATGTGACGTCATCACCCCATAACACATTTTCCCTCCACTTGTCAAATCACGGTGCTAATGCTGCGATAATCTATGGAGACAGATCGAGATGCCTGTGTGTTTTGTACCCAAATGTCACCATTCAAGCCAAATGGGCTGTTCTTTCTTTCAAACGCGTCGAAAGCAGCAAAGAGTTGTAGTCCACAAAGTGCTCTCACACAAAGTCTAACCGTATCAAACTTCTACCCACTAAATTGTAGCATTCTTCACACGAAAAATTATATTAAAAATTCACAGACAACATATGTTCACATTCATGGCAAAATTCAAACGGGACCAGAAAATAATTATTTTCTCACATTCACTTGCATTGACGATTTTTCAACCTAGAGGTCCAGTGGGGTTAGCGGAAGGGGTGGGACTTACCAGCTCTATTGCACTGTGGGAGGGTGGGCACAGCGCTCCCTATAATGATGTGTTATTAGACTCAATAAAGGTAGCCAGGCTGCCAACATTTCATTAGAGAGCCTGTGTGTTCTATAGTTGCCTGAAGGCTCCTTCATCATGCAGACGCAAACACAAACAAACACATACACCTCCTCCACTGGTGTGACTGTGTGGCGGGTAAATCAGCACACATATGCACCCACACACACATACAAAGACAAGATAATTTAATTGAGCCCAAGGAAAATTCTGCTGGGGTCACAGAGCAAGCTGTAGATTCTTGCACTATATTCACATCAAGGATCAAATGAAGCTCCTGACTCTGTGAGTTCACGTAGCGTTTCTAGTCAGTGGTGATGGGTTGAACTTACTTGGAAATGGAAAGGTTCTTGATCTCGTTCTTGTAGTTCTTGAAAGAGCCTTTTGTCACACAGCTAGCCTTCAGCTATAACAGGCACATATTGCTTTTGATACAATTACAGGAACGTGTGTTTGCTGTAGTTTTGTAAATTAAAGTATGTTAGTGTGTTGTAAGTGTATATCAAGTACTGGTATAAAAAGTATTCTAAAAAGGATTGTTCTGGTTCTTGATCCGGATTGGTTAAGCCGTGTTCGAACCCGTTGTAAATTACTCTACAAACATACACCTGTGACCTCGTTACATCAGTATTACTGCGCCACTGCAATAAAATTAAAATAAATATTTTTAATGGACTCCACTCCGCGCCTAACAACACCCCTAGCTGTTCTAAATTCACTGCAAACCCAGGCTTCTTAGGACTTATAGCTTTAATTGAACATTATAATAATGTAAATAGAGCCATTGGTGCAAACAGTGCCAAAGGTTCAATTATCAATAAACGCGAATACTATTGAATAAAGTGGGATCCATATCTGAAACCATCTTGAAGATTTTCTTCATTTAAACCTGGTAATGTTTTAGTACTTTATTAGTAAAATATATAAAATGAAGAATTGTTATGATTGAATGAAGAAGTTCACAGTACACAGACTATAAAAATAAACAGAACAAAAAAGGAATAATATAAAATAATTCAAGATTTTTAGGTCACTAATCAAATAACCAAATTTGTGACACTTAACGTGAACTGCATCCTACAGACGGTTTCAGCATCAAATTCAGCTTTTCACACAAATTGTTATGCTGATAATTCAATAATTTTAACAAGTTTTTTTTATTAAATTAGAAATTTTTTAAATGTAAGCATATGTGATGCGATCTGGGAAAACCCACAACATGGTGAAATTTGACCTATTACAGGTTTTGATACCATATTAAAGCTGATACCATATTCCAAATCTGTTTGTATTTCTTTCATCGTTGGTCTGTAACAAAATTATGGTTATCTGAAGTCGGCTGATCGCTATGATTTTCAGGAATGGAATTTTGAGAAAAACGGGTATAATTAACAGTCACGTCCTGCTAGCTGGACGATTGGCGCTCTTTTTTATTGCCCTTTTTTCATACCACATATTTTAGTAATCATCATAGATTATGTATCATTCGAACTCAAAATTCATCCTGTGAAAACCGTTTTGAAATTGGACGATTGAGAGGCGAGCAAGATCTTTTAAGCGAACAGCTACAAGACTCCGTTGTTCTCATGTGCTCCGCTCCGCATCTCACCATAAGGTTGGGAAATGAACATTGATTTACCTGTATTCTGTTATGTGGTTTATTTTGATAGGTTAACTGTCTTTGTAGTGTTAAGAGAAGGAGAGCTATGGGCGGTTTATTTTATTTTTTTCGACGTGGACATCACATTAAAATATATAAAAATCACATTGTGAGATACGAAAAAGTTGCATTTACAAAAAATAAAGCCATATTTATGAAAAAGTCATAATTACCGTAATTCGTTTTTTTTCTTACTCTGAGGAAGAAATTGACTTCTATATTATTTAAACGTTTACCAAATTAAATGTAAACGTAGAGAGAAAAAGAGACTTTTTACTCGTACTGTTACACCCATTTACTGGATGCAATCATAATTTCTTTCTCCTCTTGTTAGGTTTGTCCTCTCGACACATTTGACTCAATCAGAGCAGTACCTGCATCTAGAGCTCTGAGCATCCACAGCAAGACTGTAGTATCTCAAACCTCTGGCATGTTTGAGCAATGCACACCATCTCTCTGCCTCTCTCGCCATCACAGATATAGTGCATTACATCCCGTACACATCCTGCACAGCCTGCTGGGTTTCTGCAGCCCTTCTAAATCCTCAGACTTAGACCATCGATCATCTCATCTCTCTCTGAGGCTTTATGGGGATTCCTCCAAAAGCCACAAAATCAAACAATGCCTCTGCCGGACAAGCATCCAAATCCCATGGTCATTTTTACAGAGGAGGAGAAACAAATAAAATCCCAATGGAATCAGAGCAGGGCAGTATTATAGACCTCCGCGCTTGGTTCCAGGTAGCAAACTCAGGTTAACAAATGGAGATTAATGGGGGGCTTTAATGGATTGGATAGCAGTACTGAGATGGCACATGCTGGAGACATCTGGATCGGTTCGTTGCAGGAGCTGGACGGCATGTTAGTGTGACTCCTGGCTGGCCATGACTGCTAGCAATTGGGAAGCAAACAGGTAACAGCTGTGCGCAGTGCTCTGGCAGTCTTGTAACGTTGCTTGTTCAATATGAACCATCAAGCATGATGGCTAGCATAGGAAATAGCAATCAATACAAGAGGCCAACCAGGAGCTGTATTTAAATGTACACATTGCGATATGCATAATCTGATAACTTGTTAGCCTATAACTGAAAGATTTTAGAGAAATAATAAACCTACAAAAAGTTAGTTTGATGCAGATAGCAAAGAATAGACTGGGTGCTCCAATGACATAATTTGCGAGACAATCATCAATCGTGATGCTCTCATAGCAAAGTAGTCTGAGAAGATCAAATATCACAACTGTCTTTAGTACAAATATATTAGTACAAATACCAGTGAGATCAGGATGGAGTTTGATTCCCAGCAAACGTACTGAAAAAATATATACATTAAATTAACATCGTAAGTTGCTTACAGTACATTGTAAGTTGAATCAGATTAAAAAAAAAGCATAAAATGTAAATGAAGAAACCCTAACCTGTCTCAATTGCACACATTAAAAGCAAAATAAGAACATAAAACTCATTCAATCTGTCTCATTAGTCATGTTTGCAAATGAGTTGTCCAATCAACCTGGCATCGTGTACTACCACGATTGTTGGCTGTTTGATGAATGCTTTGTTCTTTATCTTTAAGTCGCATTGATGCTAAATGCATAAATGTAAATGTCTCATGATAACTATTAGACGGGGTCGCTTCAGGGATCAGCAAATAACTAAATGCTACAGATAAATTGAGGTGCCTGGTGATATCCTTTCTCTTTCATTTGTGTTTCTGTTTCAGAAGCGTAGCCTACGGCTGCGCCATTCTCTTTGAGGCCTGTCCTCTCAATGATACCAGCCTCAAAAAGTAACACTGAATGAAAAAGAAGGGTGGGAGATTTGTCTCGAGCACAGATCCGTAGAGCAATGAAGCCATTGGCTATAAAAAGGCGTTGGCACCCTGGGAGAAATGAGCCTTACAATTCAGCATTGCCCGTCTCGCCTCTTTCATTACCCTACATTCTGTTTATGAGACACAGTTAAGCAAACACAATGGGCTACTGCACAGGCACTTGCATGCATACAAATACCGCACCTGTATTATCAACCAGTTCCATACATGTCATTGTGTATGCATAAACACTCCACTGGAACACGCCATCGGAATATTTCATATGAGCACTGAAATGCAAAAAGGAATAGATTTCTTTCAAGAGAGCTTTAGATGTATTCATATATTCACTCACATCCAATAAAACTCAGCTTAAAGCATAAATTATCTGTAGAGACATGTGTACACAAGTTTTTTTAAGGGCAGATAATGGGCAGATGGGAATAAGCAGACATTTGACTTTAACAAGACCCGGCAAGAAAGCATTAAGTCTGAGCTACCTCAGTATATGAGTGAGAGAGAGATAAACTGCGGAAACCCAAAACTATGTCAGGCGGTCCAACTGTATCATTAGCTTCCCCAATGCAAAACTTCTGCCAAGTAAAGGATAATGAGTGCCACCTAAGTGCCTGGCAGCTTCTCCCGGCTAAAATTTGATTCAGCCTCACTACAATTTCTCATTTTTCTAAGGGACAGATATTCACATGCTGAGCACCCCATGCTGTTGGTTGTTTATGTCAATGCATGATTACTATTTCTTTAAAGATTTGTAGGAGCATGAATGTAACTGTCTCAGCAGTGCATCGTGTCTACCAAGCAAAAGAGAGCGATCCGCTTGGCCCCACACTAATAGATGAGACTGCTGGACAAGCTTTATTTGATTTAATCCCTACAAACACAGCCGGGTAGACTACTTCTTAATAATTCATGCACTTCGAAATCCCTTTTGACTCATTCTTTCATTAGGGTGTCTGAATAGTGGGTTTATTTGCAAGGCCTAGCAAAAAAACTCAAAACACCACAGCATAACTTTCACAAACATTTCCTTTTTTTGTTGCTTTTGATCTCTGGTCCCATGTCATGATGCAACTGATGCGGTTTATAACCGTATGAGGACTGAACAACTGTCTGGTGCAAACACAAATATGTGGATTTCAGCAGAGTTAGAAAAGGTTGTGTTTACAACTGGCTGCAACATTTCGAAATTTCCTCATAATGAGTAGACTGTCAGGATATGAGCTGAACTCAAAATAACCCTGCTGAAAAGACAGGCACAAATGTCTGTGGTGGCCCAGGCTGGATGGTAACCGAGAGCTGGTTCCATAAAAAAAACCGCATGATGTTCAGTTCCATACCATGCTCAAAATAAAAAATGTACGCCAACGTGGACGAAAAGAACAACACTATGACTGCACTGCTATCAACCACAACACTTACATAACACTTGTCAAAAATATTGATATTTCGATATGTATCGATACTGTTTTACGGTTTTAGTTTTTTCCTGTGGTATCGATTCAGTATTGGTATCGAGGTATTTTAGTCTGGTATCGTATTGAAGTCATAGTTTTGGTATCGTGACAACACAAACATCTTATTTGGCTGTTGAATCAGCAGGGTTATTCTGGTGAAGCTTGCTGACCAAAGCAAATCTTTCTGGATAGCCCAGTAGACAATATTAATTCTCCCAACACATTTAATAGAAAGAGTATTTTTACATTACTTTGAAATTGTTATTTGAAGCTAGGGATGTCACAGTACCAAAAATCTAGTAGTCGGTACCGATACCACCAAAAGTACACAATACTCGATACCCAAGTCAATACCATGGTAAAAAAATGAAAAATAATACTTAAACATTAACTCCATTATTTAAACTGTTTAACATTACAAAAACACAACATTAGTGACACTTGGCCTTCAAATAATAAATGAAATGAAACAGTTTAGCTTTACAAAAAAGATGTGCAATGCAGTCTACATTTTTAAGGCACAGCTTTACTATTGCAATACCCGACCATTTGAAGTCATGGCTTCTTGATGAACAGTGGCACATAGCCTTCAAGTGTTTAAAGTCCCCCTGTAGTCAAATTTCCTTGAAAAAAAATTCTTCATGCCGTAAAATAGCTTGAATGTAACTCTACACCCTTGCCTCATTTAGTATACGCGGTTCTATGATTATGCAAATTAACCCCGCCTCCACTCACTCGCAGTAACTCAAGAGATCCACTCGTTGATGATCACACATTGGTTACAAGTAAGTTTGTGACGTCAGAAACACTAGCAATTTCAAACCGTGTTTTTGAGACTGTCTTTGGTTCACTGCAGTTTTAAGGAGAAAATACTCAGCAATGGTGTCGACATGAATTTGCACATGGTTTGTCAACACATAGACATATAAACAACATTAAAAGCTTGATTTTCACTACAGGGTGACTTTAAAACAATACTGTGATTGGAAGTAAAATAACTGGAACAGAAATTGCAGTATCAAGACATGGGCAAGTAAATAGAAAGGTAAAAATACGGGATATACAGTTGAATACTGTAATTGGCGCTGAATTTGACAAGCAAAATAATAACAGCAAGCTACTGTTTTTCTTACGAGATAATACAGTATTTTTTAGTCTAGTCAGACGTGCGACGAGCTTGCTTGAGCCCGCTCTTAACTGAGGAAAATCACGACGCATCAAGTCCCATCAACAGGCGTACAGTCAAATAGGTTTAACATTACAAATCTTCAATATTGTATTACGTTCTTCCGTGTGCTTGTAGGCTTTATTCTTCTTCTTTACCCTTTAAGGTCTGACTGAAACACTTCTAGGCGTACTGTATGTGCTGCCCCCACCAGTTCCGGAAAAATTGCAGCCTCGCTACCTTCGTTACCATTGGTACTTACACTACTGTAGAAAAACAAGTTTCGTCAGGATTTTAAAATGTTGTTACCGACTTGGTACCGAAGTATCGGTTCTCATGACATCTCTTTTTGAAACCTCATTCATTTCTGTATTTGGATCCTTAAAGGGATAGTTCAAGCAAAAAATGAAAATTATTTTACTCTCCCTCATGTCAGACTTCCTTTCTTTTGTGGAATTAGAACATAAAACAAATGCTGAGAAATGTCTCAATGGTTTTGTCCATACAATAGAAGTCAGTGGTAACCAAAACTGGTTGGCTACCAACATACTTAGTAATATTATTTTGTATTCCACGGAAGAAAGTAAGTCATACAGGTTTGGAACAACATGAGGGCAAGTAAATGACGACAGAATTTTCTTTAATGGTCTTCAACTGACAAAAGATTCATGCTGCCTAGTGCCCACACAGTTAACCATCTACTTTTAATGATTTAAAGAAAGTTTAAGAACATCTCGTTTCCAAAACAAGCACAAAGCCTTGAAGGAATATTCCATTTCCTCTCTCTATTGCAGACTGCACTCAGATGCACAAAGTACATTTAGCACATGTCAAGTTTGACATGACAGTAGACCCATTAGCAAAAGGGGTTTTAACATTCTAATCTCCAAGCCTAAAGAAAGGACAGCAATTAGCATGCTGTTAGTGCTCAATTAAGCCCTTTTTCTGCCTGTAGTTGAAAAGATGGGACGCAGCTTTGAGGATAGCTGAAAGGTCACCAATTCACTTCCCTGCCGTTTAGCGCTGAGCATTGAACAGAACAGACCTGAACCAGAATGCCCTTCTTTTTATAACTTTTACCACTGCAAGCTCTGCACTTACACTTCACAATGTAAATCTATGTGGAATGATATCAACACAGAGCTTTAACTTCAAAATACAGCATGATACAGTCCTGAATTATAACCAAAATTGTGTCAGTTCAGATGTGTTGATTATTTACAATCTAAAACAAAGAGATGCTTTGAACAGATTTAAAGATGTGGGATTTGAATCGCATCATGAGCACCCACACACAGCTGCGCCATCAGAGAAGTGAGAAACATCCAGGCACATCTGAAATCACACATTCCCAGCATGCCTTTGTCCACCCATATACCCCCCTCAGCCACATAGCCCCCCGGTCACAGCACATTCACAGCCGTGTGTGTGGACCCCAATGAAGCCAAACATTCTGATGAGAATGACAAAGACAAGCTCTGTTCTGCCCCGCTAGCAAGTCTGTTTGATTTATTTCTGTCACAGTGCCTTAGAAAGAAAAAACTGCTAAAAATTTCAAGTAAATTATTCATGTTGTTTTGTGCTCTGAAAAACAATCCACAAAATCAAGCAGTGATTCAGTATTAGGCAAAAAACAAATAATGTTCTACAGTTCTAATGTCAATGTTCTACAAAAGCACCATTGCAGAGACGAAAACCTTTAACACTAATCCATTAATTATATATATATATATATATATATATATATATATATATATATATATATATATATATATAAAATTGCTTACAAACTAAATCAGAAAATTAAAATGTTTTCTAAAATGTCTGCCATTGCATTTTACAGATGCCAAAGCTGAAAAATCAGGGCATTAGAAGGAAGAGACATCTGTCTGTCAAAACACAGCCAACTGAAAAAGTCAGCCGCTGAATGCTGGTGCAATATAATCCCAGAGGGTCTTTTGTAGAGGCCACTTAGTATTCCATCCATTTCCATTACATCTGATGTTATATGGATGTATCCTTCCTTCTGGGCCAGATGATGTCAGCATACTGACAAGGGTTCCGCTATTGCTGGATATCCTTGGATGATCTTATTATTCTGTGCTGCAGGGAAGATGTCTAAACCAATCACGCCCTGTTAAAAAGTTGGGGTCGAGACTGTAATTATGAGGCTAAGTATGTAAACAAAGCACCTTTCATTACAGACATACAAATGACATTCAAAACAGCCCAAACTCAATCAACGGTTTCATTAGTGGCTCTGATACTCGGAGAATTTGCAATATGTGCATCTCTTTCTGGTGCTATACTAAGGAAAGGTTAATAATCCCCAGAAGACAATTAACCTAATAGAAGCGTGATACAAGCAGATGGACAAAAAAAATGAGGTATACCTGATGTTGTGGGATTTGCGCTTGATCTCATTCCAGCAGAGATTCATGTCGTGATCAGGGTGTTTGTTCCTCTGCCCCCTGCACTGGGTGGGCAACTCCTGCCCCTCAGGATCCACCGCCGACTGGCAGGGTACACAGTGGCATCCCGGCCACGAGGGCCGCCCTGCAGCTGCAACACACAGTTAAGGATTTAGAGAACTCCCATAAATCACACTAATTATTATAAAACTCTGTGCTCAAGTTAAAAGTAGTTTAAGTAAAAAAAAAAAAATTAAAAAAAAAAAAGTTACTTTTTTTATGGTTTTTTTTACACTTCCCTCATCTTGTGTGTCATGCAACGATTAATTCTGATGTGGTTTTCTTTTCATTAGTGGAGCAAAATAATACAAAAAACAAATGAAAGTTTGTTACAAAAAAAAGTTACTTGATATTAACTGCTTGTTTATGGAACAGTGTAGGCTTATGAAAGCAATATCACAGTTGGTGCCCACATCTGAACCACGGCTCTGTTGATATCCTGAAGCACAACACTCTTACTTGCATAATATTGCTCGATTATACAGTAGCCTTTTTTCATCATATTACCTTTTTATATTGAGAGAGATTAGAAGTAAGAGGAAGAGATGACTCACTCAAAAAAAAAAAAAAAAACATTTTGCCACACATTATATGGCGGCTGTAGGAATGGAAGTCCCACTTTTCCATTAAAAGAGCCAACTGGCTGTTTTTTTAATCCTGGAATTAATGCCCATGTGCCTAAAAATACTGCAATTTTAGCTGAAGAAGCAATTTTAGGATACCATTGTTGTCAGATATGGATATATTTGCTGATATAATGATAATTTTGACAAACAGCTTTGGCGATTTCGTCTTTTACCATTCAAGTAGAGCTGTACAGTATTCAATTGAAAAGAAGGTTCTCTGCGCTTCTGTAATCCACAAACAATCCGGTGCAACCAGGGCAGGACAAAACAAACAAAAGGAATCGCCGGTGCAGCACAGATGTCTACTAATTAAAATATTTATTTAAGGTGCATAACAATGAATGACTAACGTTTCGATGTAAAGTTACATCTTCATCAGAGTCCTTGGAGAGAATGAGCAATGAAGCCATTAATAAGGCGTTGGCCACCCAAAAATACACCCCTCTAAACCAAGGTGCCACACTCACGAATCAGTCAATAAAGGGCAAGTACCCACATACAGATTAAAAAAAAAAATATATATAAAAATAATAAAAAATAAAAATAATAAAAATAAAAAAAGGGAAGAAAAGAAAAGTAATATAAAGTTCACAATACAATGGGAATAAAAGTATATTCATCTTAGGTACTGTATTTTAATATGCTTAAGTGTTTAGAGAAAGCATGTTAAACTCAATTCTTCATTTAGACCTAAAGGTTCTCGAGTGTTAAGTGTATGTATCCAAAACGCTTCCCTGCATAGGAGTTTATTGATAATATCACCACCTCTGGGTGGGGGTGTGATTTTCTCAATTCCCCAAAACTTCAATGATGCAGGGGAACCATGATTGGCCTGCTTATAGTGCCTCGCCATGGCATATGTTAAGTTCTGGGTACGAATTGCTGTTTTGTGTTCAGCTATCCTTAGTTTAAGTTGACGTTTTGTTTGACCTATGTACACCAGTCCACAGGGACACTTTAGAAGGTATACTACGCGAGTACTGTTACAGTTGATAAATGAAGAAATAGAATATTTCTTACCAGTGCGGGGATGTGAAAAATCTTTCGCATTGGTCGAATTGGAGCATTGCACACAGTTGCCACATTTATAGAAACCCAGAGGTGGGCTGGGAAGCCAAGTAGTAGAGGGTGGGATAGTCATATCTGAGTGGACCAATCGGTCACGAATGTTGCGGGCGCGTCTGAAAATGAACCTGGGCGGCTCAGCGCAGATGTCTTTAAGTGTCGGGTCACTGTTAAGAACGTGCCAATGTTTGCGAATGATGTTCTTTATTCTTCCTGCTGCTGGAGTGTAGCTAGTGGAAAAAAATACTTTGGATGTCGTGTGAGGCTTAGGTTTTTTTCTTTAACAATGAGGCACGGTCTGTATTAAAAGCCCTATCCCATGCTTTAGAAATATCAGATTTATCATAACCTCTTTGATCGAAAAGACGCGCTAGGTGGGCTGCTTTTGACATAAATTCACTTGTGGTACTACAATTTCTTCTGACTCGTAGGAACTGGCCCACTGGTATATTGCGAATCAGATGAGGCGAGTGATTACTGTCTGCTCTTAACAGGGTATTCCTGCTAAGAGGTTTACGGTAGATAGTAGATTGTAAGATATTATTTGCGTCCTTAGAAATGGTAAGGTCTAAGAAATCAATGGATTTCTGCTTGTTAAATTCCATAGTAAAAGACAAATAATCTGTAGTAGAATTTACATAAGTCAAAAAATGATTTAACTCACTAGGTGTGCCCTTCCATATTAATAGAATATCGTCTATGTATCTGCGCCAAAGTGACATTTTAGAATGGAACGGGTTATTTTCAGTATTCTGTATATATTTTTCTTCCCATAGACCCATCACCAAACAAGCATATGAGGGTGCAAACGAGGACCCCATTGCAGTCCCCATAAGTTGTAAATCGAATTTGTCATAGTATTTGAAAAAATTATTAGATAGAATGATCTCGACAAGATTAACAAGAACTTCTGATGGGGGCAAAACATCAGTGGGGCGTTTGGTAAGGTAATACAATATGGCTTGTAGGCCTATATGGTGGGGTATGCATGTATAGAGACTTTACATCCAACGATACAAGGACATCATTGCTTTCACACTCCCAATTATCAATCAAATTTAAAACATCAGTTGTATCCCCAAGGTATGATGGTAAACTGTGAACATATTGTCTTAAAAAGAAATCAACAAATTGTGAGAGAGGCTCGGTTAGGCTTCCTATGCTAGAAACAATAGGGCACAAAGGAGGATCATCAAGTCGTTTGTGAATTTTGGGTAGACCATAGAATACTGGACATCGAGGATGGTCAATAAGCAGAAAAGCCTTTTCTTTATCGGTAATCCAGCCTTTTTTATGAGATGTATCAATAAATTCATTAATCATATTTTTTGTGCTGGAGGTAGGATTGTGAAGGAGGGGCTGATAATGTTTTTCATCATTTAATAATTTAAATATACCACAATCATAGTTCTTTAAGCCCATAACCACAACAGCGCCCCCCTTGTCGGCTGGACGAATAATAATGTCATGTCTAGATTCCAAAGAGCGTAGCGCATCCAGTTCACTTTTTTCCATATTTCTATTTTTAGAAGGAAAGGGCCTACTTATTTTAGCCATGTCTTGCTCAACTAGCTGACTAAAAGTGACAATGGTGGGATTTAGATTAGAAGGCAAAAACCTTGATTTCTTTTTAAAGGGGGTCATTTATCTGGGGGTCTCTCTAGTATTAGAATCATAGTTTCTGCATACAGTATGACCGTTGGATAAGAGATTGGACCTAGAAAAGAAATGTTTAAGATGAAGCTGTCTAAAGAATATGAATGAGTCCACTTTAAGAGAGAAAGAGTCACTATGATTCGACGGGGCAAAGGAGAGTTTAGAGGGGTGTATTTTTGGGTGGCCAACGCCCCCTTTATCACACCTGTTGATGATCCTTATTAATGGCTTCATTGCTCATTCTCTCCAAGGACTCTGATGAAGATGTAACTTTACATCGAAACGTTAGTCATTCATTGTTATGCACCTTAAATAAATATTTTAATTAGTAGACATCTGTGCTGCACCGGCGATTCCTTTTGTTTGTAGAGCTGTACAGTACTTGCATGCCTAGGGGTGGGTATCGTTTAAAATACTGATTTTACACTCAAATACACTATACTGATACCTTGACTTCGATACCGGCTCCTGAACGATACTTTTTTCGATACCAATTTTATAAAATCCGTTTTAACAAGATTACATTACATATTACCTAAAAAAAAACTGTTTGTTGACTTTTTACAAACTCAATGACTCATATTGGCCACTGGGAATATTTGCCTCGCGCTCAAGTGCACGCATAAAGCTTGCTGCAAAGCACTGGCAAAAGTAGCCAAATGATTATGAATGTATCAGGAAAAAATAGCAAGGAGACATTTTAATTGTTTATTAATAAAGTAGTGTTTTCTGAGTCAGTGTTGGCTGCAAAGAAGTTAATGTTGCTGACTCGTCATCTCCGCAGTATAGTGAACGCGCACATGCCTTATAGAGAGAAATGCACCTTTCATTTAGATTACATAATCGGAGAGTATTTGTTTTCGTAAAGTAAACATTTCAAGCTTTCTATGCCTATTTGTCATGTTTGTGGTAGCCTATACGCTGAGTTTCGGTTTATTTGTGACGCGCTCTTGCAGTCGAAGACGAAGCAACTTTCTGACAGAAAAGTATAAGGGAAAAAGGGGCTGTGTTTTGGGAAGTAACCTGAGCCAGACTTGAACTATACCAGTCACACCACATCTACATCATATACACAATTATAATCAAACAGAAGTGATCCCTAAAATAACCATAAAAAAACAAATACCCATTTGTACATATGCACCTCAGCTGAACCCTGAAGCACACGGCAGATAAATACAATATCAGTAATGTCTGAGGGTCACGTAAGCGCTGTTTCTCTCAGCCAGAGCGGCAGTAACTCTGCTGTTACTTAAAGTATCGCTGGAATTCAGCACACGTCCAGAGCAAAGGGACGGAGACACAATCATTCCAGCAAAAGTCTCATGATTAAGGAGCTTTCCCTCAGTCATGAAACCCTTGTGTCTTGTTCAGTGCCGCTGTCAGACTGCCTTTATGTTCCTCTCTTTGCCTTTCATTAGTCCCAGGGAGTGACTAGCCATAGGGAGCACTACATTTCCAAAATGTTTGCACTAAGCATTTTCCATCAAACACTCAAAGTTAATCTTTAAAACACTAACAGTTTAATATCATTAAAACGTTGTGATGCCTAATTTATGTGGCATTTAAAATAATTGATTTTACACAAAAAACTATATAAATTTAATATCTGCCATTTAGCAGTGATTGACCATAGCATGAAAATAATGGATCATTACAAATTCACCAAGTAAAAAAAAAAATTATAATAAAAAATAAATACAACCTTTCTATTTCATTTATTGAAAATGTTGTATAGTCATCCCATCCCGGTTTAGCCCCATCATCCCACAAATCATGTACAGTACTCAAGCCCTCCTCTGAGACCCCCTGCTAAATGACCATAACGACATACTGTCACCTAGTCACTGCTGCACAATCTCAGCCGACATCTGTGCAGAAATAAACACATCCGGCTGTCCGGGCCCATACGGCCGTGACACAGCCAAAACAAACAGAACCTGAGATGTGTCTCAATGAAAAATTCTGTATGCTATGTTCCCCAGAGCAGTAAGTGAATTAATGTCTCCACACGGCTCTAATGCGTCCCTCCTCAGGCGGTTCCTCTTAATTCACAGTAATTTTTCAGTCTTTCTTGAATCTCTCTCTCCCTGTTTAATGCACTGTCTGTGTGATTAATCCTGGTTGTTTATGGTTCATCAGATAGCTAGATGAGGGCGTCAGATATTGTTAAAACTCAAAATGATCTGAAGACATTGAGGGGTGAACACCTGCAGTGCAGGATCTCTTCCTGTTTTGTGTTTACGTGCCATTACGAGTCCCCGCTCACGCCCTCAACCCTCAGTGATTTGTGTGTTAGACAAAAATTTTGCTGAATCGGCTCAAAACAAAAACGGTTGCGGAAATGAGCCTCTGGCGAGGACTTGCAGAGAGGCTTCTCCTCCAATCAGAGACGACTGGATGGAGTGTGTTCCGCTGTCCACTGCCAGGACCCTGCACCACTTCATTGGGTCCAGGCAGCACATGGACTGGCATGCCTACAGAAATCCTAGGCCTCCCATGCCAAACATACACAAACATGCACAAATTTACACCAATTCCTTGTGGATGCAATTCTATGGAATTCAAATGGAGTCTGGAGCTTACTGTCATATGGTCAGGACTTGACAACAAGGACTACCCGATGGCCCAGGGCCAGCGCGAAAGACACTTGGGCCAGTTGAAGGAACTGTCACCATCCCGATCAAACCAATGCTGCATCTTCATGGAAGTTGATAATTAGCAATTTTTTATATTAATATAAAATGTAATTAAATTTAACAATTTAAAATGTAAATATTCAAGCGCACGTAGAGGCGAAGGTACCTGCGCCTCTCAGTTTGGTACTCGCACTCTGTGTGTGTGTGTGATAAGTTTTGTATTCACAGCAACACACATCCAAAGCGTGCGCCCAGAACACCGCGTCTCACAGTGCGAATTACTCTTACGTATTCCTGAGCTTGCACCGACATATTCACACAAAATTATGTCAAATTGCCCATCTTGTCAAGTATCATCGTAAACAGTCGGTTAGAGCTGCACGATTAATCGTTAAAAGATCGCGATCTCGATTAAACCCAACCCCCCACGTGATCTTCATCCTGCATTTCTACGATCCTGTCAATGATATTCAACGAGATAACGCGCTAGGGGTGGAACAGATCGCACTAGATTCGGTTCGGCACGCATGCCAAAAACCGGGACTCGCGCATTATCTGTCCGCACAGGCACAGCCACACACGCTCGAAACGCAGAGAGAGAGAGAGAGAGAGAGAGAGAGAGAGAGAGAGAGAGAGAGAGAGAGAGGCGCGTTTCAGACAGCGCTCGAATGAAGAATTGATTCCTCTTTCGCGTTTCCTTGCCCTTGAACGGACACATAAACACAAAACTGTCAAAATACCGGTCTAAATGACCGTTTATGTCATATGTGAACAGCTGAGAAAGAAACGGATATTTGTCAGTTTTTTCCGGTCCGTGCAGTCGGTCTTAAAGTGACAGCACACACTTAATATTATACATAATACTGTTTTGTGTGTCATTGATATAAATAAAACAATAAAATACAGCTTTATTAACAAAGATTAAACTATATTTAATTTATACAGTGACAAATAGTGTTATTTCACATTTAGGCTTAATTATTCATTTCTGTACCTGAATATACTGTTCGACTTTGTACACTTTGTTATTTAGTATTAATCTCTGCATGTAATTTGTGTATTTGTTCTTATTTTATTACTGACTGTTCACTTGTTTTAAATAATGTGTGAACTTTATCAGTTAGGCTAGTAGTTTTTAATGTAGTAGCTATCGAAAAACTTCAACTGAGCTTTAAGTAATAAATGAAAAGCAAAGTTATTATAAACTTATCTCAATTAAACACTTATCTTAAACTACAGCATGAGATGGTTAAAAACAAAACTGCTCAATCACAAAGTACCAGCGGCCAGACGAAACGAACGTCTATAAAAGCAACGCTATTCAGCGCAACACCATACCCAAAAATGTTGATAGTGTTTCTTGCTAAGAATCTTTAATAGGTCTAGCCTGGCGTAATAGGCTACCTTTGAATGTTGTCAATGTTTAATTGTCATTTTTTATTTATTTAAATTATTCGTTTACGAGGATTAGTCTGATCATTGGCAGAGGTATTTGTACACCATTGAGGGCATATTTATGAATACAAATATTGATGTTAGATAATAAAATACCTAAAAAGCTACACATTGTCCCTTTAACATAAGAATAATTAATGTGCATTTAATTCTTCAAAGTAATCATATTTTGGCTGTTGGCTAAACAAGTGAAAACGCATTAACATACAGTTAGACAAGAGTCCCCTATAAAATGAAGGCAGATTTGAACTGAAGGTTATTAATTGAATTAATGATTTTTTGGTATTGTTTTGTGCCATATAATTGGTTTACATTTTGTGGGGGGAAAAGGGGCATTAAATAACCTATAACAGCTGATTTAATGGAAGGTTCCTAATGTGACAACTTACCTCATATACATACAATCAGGGCTTGACATTAACACCCGCCAACCCGCCAAATGCGGGTGGATTTTGCTTGTGGCGGGTAACATAGTCACTCCAACTAGCCACTTTGGCGGGTTGAATAATTGTAGTCTTTTCAAAAGGCATCTGAAATAAGTGTGACACTACAACTCCCATGAGTATTAGGGCTGTCAACGAATATTCTAAATTCGAATATATATTCGAATAGTTTTAAAAAACAGAATTTCGAAGGTGAAAATGAATATTCGAATGTGGAAAAACGCCCGCGGTAGCAGAGGCGCGGCTGTCTGCTTTGCGAGTTGGCGCGCTGCCTGAGGTATCAGGGACAGGTAACAGGAAGAAGCGTTAACGTTAAACAGAAATATTACTATAGTGTGGGCTACTGTACTGACTGAATAGATATTGCATGAATAAGGTAGGTTAGATACAGCATTTTCATGCACTGCAGGCTTCCACTGGTTTGATTATTTACCGTTTCATGTCAAGGAAAAGTTCCATGTTTACCACAGCACAGCTCGCTCGGAGCGTTCAATGTCGGTTCTATATAGGCTACTGTAAAACTTCAATTAATGTTAATAATATTTGTTTCAATCACTGAATGAAGCCTGCTATATAAGAGTCTATATAAGATAATATAGGCTATAACTTAAATTGCTTGCACAAAACTCTTGATCAGCACTCAACATTGGCTTTGTTGTTGTTCATTTAAACCGTTATGCGCAGAGAGCGTGACGCCTCATTCGCGCCGCAAGACCTCCAGACGCGCGTAAACGCGTCTTTACAATGAAATCACTCGCGCCAGACGCTCTATTTGGTGTGAACGCAGCATGAACGTGAGGGCAAGAGAGAGAGAGTGCCTGCGAGTGAGCGAGAGTGAGGTCTGCGGTCTTGGCCATTAGTTTATTTACTTGTTTTTGTGTAGGTAATACGTTGTCAAATATGTTTAAACTTAAATAAACTACCTATACAAGTAGTTATGTCTCTTTGTATTAATTTGTCCTGTTATTGACGTAATGCGCGTCATTGACAAAATGCGCAACCAGATGTTCAAATAGTTCAAATATAGGCTATGTGTTTTTTTTAGAGGGAATATTCGAACGTCATTTTTTAGCAATTTTGACAGCTCTAATGAGTATTACATGCACACAGTGTTGCCTTGCGCTTGCGCGCTAGTGACCGACAACACAGAAACGAAGAGACAGCTAGCTGCCCTGCTGGAGTTACGTCGTATGTCGGTGGAGCTATGTGGCGACATATAATACATAATACATGGTTTTATTAAAAAAAGGAGCTTTACACACAACCTTATCAGAGCTAATGATAATGACCTGTATTGTTATGTATTTATGTAGTCTTGATTTGGGTGTGTACAGTGGTTTTACATTTAAAAGGGTTGTAAATCTTCATAATAAATTTTCAAGTAAATTTTGCCATAGTCAACTTTTATCAGGTAATTTCACAACAACAAAAATGTGGCTAGTAAAAATGTTGTGTGGCTAGTAACTTTGGAAAACCACTAGCCACATTGGCTAGTGAGCAAAAAAGTTAATGTCAAGCCCTGCATACAATATACCCTACAATAAAGAACTGTATCTTTTGTCCCTTGGGAAATAAAATTGGAAGCAAAAGTAGCAAAAGTATATGCCTACATAGAAATTTACTTTCAGAATACAGAAAATTAAACTACACTGAACATACACTTCCGTTCAAAAGTTTGGGGTCAGTATTTTTTATTTTTTTTCTAAAGAATTGAATACTTTTATTCAGCAAGGATGCATTAAATTGATCAACATTTTCAGTAAAGACATTTATAATGTTACAAAAGATTTCTATTTTAAATTAATGCTGTTCTTCTGAACTTTCTTTTCATCAAAGAATCCTGAAAAATGTATCACAGTTTCCACAAAAATATTAAGCAACACAAATGCTGAAAATTCAGCTTTTGCAATGACATGAATAAATTACATATTAAAATATATTATAATAGAAAAGATATTTTAAATTGTAATAATTTCTCACAATTTTTGTTACATGCAGGTGAGCATAAAACTTATTTTACATTAAATATTATAATAAAAAATAATTTAAAAAAAAGTTCTTACATACCTAAAAATTTTAAATGGTATAAGTATATTCACTGGTTAAAAAGTTCATTTCATTGGATCTTTGTTGCTTAATACACATTACAAATAAAGGTCTAATTCATTATGCAAGTTCATGTATACAGTATATTCTTTCTTCTTGGTTCAAACCATTTTATGCAATACAAGAGAAAGTTATGGACAGACTTCATTGTATCTCTAGTTGACTCAGAGGTGCACAACATACAGTATACAAAAGGAAGGTCAAAGCTGAGCAAATCTACTGACACACTATGTGCAGAACATTTCACTGACCAGTGCTGAGCCACAGAGCTTTAAGTACTTCACTTTGCTTTCAAAGACAGACTATTTCCATGTCACTAAAATACAACACTCAGTTGGTAGAGCAATGTCATCTCAAATGCCTTAGAAACATGAAAGTCAGGTGATCAAAGCATGTAAAGGAGAAATACAGGATATGTAACATTTAAAAAGCCGGCCTCAGACCTCAGTGCATTGTGAAAAACGTCTGTCTTTGAACCCTACAGTCAACAGGACAGTGATAGTTCTTACCTCAGAGTGGAGACCACTTCAGAAGCTCTGCCTCTGACACCAGCATGTGCATTCAAGAGCCTGTCTCTCGTTATATACACATATGGATCCTCTCCTTTGTCATCCACAGTGGGTGAGTTAGGCTTACAGAGACGGCCTGCTGTTTATGGTCTGGAAGGAGTGCTCAAATGCTGCAGAAGTCCTACAATCAAATGCACTATTGTCCTACACATTCCACATCACACCAACCTGACTTGTCCACCCACCGGGCTAGCAAAATGCCATGTACATAATCCGGCAGGCTGCAACTGGCTGCCCGCCTGTCTAAGTGACACTCAACACATGGCAGCTGGCCACTGTCCGCCTCTCTGGCCTACCCAGAGTCCTCCTGTTGTGCTGAGTTTTCCCTACCTCTCCAACAAACTCCAACTCACCTCTGTGTATTCATTACTTCGTGGCTGGACCAAATGATGTGATTAGGTTTATCCGTTGAGGCCCAACTCAACTAAAGGTAGTCTTAGTCACATAATGCGTTTTCTTACAACGAGTCGCAAGTTATAAGAAGTTCAACTTTCAAAAAACGCATTTCTAGACCTTGCGCTTTTTCCGGTTTAAGCAAAAACTCGTTCTGTGAACTGGCCCTTAGGTGACTTCTTTCAAATAATTACAAAACTTTTGAACGGTAATTATGTACACAGCTAATTTTGAATGACTGTGAATGGTGATCAGCTAACGGTGCTATGCTAAACAGCCAAACCTTGCGCATTACATACAACCCTAGACCAAGCCAAAATCTGCTAACGAAAGCAGAATCTTAGGTTTCAGTGCAACTTTGGTTCGGTTTAACAGAGCACAAAAACAGTTTGCCCTCTCCAGAAAAGCTATTATCCCCTCAATGACAAATAGTAATCTTCTGTACAAAAACATGCCACATGCACACTTATTTATGAAGGCAGTGCCCTTGTTTTCCACTCTGAGAGCAGCATTGGAAATTAGACCTCCATTTGCATTAGCAGTCATTATCCCAGGCTATGGTATGACAGGACATTATTCCGGCCCTTGCGTAGTGCACCTTTTGTCTCTGTGCATCAGATGAACAATTGATGAGCAAATGTTTTATTCATACGTGTGTACGAGTACACTTAAGTGCCGAAGGTCTAGCAGACAAACCTCAGCAGACTACTTATCCATGCCACAAACTGATTGGAACCTAGCCATGCCCCACGCAATAGACCTTTTGCTGGATTGGAAGAAAAAAAAAGGGTGAACAGACTCTGGTCGGAAAGGAGTGGAGCCCTCTACACCAAACTAAATCTTCTGAGTTACATCTATAGATCTCTAGGCTGGATAGACTCTCCAGTAAAGCACCTCTCATATGCCTGACTCTCTACTCAAGGGGAGAAGACATCAGGGAAATACAGAAAACCAAAGTAGCAACCTAAAGTGATGTAGACATCGTTAAGTTTCAAGCATGTTTTCTCCAATTGAGCAGTGCTTCAATGTGATTGGAAGGTTAGGCTTATTAACCATTGTGAGTATCGCTGAGAATAAATTTGAATACAGCTATATAAGGTAAAGCCCTATTCGAACGGGACTAGTTTTCCAGGGGGATGTTAAAGAAATTCTTGTTTCACAGACGTACTTTGCGAATTGAATCCCTTCCAAAAAAAATTGTAAAAAGTAAAAATTCCAGACCTACGTGTTTTCGGCAAACTCAACGGTCCTCTGAGTAATCTAATCCCATCTGAATGTGAATGTCTGTGATTCTTGATGTTGTATTATCCTAATGCTTTGCCTCCTATATATTTTTTTATATATCATTAGCACACCAATCTTCAGCATGTTTTCATTTCGTTTCAACATGGATGGTATCTGACGATAAAATAACATTACAAAATGAATAAATGGAGCCAAATCGCAGAAACTGTGAAGACTGCCCATTTTAATATCAGTGTCAGGTAAAAGTAAGATACTTGTCTAGATTTCTCTTCTTACTTATGAAAGTTTATCATGAACAGCCACTGCTATAAACTTGTGAGGTTTTTATAAAAAAATTACAATTATAATCAACAACTAATACATTTCACGAGTTCACACTTACAAATAAGTCAGATAGTATAAATGTGTATTCCTCTTCATTTACCGTGCCATTTAAATTACTTAAGTAATTTACCGCACGCACCAGCATCAGTTGTGCGCTTGGTTCTTTTAGGCATTAATTTGCCACCATACATCTGTTATACGTAATCCATGTAAGCAAAGCAGATGACCTTTTGTAAAGCCTACATCTAGAAAACACATACTCCCACCTCTGTTATAATCATAGAGATGTTAGTCGTCCTAATCTGTACATAAAATCACACATCTAGTGATAAGGATTGTAACTCAAACATTGTTTAGAAAACTAGTCCCGTCCGAATAGGTCTTTAGTGTGCTGTAGAGCTCTTGCAGTTTAGTGGCATGACAAAATGCACTTGACAGCAGACAACCAGTTCTCATTGAGAGGTATTAAAATAATCCAATTTTGCTCTTTGTAAAATATCATAAAAAAGAAAGGGTGAGTAACATGAGCAGATATTTGAGAGGCATATTAAAGAAAAAACAGACCCAACAGACTGAAGCTAATGAGTTATGAAGGTGTGAAAATTTGTGACTGACTGAAAAGAAAAAGGCACAATCCGGTCAGTGATCATGTCATTGAAATTGTATATGTAATCTGACTCAGAGCAAATAACCATCAAGCAAACTCTTCAGTTGAAAATTCATAAGAATAATCTATTGAAAAGAAGAAGAATTGGCAATTTTTACAGGCTGGTTCAAAAATCCAATGTCCAGTGCAGTGTGCATTTATTTGTGCATTTATTTTCATCACGTCTTATAACTAAGACGATGGAGGGTCTGAAGAAATAATCAGTGGATAAAAAGACTTGAAAAGCTGGATGGGTGGAAAAGGAAGAATCAACAGATGTTGTGACATTTTTACAAGTCAAAATGGCAAACATGCCAATTACAGACTATGGAGCCATGTCTCTGACAGGAGTGCTGACAGCTTCTCGTTGCTATGCTAATGCTCTTTGTATGCACAGAACTTGTGTTTGGAATACATGCACATACAATATTGCAGAGTTATGACACACATAAACAGTGCAGACGGATTGAATTTATTCAGAGATTTATGCATGAAAACCTGTGCATATAAACATAGCTATTAATAAACATAGAAGCATATATAAATGCAATATATACACATCACTCGCACACAGTGATGGGAAATCGTGCTGCACACACAGAAACATTCAGGAGCACAGACATTTGTCGTCAACGCTGCCCCGCAACTTTTATTAATAAATTAGCTTCGCTACTGAATCACTACATTATGTTACTTAGCAACAAAGTGGTAACATCACTGTTTTTGAAGTAATTAAACGTAGGCTGAGTCCCAATTCGCCTACTTATACTAGTCTACGACCTAAAAGTATGTACTTTTTTTGTGAGGAAAAAGTACATACTTTTGAGTGTGTAGCAAAAGAGTATGCACGTTCTGGGACATACTTCGATGACGTCATGCAAGGTGAACGAGAACATGGTTGCCTAGTTACGCACACCGCGACTATTAACAAAACATTTTACATTTCATTCATTCTTATATGTCCAATATAATTTTATTTACTATTCCCATCTTTTTTTCCTCATTGTTTTTTCCACAATACATTTACAATGTGTTCTACCAAATTGAGGAGTGAAGCAGGGCGTCGTCGTAGATCAACCAAACGCAGGTCGTTTGTGAGGCGGCTGGTTCTGACGTTCATGTGCAATGTGTGTAACGAAAGCTACTTATTTTCTGAGTTAAAATATTTAAAGTTTATAGTATAACTATTGTTTAACGTATTTTATACTTATGTATAATACTCAAAAGTACCCCGATGAAAATGAACCATGCTTTTACTATAGTAAAAGTGTAGTAACCATCTTTGGTTGGACTGATAAAGTTAACATTTGTACAGCCACAGTATTACTACAAATAAGTCAGTGTGGTTAAACTATGGTTAGTGTAGTAAAAGGTGTTTATTTTCATAAGAGTTTATAGTAAGGTATAAATCTAAGACAGAAACATCAAAATACATAAAAAAAGACACTTGCATGACACTGTACTAGAGCCTTTTTATTTACCCTACAAGATAAACACGGTACTTTTTTGGCACAACATAACCCCATTAATATTACGATACAATATAAAATATAACTTTAATTAGGGTTAAACATTTGAATTCTTACACTTAAAAACTGAGGGCGCATCTCCGCTGCTGCATCCGTCCCTCCCGCACGCAATGGGTTGTGGGCAATATTAGCCGTTAGAGTGTGCATTGATCTGCACTTCGAATTCTAACCGGAAATAGTAGGCCATCCGGGTATCTTTGGAATACTCATTTCAACATACGATTTGGGACATACTAATTCTAGTTTCGCATACTATTTAGGACGGATAGTATGCGAATAGGGACTCAGTCGTAGCTTTATTGTTAGTAGAGAGACACTGCACAGGAGAAGGTAATTCACACACAAAGATTGGCTCGCGCTGCACTGACATTGGTCCAAAACTGATAATCGGTCCGTGAAGCACAAGTAAGTAGCGCAGTTTCATTCCGCTTTCATTCCATTTGCCATTTGATGTTGGGCAACGTTGTGGTGGTCGCGCCAGCGCAACTACTAAAAAACTTTTGGTTGCACCGGCAGAAGGGAAAAATGGTCCAACGAATCGTTCGGTTTGTAATGCGTACCGAACCGAAAGCCTCGTACCGAACGGTTCAATACGAATATGTGTTACACCCCTAAAACTGGTGCCACAGTGTCGGTGTCCGTGCCGGTACCAGTGTTCGTGCCGTTGTGTCCGTGCCTGTGTCCGTGTCAGTGCCCGTGTGTCCTTGTCGGTGTCCGTGTGTCCTTGTCGGTGTCCGTGCCGGTATCCGTGCTTGTGTCCGCGTTGATATCCATGTCGGTGTCGGTGCCCGTGCCAGTGTATCCGTGTCGGTGCCCGTGCCGGTACCACGGTGTCCGTGTCGGAGCCCGTGCAGGTACCAGTGTCCGGTGTGGTGTGTCCGACAGTAACACTGCTCTACAAAGGCAAAATACCTTAACTCACTAGAGTGTGGAACTGAGAAAAATGACTTTAAAGATTTTTAGTTGTCCCGCCAAATTAATTATATGTAGGACACTGGAAATCTGGCAATTAGATGTTTTAGTAATGACAATTATCTACATAAAAAAATCTTGAGCTCAAACTTGACTTTTGACCACTATTTTAAAGTTACAACAAAAAGTGAGAAGGCAAGGCCAAAAGGCAGTAACTTCCACATTATCAATATTTGGTTGCTGATCACCATTAACAAAATCATTATAGTAATATGTATAAAATCTAGTGATAGTGGCATTTATTTTGAATGATTTACAGTTACTTATAGCCATCTACTTATTGCTATCCTATGCTTTGGTTGCATTCTGATGGCATTATTACATGACAAAATACCTCCATAACGGTAAAGAGTATTTTCAATTGGTACCGTGGGTTAAGACTTGCTAAGCGCGCAATCAAAATGATCACGATAAAACAGATCCTCGTGCACCCGGGGACTGGTTTATAGCGGTGGATCTGAAAGACACATATACTTTCACATTCAGATAGCCCTCATCACAGGCGCTTCCCGAGATTCATGTTCGAAGACTGAGATTCAGCTGTCTGCCCTATTATTGTGCTTGTGCACTTCACTCGTCCTGCGTATTTATTCCGGACGCTGTGATTGTAGGTATAACCCGTTTGTAACAGCTGGTCTGATGTTGTATGCACCAGTACACTTGTTTCTTCATTATGTTGTATGCACCAATATACCCTTGTTGTTTCATTATCATCACTCCCTGTGACAAATTAGTCCAGTGTTAGCTCGACCGTGTTCAGGGCGGTGCTAAAGGCGCTGGCGCAGTTTTGGCACTCTGCAAGCTAGATGCGTGAGTGTTTCAACAAGGTCCGGTACCAGAACTGGGTGAGGCGTGGCTTTAGTTATTTGTTGTATTCACCTACTACAGCATGTGTAACATTTTTCTGTCAGCTCTGCATACATCCTTTGCGATCGATATCGCACATTTGTCAATGGAGCGGGTTCAGACCATACTAAATGTTCTGACCGCATTTGTGCAGGACAAAGCTCTGAGTGCGCACATCCAAAAAAAATTAAAAATCTCAATAACTCATTTTCGACCAACAACAAAGTTACGGTCTTCTGCTTTTGCACGGCAGAATAGAGATCACTTATTTGACATTGGATATATGAATAAAACTGCCCTGAATACAAAAGTCCTCAGATTCTCATACTGTCTTCAGATCAGTTACACATCTGCCTAATGAACAGTGGCTGTCTGTCACCATGCAGAGAGCTGAGCTCTAGAGGCCTTTAATAAGGTTAAGGAGGGGTGGTAACATATGTAGGATTCTGATGAGATTAGTCTGTGCGGTGTAAAACAGATGACAGCACAAACACTGTGCCTCATATCAAAAGAACTAGGTCTCTGCGTTGTGTAAGACTGCCTGAGAGTAAAACTAACTACTGCAGACAGGGGCAATTAGAGAGAACTCATTTAAGAACTTCATTCAAAACAGTTCATGTAGTTCTTTGTCCACTCTGGCTGTAAACTCACATCTGAAAATTGGTAACGGTTTACTGAGTGGTAAAGATATTGAGTGCGAGAGAAGGCAAGTGTGATTAATCTGCTGAATTACACATACACTGTTAAACAGGGTGGCAGATTGGTTCCTCTGTGACAGTCTAACATGTTCTGTCATGTGTGGAAGGAATACGTAAAAGGTTATATAGGGCTGGCTCAGTCATCAAGCTTAATTCAGGGAATAAGTTCTCAGAAAAGGTGATATTTACAATCACTCAGTCACTGAAAATGTTCCCCTTCACAGCAACTCATATATCATCGCATCTGCACATATTCAGACTTGGGGCATGAACAACGACTGGTGTCACACAAGGTTTGACATCAGTGAATGCAACTTGCCAAATTTAAAGGGGGATTCACTGCTGGAAAAATGTGTTTTCAGTAAAACTTGGCTGCCTATGTGGTAGAAAGGTGATTTTTGAAAATCGGTTCTACCTGGCTTCCCTTTTGCCAAATAGATAGGAAAACTTCAACACCCATAATGAACTAGGCATGTTGCCGTCCAAGGCCACTCTCAGTCTGCTTCTATTGGATAGGCTTGACCAGAGTAAAAACTTGAGTAGGAAATATTTATTAGCAAACTTTTAGTCATAATGGTGTCGACTTGTATTGTTCCCGGATGCAAGAATTTAAAGAGAAAACGTTTAGCGAGAGTGGGTTACTTTTGGTTTCCAGTGAAGGATCCAGTACATTGCAGGCAGTGGCTGAAGGCTGCAAAAATATGTGAATATGGAGAAAACACTGCGATGGACAAATCTGAAAAACCTCTGTTTGTAGTCAACATTTCAAACAGGATGTCTACGAACACAGGGCAAACAATAATTAAAAAATTAATACATTGTTTAAATTAATACATTATTATCTAACTGTGTGATTCTTGGACACTAGCTACATTTACATGGACACCTTTTGGTTCAATCAGAATGAATGTTCAATTTGTCATGTCTATTGATTAATCCGAACACGGTGTATACATGAACGATAAATAAAGTAATCGGGTTGATGTTCGCATTTATATGTCACAAGTTTCAAATCGGAGTAGATTTTTTGATATGCGCACACTGCACAAATATACAGAGTTTCCCACTGTTCACACATAACTATTCTCCTCTAACAGCAGACGTAATATTAATCCGTCTCTGGTCATGATTTGGAGACAATGAGCATATTAACCGTTTTGCCGAGCTTCTTATATTTATCATGCAGTAAAAATGCCCCTCCCCGCGGCCAAAACCAGTCGTTTGTGGATGAGAATCCAAAACAAGGACTGGTGGGACGTTGTCCTGCTCCACTTCACAGACGCTGAGTGAAATGAGAATTTTAGAATGACGGGACACTTATTTATATGACAATTTATTCAACATGAAGAACCGCTCATTCCGCGCATCATACGTCATTACGCTATTTAAGGTCATTGCACATGCGCAGTCCTTTCAGTTTCGGTTTTCAATCCGATCAAGTGTTTACATGTTCTCTCAATCGGATTACAAAAGGAATAAACCACACCTTTCAATCCGATCGAAATTTCATTCGGATCAAGCTCAATCGGATCGATTAAGGTTTTTACATAAAGGTTTTTTAGTCCGATTGAGCCGTCAATCCGATTATAAGTGTCCATGTAAACGCAGCTACTGTCACCTCTGATAACAGATCAACAGATAACAAACCTGTATGATCTTCTTCTGTTTGTGTAACACAAAAGGTGAATCTTTGAATATTAAAATTAAAAAATTTAAAAAAGCCCTAGCCACTGGGGCTGTCAAGCTTTCAAAAAATATATTCTTCAAAAATGTTTGCTTTTTTATGGTAGAAATAAGTCGTACAGAAGTCATACGGTTTTGGAACAACATGAGTGAGAGTAAATAACAGAATTACATTTTTTTTTGTGAAAATACAAACAATAACAAACATTTTTTTAAGTTCTTGGTAAAGTTTATTTTGCCAAAGAGTGTGTCAATGGAAAAAATATGAATCAGGCTGCCTTTGTTCAAGAAATGTATTATTAACTGCATTAAGAGCTGAAAAGTGCCCTCCATTTCCATTTAGTCAATTTCACTAAGTCTAATCCAACACCACAGATACCATGTATGATCTTTTGACAAGCAAGCACCAAAGTTACCTTTATACTCTGAGCATAAGAGAGCACTTTTGACTAAGATCCTCTTGTTTCTAGGCGACAACAAAGCTGCAAACACAGATTGTGTTTGTATGAACATCCTCTCATATCAGCCCACGTTCCTCTCTCTGCTAATTTTATCAAAGCAAATATGCATGTGCTGTTTAAACCTAATTCACCTTTGGCAAAGCCCCGCCCCCCTTAGTTACTGTTGCTACGTCCGACAACTTCATCTGGGCAACACGGTGGTGGTAACGTTAGTCACCTTCAAAACTACCACAACAGCGTGTCTGTAACATTAACGTTAGGTGTTTGTATCTTGAATAACAAAGTTAGCTAACATCCAGCCGCTAGTCAAAACATACAATCCTGACTTACGTGATAACTAAACTATCGCTAAGCTTGCTTGCTAGCACCTTGATTCTTCATTAATTAGGGTAGAGAACCAAAATCATAACCTAAAACAGCATAAAACTGTCTAACTAGTATAACTTCACAGTAAGGTTAAAAGCAAAATTTACCACAAAAGTGTACTTGTTGATCCTTGAGGGGTTTAGCTGACTGTGAGGACGTCCACACAGTTTAATCCAAAGATGACACCTGTCAGGATTTGACTTCGGTTTTGGGAAGGGAAAAAAACAGACACCCCCCTCCAACCTCTCTGGGAAACGCGTATCTGTGTTATAAATGCCCCAGGCACAACGTTTAACCATATTTTTGATAAAACTACGACGGTAATAGCCTGCCGAGACCAAAAATATGAGACGCCTGTGTTTAAGTCAATGGAGCGCTGTGAAAAAGTGTCGGACCTCTGTGGGAGCTCTTTCTTGGCTGCGCTGTGATTGGTCAATCTACATTCTAGGGTGTGGCTTAGCCAAAGGCGAATTAACAGAGATTCATACATGGACAATAAACACACTCCTCCTTGGTCTCTATGCATGGAAAAATCGAATTAATACTCCACTATTCTTAAAGGTGCTCTAAGCCAGGGGTCCCCAACCTCCGGGCCGCGGACCGGTAACGGTCCGTGGGACATTTGGTACCGGGCCGCACAGAAACAAATAACTTACCGTATTTTCCGGACTATAAGTCGCTCCGGAGTATAAGTCGCATCAGTCAAAAATGCGCCATGAAGAAGAAAAAACATATATAGCCTAAGTCGCACTGGACTATAAGTCGCATCTATTTAGAAATTTATTTCACAAAAAATAAAATAATAATAATAATAATAATAATAATAATAATAATGTTACAGACGGGACAGTTCTCTGTTACGGACGTGAGCGCTCTGAAAGCGGCACTATAAGACTGCTTTAAAACTTTCACAGAGACCTCAAACAGAAAGCACAAAGCCTGTCTTTTAAATTTTATCTAGTTTTGTATTAATTGTATCTTAATTTTAATCAATGTTTCATCAACCAATTGCCTGGATTTAATAATATAGTAGAAAATAGATAATCACGACACGGAGGTGCCGGTGCGTGAACTGGAGCTGGTCTCATAAATTAACCGAAACTCAGCGTATAAGGTAGCCTACTTGCCTCACAGACCTGAGACATATATAGAAAGCTTGAAATGTCTACTTTTAAACAGAACAACTCAAAACGAAATAAAACAGACTGCTCTCTGCTTATGTAATCCATATGAAATGTGCATTTCTCTCTGGTGAAGACTACTGCGAAGATCGCGAGTCAACATCGTCAACTTCATCTTTCCAGCCGACATTGACATAAAAAAAACTGGTTTATTAGTAAACAATTAAAATGTCTCCTGCTATATTTGACATATTCATAATCATTAATTTTGCCGGTTCTTTGTGACAGCTTTTAGGTGCTTTATTGGCAACGCCACCCTTACATGTTACATGAACGCATCAGCACCGAAAACATGGAGATTTTTTTCTTTTGGGGGGCATTTTGTTTGTGTTCAGACTTTCTCAGTTGTCTTTAGGAGTGAGGACGCTGCTAATAAAGTTGCGAGTAGGCCTACACATTGGATTCACGTTTATTATTATATTTAAAAAATACCCCAGTTTTTATGCCGGTCGTATCATTTTATTTTGTTGTATTTATCCAACACACCTTAAAGGCCGGTCCGTGAAAATATTGTCTGATATTAAACCGATCCATGGCGCAAAAAAGGTTGGGGACTGCTGCTCCAAGCGATGTCACTCGTTTTTTAGGCCAAACCATTTTTTGTCACATCCAGCAAACATCTCCTCACTATCCGCTAGCTGCCTGTCCCCTGAACACACTGTAAAAAAAACGTGGTCTCTGTAGACAGCCCAGGCTCCACAAACAGCAAGGAAAAAAAAAAACTGGCCCAACCTGGACCACGAAACAAACAGTGTTCCAGCCAATAACCGACAAGAATGAAATTCAGGTGGCTCTGTTTTTGCTGGACAGGTGGGTAAATCCAGTTTGGTTTTTCTAAATGGTTCATGACTGTTTCAGGAAGCACGGAAGGGATGGGGGTGGGGGGACGGGATGAGGAGGAGGGAGGGTCGAGCTAGCTTCCGTTTTGTTTGACAATACTTTGAACGTCAACAAGAAGTGACGTCACCCAACATCGCTTAGAGCACCTTTAAGAACCACTGATCTGTAAAGCAACAATTATTGGTCCAGCAAATCACTAATTTAGCCATCCTTAATTATGACAGCAGCTAATCAAGACTCTATTGTAGGAAGTTAGTGCTGATGCTACATATGTTTACAGTGCAGTAAAGTTCAGCATGTGACACAGCAACAATGTTGTGAGCTAGAAGTCTACAGCCACTTGAATAGATACAGACTGCTGATGGATATATGTTCACACACCGCTCACCTAAACGCACACACGCCAAAGTCACGGTTGCCGCCGTCAATAATAAGGAGAGCTGAGACAGATCGGACTACGGTTCATTTGAAATCTGGGAATCTCATTAAAAGTGAGAGAAAAGGCTTTTGACAGCCTTCTGTGTGACATCTCACCCTCTCCTGCTCGTCCACGTGGGCTGCCCTGTCAGCCGTGTCACTTCCTGTTTGCAGAATGAGTCACTGAGATTCTATGTGATGGGAGTCAGGTTGACAGCTTGTTGTTAAATTGAAAAAGACGGCCATAAATTATTAAATCCCCAAGAATATTTTTTGTATAGTCCACCCACCCACACTGCAGTAGTAATGGAGGTTGTAGTCAAGCTGAAATGCTTCCTAAATTATTTTGAGTCAGTTGAAGTGGAAAGAAGAAAAATCAATGGTGATCAGACATTGTATATATTCACGGTCCACAAACTCAAACAGCATTACAAAGAAAAATGAATGGGTTTTAGTTTTAGAACACAGATACAATAGAGATCAATAAAATGCATCATCTGCCTTTGTTTAATATTGATATTATCGAGCACATATGTATATATATATATATTTAAGTGGCCTATTATTGAGATACTCTTCTAGTTTTATATATATATATATATATATATATATATATATATATATATATATATATATATATATATATATATATATATATATATATATATAAGGGGTGGCATGGTTCACAAAACCCACAGTTCGGTTCGTATCACGGTTTTAGGGTCACGGTTTTCGGTTCTGTACGGTTCTTGTTATTTTAATCTTTAACACTCAAAATTTACTTCAGCATATGATATATAGCTTAATTATCTATTTATTTATTTATTTATTTCATAAATGGGGCGTGTTTGCAAAACGCAGCTTCTCATTTCCCATTCCGAAGTAATATAGTGAGCGTTGCCCTGGAGGTCCATCCATCTGTAGTGAGAGCTACGCGGGCTGTGTCGGACAGTTCTTTGTCAATTTCTCCTCGTGTCTCGTCATCATAGGTGTAATTAATAATTTATAATATATAGCATATAGCATATATTTAGTTTCTATTTTTGTATTTTCCATTTTCATTTTAATTTCAATTTCTTAAAATGTTTTTATTTGTTACTATTTTGTAAAAAAAAAAAAAAAAAAAAAAAAAAAAAAAAAAAGATTTATTTCAGTTGTAATTACTTTAGTACGACTGGCAACTAGCAGAATATTTTTTTTTTACATATTCTTTTTTTCACGGTAAGCTTTCGATTTCAGATAAATGCAATTTCTGAAGGATCATGCGACACTGAAGACTTGAGTAATGACGGTGAAAATTTACCATCATATTCACCAATAAATTCTTCATTTTAAATTGTACAAATATTTCACAATATTACTGTTTTTGGTGTATTTTGGATCAAATAAATGCAGCCTTGGTGAGCAGAAGAGACTTCTTTAAAAAAATCTTACCGATCTAAAACTTTTGAACGGTAGTGTGAATCTGAGACCAACAGCTGCAGGCAAAACCGTGTTTGCCAATAAGATAGAGACAGCATTAAAAAGTGAGCCAGAGAGAATCAGAGACAGCAACATCTTTCTCACCTCTGTCACGAAAGCATTTGAAAGTGCCAATCACGTGAGTCACGTGGCATGAAAATAAAGAGCCACGGGGCAGAGGAGGCCTTGTCTGGACTCTGTGGGGGGTTGATATATCACAACAGTTTTGTTTCTATTATCCAAACTGAACAGTCACTTAACAGCAGCCGGGTTCAGGTCCTCAGCCTCATTTTGCTTAAGAGGGCACCGAATGAAGCAGGTCTGAAGCTTGTATTCCACAGTCGTAACTGGCCTGTGCCAAGAACACTGTGCATTGGCACAGGAGGGGGTCTGGTCTCACTGTCTGCTCTGACAGTACAACTCATTTCTGAATTATTGCTGGCTTTTCAAAATGAGAACAGAAGCAAAATAAAACATGAAAAAAAAAAATTGTTGCAACGCATGCGTACATTTTAGCAAATGTCTCTTTAGAACCAAAGTCTGTGTCTATTCCCCAAGCATATTAAAATAGCCCTAATGAGGCTGAGTTTTTTTCGGTGAGTTTATATTTTAAGTCGCAAATATCTTTTAAATTGCTTTATTCCGTGACAGAAACAAGTTTTCATAATGCCCAAGGAAATGAAAGATTAAATACTCTGCTTCAGAGGTCAAAAGGGGCCACATTTAACAGAAGCAAAGTGCTGCCGTAGTTTCAGCCTTTTGCATCTGTTGTGGTTTTGATAAAATATGTATCTATTCTCTGTGAACACCAACATGGTGCAAATTTGTTTGTTTTTTGTTTTTTTAAATATAGTCTACCCACCTAAACTCCAGTAGAAATGGAGGTTTTAACAGAGCTGAAATGCAATTAATATTTTGAAACACTTTAAGACTACATTACATGAAAAACATGAGTGTTTTAAAGGAGATATGAGCAAAATGAAGTGGTTCCATAAATCAAGAAACTTTCAAAAACATGTCTGTAACTAATGCCTGGTTTAAAACTTCAAAAAAGTCAGGTTTGATGAATTAGCTCTTGTGATAAATAATGTTGTCATTTGAATGGTATTGCATTGGAAGCACAATTAAATGAGTCATCTTGAAATGTCATACTTTGGGGGAAAAAATTGCAAAACTGCTCAAAAGTTCAAAAGATTTTTGTTTTGAAATAAGTCATGAAAGCTCAAAAGGCTGCATTTATTTGATAAAATAATACAGTAATTAGTGAAATATGAAATACTAAATTAAATATTAAGTTAAATTAACTGGTTTGAACAATCCTGTGATAGTAAAGCTTAATTTTTAGCAGCCATTACTCCCGTGTTCATTGTCACATGATCCTTCAGAAATCACTGTAGTATTTGGTGCTTAATAAACATTTATCATTATTATTATCAATATTGAAAACCGTTGTGCTGCTTAATATTTCTGTAGAAAAAGTGATGCATTTTTGGGGGGGTTTTATTGAATAGAAAATTCATAAGGACAGAATTAAATTCATAATGCATCCTTGCTGAATAGAAGTATTCAATTCTTAATAAAAAAAATAAAAAATCATATTTATCCCAAATTTTTAAACAGTAGTGTACATTCATAAATAGGCATGTTAGGGGCCACAAAATAAAGCAATAACAGGTCAAATGATGTGGGTACCTGTAGTAAAGTAAAGAGTAAAGTAGTAAATAAATGAACACAACACAACATAATAAAATATACTCGATTATACAGAAGTGTGCATATGGAGTTCTTGGCAACAGCTACGAGTCCAGAGAAGGTGGGTGCTGATGTGGGCAGTGTAAACTTATTCTAAGGAATGGTGGCCTTTCGGATACACAGCGGGGGCAGAAACAAATGAGAGAGTGAGGCTTGCATGACATTTTAGCACAGCGAGTCAATCAACTAGTGTGAGGATCTAATACAAAAATACAACTTTTATTACTTTGCATGCCTGTCAAATGAACAATAGCATCATTTCAGAGAGAGACTGAATTTTTCTTATTTTTCATGGCGGACTGCAATGACATTAGAGACTCATGATAAGGTAATGGTATTTTGCGTCGCAAAAAGGTATTGTAAGACAGCTCTTTCATGAGTTAATTAAATGAGAAAGGCTGCCTATAAGAGGGGCCATAGGAAAGGAATGAGAACAAATATGATGTTACTGAGTGAAACGGTAGGCTAGATTAAAGAATGATGTTGTTATCAACGAACATAAAACATACATAAACCCACTGTTTGTTAGCGAGGTACGTGTTCAGCCTGGATGGATGAAACCTGTAATTCTTTTATCAACACCTTCGCATGAACGAACACAAGACATTGAACAAATAGCTTCCATCTGAAGTATAAAAAACATATCCTCTCTCGGGTCTATTGACAACAAAGGTAAAAGTGAACCAGGGTTGTACAAAACAAAAACAAATAAATCAAAAGTGAAATGCCTATAAAGATATCCCATACATCTAAAACGTTGGGGTCAGTAACTCTTTTATGCATTAAAGTGACAGCAAAGACATTTATAATGCTACTAAAGATTTTCATTTTAAATAAAGGTTATTACTTTGAACTTTCTAAAAAAATGTTTAGTCATCTGTGCCGGAATACTATTCTGGATTGTTCCAGCTCAATTTAACCCCTGGTTATGACATGAGTGTCTTGAAATTTCCCACCGTCTACATGGACTCAGAGGGAATCAGAGCTAATTAGCTTTAGATTGCATTTTCTTCAGCACTGTAAATGCGACTTGTGCTGACCTTTATTGCTATCCTTTGGGTTTTATCTCCGTCTCTCTCCTGCATTTAATGAGAATGACCATATTTTGATTCACACACTGTAGTGAATATAAAATTCAGAGTATACACTCATTTCAAATTCATGCATCTTCTGGGGGGGGAGAGGCATGGAGCATTTCAAAATACTTCAAATGTAAGTTGACATCTTCCCTTCAGAGCTTTTAACACTAGTTGTATGAATTACAAACTGACAGATTTGTGTGCTACGCTATGTGTGCTGGGTTTACATTACGTATGGGATTGGTTTTAAAGCAAAACAGAACTTAGATATTAAAAAACAACTGGTGTAAATTGGTCTCAAGGCTCAGGTTTTGCTGTTTGAGATGTTTGTGACATGAAAACAGGATGCAAAATGATAACAAAACAGAGTAAGAAAACTTTTGTGGCCTGAGGTGAAATACAAGGTGAGAACTGACGGGTGGTAAACAAAGAACTGAAAGATACATGTTCTTGCATTCTCATCCTCATTTCTTCCATTGAAAAGAGAAGAGAGAGGCAGAAACTGCCAGTTGTACCCTAAAAAGAGTGACACTGTGATATAGTGTGACTGTGCTGGCGGAAATTTTAATTACCCGCTGTAACCTTTATGTCACTAAGATATATCTAATCCAGCCTTGAACAAAGCTTAATTTGGCATTCTCTTGTTAGAGTAAATGAAAAAGATAGTTAATTTGAACATGGGGTGGAGAGGGTAGAAATGAGAAAGAAAGAGATATAAATGTAGAATAACTTTGAAGTAGCAAAGCTTTCCCCGCCTGAGGGCAGCTTACATGTTGCCCCTCCTGAGCAAGGTTAGTGTGAGTGACTTTGAAGATCACAGCGATGCCACAACAGTCAGTGTGTGCCTCACCAGTTACGATGGAAGAGAAGAGCACTATCTCTCTCTTCTTCTGTCGTCTCCTTTCATTCTGTCCCTCTACCATCGGGCTCACTCTCTGCATTGCTTTGCAGGTCAGCTACATTCTCTCTCATAACTTATTTTCTTGCCTCATACAGAGAACCACACGGCCAGCTCAATACTTCAGCTCAGGCAAACCCCTGGGACAGCAGAGGTTCAGTTCAGTGCCTTACAGAAAATCTGTACATTCTGCCATTATTTAATCACTCTCATGCTGTTTTGATCACATATTATTGTTTTTTCTTCTGTTAAAAGGTGAATTTAAGAATATCCAGACCAATCATTTGGTTTAATATAATTAAAATGATTGAGGACTGAGGCTGTCAATCTCCAAGATGGCAAAAATACACTACAGAAGTGATCGATATACCTCTGCACTCTATTCCAAGTCTCCTGAAGTTGCAAGATTTATGTAAGGAACAGACCCAATTTTTAACCTTAACTGAAAATCCGCCCTAACTCTCCTTTGAGCGATCATGTTAAAGGGTTAGTTCAGCCAAAAATGAAAATTCCAACCCTATAAGACTTTCGTTCATCTTCGGAACACAAATGAAGATATTTTTGATGAAAGTCTTACGGGTTGGAACAACAAGAGGGTGAGTAATTACTGATAGAATTTTCATTTTTGGGAGAACTAACCCTTTAATAAGGGAAGCAATGTCCGATTCATGAACGAACTGTTCTATTGAGTTGAACCTTTTCAATGAATTGGTCAAGTTCACAAAACCAGTCAGAGCTGCATTACCCAAAGACGAGGCAAATTGCAGGGACCATTGATGCCAAATATTTCTACTTAAGCTAACAATGCTTTTGAGAAATGCAGTGCAATGATTTGTTTACAAATTACACTGATGCAGATTAGGAGTTTAATTCACTGACTCAGTGATCTGGTTGTTCGCCTAAAGGGCTATTTCACGCAAAATAAATACATAAATAAAATTCTGTCATCATTTATTCACCCACATATAGTGAGCAGAGTACAACAAAGAAATTTCAGAAAAAGTTGGTAGCCAAACCTTTTTTTTTTTTTTTATAACCACTGACATCCATTGTATATACACAAAAATAAAAAATTTAAGTATCTTCTATTTTCCACAAAAGTAAGTCATACAGGTTTGGAACAACATGAGTAAATGATGACAGGATTTTCAGTTTTGGATTAACTATCCCTTTAAATTTAACAACTTAATTTCTAATACTGAATAGGCCCCACTATTTTGGATGGATAAAGTGCAAATTAAGAAGTGCCTATTCTTTTCTTCTTTTTTATTAGACCACAAGGATACCACAATTACTACAGGAAGTGTTTGGATGATTGCAGTAGAGCTGCATGTGATAAGGCAGAAGGCAGAATACATTCATGTTTGTCAAGGAGTTCCACATCTCCCAGTTCCAATCCCCTGGCGTGTCTCCTAGAGCTTTATGATTCAACACACTGATAGCATGTCAGTATTCCTAAAAAAAACTGTGCAGTAGAACTGGTTCCTCGAGGGTAAACACAATCTTTTCTCTATCATTGGGCCTGAGGCGGACCTGTCCAAAAGAACATCGTTTACATGAACAGCTCTATATTGGATAAGTCCTCAGTGGTAGTGGCCAGAAGTGGGCTTGCTTTGAGCAGTGGCGCTGGATTTTAGACTTCAGTTCCACTGTTTGTGGGTCTCAGGTGGGGACAGTTGACAGTGACCGGTCACGGCATGCTGCCTAGCACCATTAAGGGAAGCCATCATACAGCAGCACGATGGGAATTATTTATGGCCCAGAGAACGATGGCAAAAACTGGAGCTTGCCCTCTGGGTGCGGTGTGACAGCCTGCTAAATCACCATCTTACTGCAGCCTCTAACGCTAGAGTTAGCGCCACACCATCCACGGTAGAGTGAATTACCACCCTATAGAGAAAATACCATGATGAATACATTCATTAGAATGCTGTTTTCCTGATAAAACCCCTGAGGCCATGCATAGACCTCGCAAATAACAAGAAATGGCCCACATTTCAGTCGAGCCTGTCAATGCGAAAAGATCACTAGGTTAAAAAAAATAAAAAATAAATCACCATGAGACTGTATTAACTTATTTGTTCAATTTCCACAAACCACATAAGTTCTTCAGCCACCCATCAGTGTTTGTGGTGGTGAAATGGTAGAGCTCTGTATAATTTATATGCCGGCATTCAGGTGTGGGAAATTATCCCTCATGGGGGGGGGGCACTCAATTTTGCAGCCTTCCATCTGCTGACACTGTGAAGTGGGAAATGGTGAGGATATTTGCCTAATATAACAGCACTTCAATTTACTGTACATGCAATTTTTCATCTGTCTGGCTCTCCTGCTCAATCGCGCATTATCCCATGTCAAGAAAAGCCACAAATGGTGGGCAGGCTCTTATTTACGAGTATTACGTACATGAGGCATGTGACATTAGAGAGGTCCCTCTCCACTAGAGTAGCACTCTGTGAATGATTAATCTCTCCTTTAGCATGGGCTATTTATTGCTGCACCTACATTCCAGATAGCAGCTATGCGACCAGTAATTAATTCCGGTTCCTGCAAACATCCTGGTTCTTTGATAAGTTAGCAAGATTAAGTTATGTGGAGTCATATGATATGCCAACCTCTTAAAATACTCAACCTCACTCAAGAGTATCCTCTGAATATTCAGCTGTTCCTGAAACAAATCAGCAAAAAATAATTAAGGGGTTTAATCAAGCAAATAATTACATTGATTGATTCATATGGGAGCACACTGACACTTCAGACTCATGGAAGAAATAAAGGATGCTTGGGAACAAGCTAATGAAAAGACAACATGCTCAGCCAAAAAGGAAGAAAAAAAAAAATGTCCACACATGGAGAGGCCACGTTTAATGGCTCCTAACCCCTGGCGGGGATCTAAACTAAGCCAAAATAAGGCTTGGTCTGCACTTAGTCTCAGCATTTTGTGGAGAGGATTAATTCTATCGTAATTAAAGGTTTTGTTGTGGCTCCTCTTGAAGCAGTAGTGGCAGCAGCACTTTCTCTTCCTGAGTGGGATGAATTAGCCTGAAGCTCAGATGTTTAGTCTCAGACTCTACAACCCTTAGCTGTGACCTACTGTACCATTGAAAAGCCCAGTGTGGTAAAAATAAAGCTCTTTAAAAATACTCTTTCCACCTTATTGTAATATGGTTCCTATATACACACACACATACATACATACACATATACATATTAGGGCTGGTCCGAATACCATTTTTTGAGCTTCGAAGCTTCGGTAGTAATGAACGTCGAATATTTGAAGCTTCGGAGAGAGGGTGCTGAACATATTCTTCTCTCTAATAAAGGCAGGAATCTCTACGCGTGTGTCTGTCTGTCTGTTTGCATTTTGATTATTTCGCGAACCGTTCATCCAATCGACTTCACAAGGTGTGCAGTGTAGTGTGTCGCATTTGGTGCAATATAGATGGACACGTGAGACGCCACACATTCAGAATGAATAAACTTTTAATAAACTACAGAACAGCGCGAGCAGGAAGCAGCCTCCACAATGTCAAAGCAATGCAGCTTATCCCAAAATACAAGCTCAGGCATGCACTTCTGTCCATACAAACTCCGCTGTTCTGCGCTCTAGCCAGAGATAATCCCATTGCAGGAACACTTTAGTAGGCCAAGAAGCAGCAAATATATTTAAGTATAACGAGGTTGGGTTCCTTCAACTGTCCATCCTATTAAATGGCTAGGCTATATAAGATAATTGTAAAAAAAAATAAAAAAAAATAAAAAAAGTATTGTATTTCACCAGATTTTATAGTGTTAAACATATTCAAGCGCGAATGAGAACCGTTTCGAGGGGGATGCCAGGTGTGCAAAAACAAAAATAAATAAAAAACACTGAATATTCGAATGTCAAATTTTCCATCCATACGTGTGTGTGTGTGTGTGTGTGTGTGTGTGTGTGTGTGTGTGTGTGTGTGTGTGTATATATATATGTGTGTGTCTGTGTGTGTGTGTGTGTGTATATATATATGTGTGTGTGTGTATATATATATATGTGTGTCTGTGTCTCTGTGTCTGTCTGTGTCTGTGTCTGTGTCTGTGTGTGTGTGCGTGTGTGCGTGTGTGCGTGTGTGTAAGCACAAAATAAACTGTTGCAGAGGAGTTTTACATTATCCTGAAGGGTTTTCTTATGCAATAACGACCAGCAAGAACAATGGGTAAAGTATAGTAATAAAGATACGTTAAAAAATGTAATCACTACAGAAAAATATTTCACGTCAGAATGCTGCGAATGACCAGTAAGAACAAAATATTGCAGATTTCTTTTTAAATTAAACACAGACCTGTGCAAGTTATAGGCAATCAGACAAATCTTAAAGTATTGTAGAGTACTCTGTAAATGGGGTTGGGAACCGAGAATAGGTTCTTATCCAGAACCGTCAGCGTTTTTGAAAAATACAGGAGCCGTGCGAAATTCCTAAGTTTCGATTCCGAAAACGATTCTGGTGCGATGTGTGGGCGAAGTGCTAGGAGCTTATCCTTTAATAGCGATGTCTCTCCTCATGAATATTAAAATAGTAATGAATGCACTGAAAAGCCCTCGTGCTACTCATATACATTTAGAGAGAGAGAGAGAGTATAAAAGACAGTAGAGCTGCACGATTAATCTTTAAAAGATCTCGATCTCGATCTAAACACCCACGTGATCTTATTCCTAAATAACAAAAACTTCACACCAGAACATTCAAATCTGTTTGCGTTGTCAATATATATGAAACAGCTTTATTTTCACAGTCTTTTCAACCACACAGTATCCATATTTGTGTGTTACAAATATTCAAATGATCACAAAAGTACGGAGATAAGTTTATGGTTTGAGTATAAACACTGATGTCTACGGTAGCAACCAAAATAGAGTAAATCACCTTTTGAAAGTCGCTTCAAATAACAAGTGTATCGATTACATCTGATGCTTCAAAACATTCATAAAGACGACTGTTAAAGCTGCAGTCCGTAACTTTTTTTGTGTTCAGAATTTACTAAATTTATATAATGAGCGAGTATATCATGAATGCCTTTTTTCCAACTGTGTTTTTGTCTTATCCTGAATCACTACGGTAAACCTGTAATAAGCGTTTATTCTCGGACTACTTTACACCGGTCAGGTCGGCACCGCTGCGGAGTATCCCAGTACCTGTGTGACTTGTCAGTTGTCAGACATAAACAGAGAGAAGTAGCTCTGGCTACAATGTTCTTCCGCAAGACGCATGCAGTTCTGTTTATTAACTGCTAGAGCGCTGATTCATCCAGTAATGAAACAAGTAAAGTCTTTATGAATCAATCATTCAAACCAATAAAAAAAATATTCTGTTTCACCTGTCTGGATCTTACATGTGTATTCAAGCATATTCTACCCTTTTTAGAGGGTATTCTCCATACAATAAGCTAGGAGAGATCCCAAATTCTCCTAGAGAATGCAGAAATTTTCCTTGAGAAAAATTTATTTTTGCAAAAATTGCTAAATAATATGTTGAATTTGTTGACATTTAACAAACTCATTTGACAAGTATAAGAAATAAACACAAAAAGATTGTGCATTTTTCCCTTACTACTAATTTTTATCAGTTGTTTTAATAATTTTTATTGAATGGGAACCGAAACTGGAAAATGTCTTAAGATTCCCAACCCTATCCCTAAACCCTAAATTAATATAAATAACTGTACAGTACTGTACTGTGCAAGCTAGACACAGATTCACAATTTATTTTAAGATGTTGTGTCTTTTGCTTTAATGTGTCAGTAGAAATGAAGTCAATAGGAACAACGTAACAGATTTCCAAACAACACTGAACAGTACTGCACATCATTATAATATAATATTTATTCATATGCACTGTGTAGCCAGTGCTCTTTACACCTGTTTACAAATAGAATTGCAATACAAATGCAATTGTCTAGAAATTATAGTGTCGTTTAAAACTGTAAAACAATTTCATTACTTTGACCCTGAATTTGACTCTGAATGACTCCTTGTCATTACGTTATAATTAGGCTGCATACTGATCAGGAGTCATACCATCACCTTTATCAAATCATATTTGATCAGTAAAGATTAACTTTTTTTTTACTTTTTTTACTATGTGAATGCACAATTTGGATGTCATGAGGAAAAAAGGCTAATGAATTTGTGTAAATCTGCCATCAAAAAAGGAGGCAAATGTCAGGCAAGAAATGGAGCACGCATCTGTCTTCAACCAAGAAAATGTCATGTCCTGTTAATCTTATCTGAATGCCTGCCCACTGATGTGCATTTAATTGCACACATCCAGTGCATCCAGTCAGACTTTTGCTTGATTTCACAATGACATACACAGACACACATAGAGCATTGTTATTTTCTGAGAAAATGCTTCCACTTTTAGATATCTACAGAAAGCAGTACAAATACACCTTAACAGAATGTCAATGAACCAACTCACACTTGTAGACAAACACAGGAAATTCATGTCAACAGAACTCAATCAATCTAAATGTAAACAAAAACAAATCTTCCTCCAACAAAAATACAAGATAAAAGCTTATCAGCGTCAGATTGAGCAAAGTATTGTGAACCCCATGCTGACACAGGTAGGGAAAGAATTCTAGCATCTCCAAGTCTGCAGGCTACCACCTTATGTCTCTGTACGTCAGAGGCACGCACACACAGCCACATATGGGCAGCAGTGACGCCACATTAGCTCAGCTTCAGGTTACACTACAGGAACGGAAACATTCACAGAGAACTTCTTAAATATAAAGAATGAGGAGGAGAAAGAGGTGGGGGATGAGAGTAGAGCTGATGAGTGAAAGGAGAAGAAAGAGGGCATGTTTGATTAACACACTTGTTTTGACAATCATTCAAGTAACGAATGACTTGAAAAAATTGACATTTATACAATAGAGCGTGCTCTGATGTGCTCATAAATGCCTCATTGTTACCATTGTCATCAACATCATAATCATGAATAATGGCATTCATTTTTTGGTGAACTATCCATTTAATTTCATTTGCTGTCATTAAGCTGTTTTATGTATATATATCAGAATTACATCAATTACATTCATCATGATCTCTAGATATCATACTGCAACAATGGCAGCTGAGTAAAAATTCACAATAAAACCATCAGATTTTCACATATCTCAGCATCCCTGCATATGCATTATTTATTTTATTACTGTAATCTTGAAACAGACAGACTACAAATAAACTGATTACAAAGTTGAAATATACAGCAAAAACATTAGAGATACACCAGTTAAAATTCTGGGCAATATCGATAAACAGATAATTGCTTTCGAATTATGGCTGATATTAAAATGATATACTATTTTATATAAATTAATTACAAAATAAAACAGTAAAAATGAAAATCATCATTTTAAATGCTACAACTTAATTTAGGCATCACAACATTATAATGTGCAACATGAAAATGGATGTTACTTAATTTTGAGGTTTGCTAAAGACCACAAATAACAATGTATTATTGATGTTTTAAATAGTAACTTTGAGCATTAATGACAGCAAAGATAAACCTAAATGGGGTAAATAAGCATGTACATTTAAATATCCAATATATCATCAACAACAACAACAACAACAACAACATCAAATAATGGCTGATAACAATCATGTAAATATAGCCTCCCTAAAAACATAATGTGCAACAAAAACAACAGGGGTTTCCAATGATATTCCAAATAACTGAGAGTGACAGAGAGAAAGAGAGCAAGAGGGAGAGAAACAGAGCACACATTCAGTCAACGGTGAGATGTACAGTTCCACTGAGTGCACTGCAGACTAGGGATGCTAACGATTAATTGACGATCGATTAAGCAAGGTCATGCGCGTGCTGCTCAACCGCGAAACACGTAACGCCAGCAGACACGAGGAAAAATGATTAGAGTTATGTTTGGGACCATTTTACGTTAAAAGGCTATATACCTTCATGAATAAAAGTGAGTGTGCATTCGCAGCCTTTTGTTTTGTGCAAATGTAAGTTGTAATATTATGTTTATTTTGTGTAGGCCTATATACATCTGGTTTATCTCGTAGGATGCATTTGGTTAAGAGTTACACGGTATAAAGCGCACCGGTGATCATCTTCGGCGTGCGCAGCTCAAACAGCAATGCACGACTGCTGACTAATAATAACTACGATTGGGACTGTCATATTACATAACATTACATTACAAAGAAAATAATATTGAAATAAAACGTTTCAGCGTGTTGCTCCAGGAAGACCACATCCGTTAGACATTCTGACTTGCATGTAACTAGTTCAAGTTCACTTGTGCATTTGCGTAATTTTGTGCAGATATAATTTGTAATAAAATGCTTATTTTGTATATCTGATTAATCTTACATAGGATGTGTTTCGTTAAGTTAAACCCGCTAGTAAAGGGCTTCAAATTACCGGTGTTTATTCAGCGCTTCAGCTTGCGCAACTCAAACAGCAATGTATGACAGATAATAACTATGATTAGGACTGTCATATTACATAACATTATAATGAGAACACTTGTAATAAATCATTGTGAATTCATTGGCTTTAGTTGCAGTGTTTCAGCACGTTGCTCCAGGAAGAGCATATTCACAAAAGGAGTTACACATTATGACTAGGCTTTTTTTAATAAGCATTGGCCAACACGTTTTTCTGTTTTGACGATGTGTTGGAAGCGGGACATTTATTTTGACAGCGCACCATACTTTTATTTTGATGTTGTGAGAACGGCAGAGCCTGAGCACACAGTGCTCCCGTTCTCCGTCTTCATCAGTTATGGTCTCAGTTTTGTCTGATATGTAACTAGATATTTAGTTTGCTTTTATATTAATAGACTATCATTATATATTATCATTCTTTCTTAAATATTAATTTATATCATTTAAACAAGTCTTTGAATATCTAATAAACATTTAATTTCACAAACCTTGCAGACTTAGTCGAATCTATCGAAGCATTTTTAGTCTGCATGAACGCGTTACTCTGTGCGTGATGGTCAGTCCGTGTGAATTTAATGCGGACAGAAGAGTCCAGCTTCACCTGAGACGCATGATCAACAAACTATAAACCCTTGATTTCAAACTATACTGCGCTATATTATATACATCGGCTTTAAATCGACCACCCTGCTCTCTATAAGATACCAGCAATAAAACAATATATTTCGTGCATCACGAACAGTAAGCTTGCTGTGCTTGTTAAAGTTTTTGCTCTGCAGCCGTATCCATTTCGTAATATTTCCACAGAAATTACATTTTGGGAAATGATCGCAGTGCAGTGTGTGTGCAAGTCCGAAATAGAGTTTGGCCAAAATAAAACTAAAACCAGCCATAAATCGGAACCAGCCGGTTTTTGCTCCAAACACATGACCGGCAACCGGCCAGTTCCGATTTATGGCCGGTCGACCGGTGCATCTCAAAGTAATTATGCAAATCAGGTAACAGAGCAAATGCACATAAAAATCAGTGCTGGACATAATTTGCACCGCAAAATTCCTTATTTTGCACTGAAATACCTTGCGCACAATTGAATCTGGCCTTCAAACCTGCCACGCAGCTGCCCTGAACATGCAAAATCCATCTAAGGACCATTCAGCCCCCTCCTGCGTAAATGCCCTGAGCTCGAACCCACTTTCAACATACGCCAATCACAAACAAACAATCCCATCATTCCAGTAGCTTCAGCCAATCTGACTCTGTTCCTGGCTTATTGTACAGCCTCAGTCTCCTGCAGTGCAGATGTGTGCTCCGTCAGTTTAAGCCCAAGATAAGGGAGGATTTACTGGCAGATAGAGAATGATTGACGCAGCTCATGCAAGGTCAGCTCACCAAAATGAGGGCTCACAGAGGAAATGTGGGTATTCTGTCTACCGCAAAGAGCCTGTGTGTTTGTGACTGTGAGCCTGTGTCTGTGAGCCCTATGAAATCCGGTTGATTGTGTGGGTGAGATGTTCCAGCAATCTCTATGTGAGGAATTATGCATACTTTTAACTATTATTATGTTCTCCATTGGAGATAAGAACTTTCATTTCACGTATTACTCACAGAAATCAGCATATGCAATTAAAAAAAGTGGAACACAAAATAACTGGCTCTTTAATAGCTAAAAAGAGCTAATTAATTACTAATTTAATTAGTAATTAGCTATTTTTCAAAAAAAATATGAATTGCATCATCTATCCATCTATCTATCCATCTATCTATCCATCCATCTCTAAGGCCTAACAAACCTGCAAACGTCAGGGTTTTTAAACTTTTCAAACCTTTTTAAACCAAAAGGTTGCATACAAACTTTGATTTTTACAGTTAAAATAAAATTTCTTTTAAATCAATTCATTTGAATTCTACTTAATCCATTTTAAGTTCACCATAGACTGAGCAGGGTGAGAAAGAAAGTTGCACAAAAAAAAAAAAAAAGAAAGAAGATAGAGAAGAAACAGGTAAACTCATAAAGCCAAAGTCTTCTGTTTACAAAGCCAGTCTCATGAGGTTCCACATATTGGGCTCGGTAGAGTATTTTTGAAAGACACCAAAGGCTATTGGCTTAGTCACAAAGGTCTCTTCTCCTAAAGAGCGTCCTTTGAAAATTCACAGGTGACATGTAGCCAAGCAGGAAGCTCTAAAATGACTGATATTCTCTACAGTGAGTCGCCTGGATTCGAAAGATGCATAAACAAAATAAAAAAAACTGATCACCCCCCTGGAGATTTGAGCAGAGCTTCAATGGCAAACTGGTCTGTAGAAACAAGCTCAGTCCAGAAAGCCTCAGGACTGTGGATAAACCAACTGAAGAGAGCGTGTGATCTCTTCTCAAGTGAAGACGGCTACAATTTGCACTTGAAATAAATTACCCAGATGTGAGGACGTGATTGACGTGGCGGCAGTTTCCTGGTGTCCGAGGCAGCGTGGAGAGGAGGCGTTCTCCAGAAGCCAGGAGCAGCTAGTGGAGCGGAAAGGAGAGGATGAGAAGACCTGGCAATTTGCGTATCCAGGGACCTACAGGAAGAAGAAGATCATATCGTCACCCTATTGCCGGAGAGAAGATGCGATAAGAGACTAAAGCGAACAGAAAATCAAACAGCTGCTCATTGCTTCCCCATGAAACTCTTAAATCTGGGCTGCATGCCAAGGCAATGTCTCACAAATGAAACTCAGCCCAGGATACCAAGCTTTTCCATTTCAGAGTTTGACAAGATGCTGCTGACCAGGCCTCCTTGTTGTGCTAATCTGGCTAATGGCTAAGCAGTAGAGACTGCCTTATCAGAGGACAACATGCTTTGTTCACACAATCCAAACAGCCATCCAAGCTCACACATGGCCGATGGTGGGAAAGCTAGGCAGACAGTGAGCGAATGCCAATGAGCATTGCCGGCCAAGCAGAGATTTCATTACTTCCTGGACGTGCTCTCGAGCCACAAACAGCTGTAGGCTGGGCCCGAGGTCTGCCACCTGTGCCGAGTTCCTCTGTAATCCCTAAAGTCTCTTTGCCGCCTGACCTTTAAGAGTGTCGATGGGCACAAATCCCATAGCGGATAGCGGATAAGGGACATAGTTCCATCTACAAAAGGGCTATGTGAAGCTGCGTCACATGCAAAACTGTCAGCGCAAGTACATAGGTGAGCATAAATTCTGAAGTTTAAAACAGAGCCATAAAAGTTTAATTTGTGGCTGGTAGGTAGTAACTAGCCAAGGCAATGAGACCAGCTATTTTGGAGCTGTAGCTTTCATTCATAATTTACATTATAGTTTCAGCTGAGAGTAAAAGTCTCTCTCTGTTTCCCAATGTCCCTGTCTCTTGTCATGCACACAAGGCTGTGGTGTCACTTAGCTGTGTATAAGTGAACTGATATGTGCAGGGGCTCTAGAAACACAGGCCAAATGAGAGCAGGAACCAGAGTTCCTGAGGGCTGACAAGCTACAAGTAGTTATTAATTTTAACATCTAAACATAGTCTAAAGACTAAACATCTTTAGTGTTATTTGCACTGTGGTATCTGTGACTGTAGTTCACCCAAAAATTTAAATTGCATCACTATTTATTCACCGCCATGTTGTTACAAACCTTTTATTCTGTAGAACACAAAATATGCTATTTTGACAAATGGATCATTCTCATAACATGTTTCAAATTCAAAGTGATCTCTTTTCAACTGAATGAAAGCAAAGACATTGGGAAGGGAAGAATTTAGCACTATTTAAGAGATAGTTGACCTGAAATCACCAAAGGACAGGGCTATTCAACTAGCTTCACTCGAAGGCCAGATTATCAAATCGAAAAGTTGAGGTGGGCCGGTGGGTTGGTTTGGGGGTTTAGCTTATTATTGAAACATAACAGTTTCAATAAATAAGTTAAAGTAAACCTAAAAAAAAGTATGGTATTTACTTGGAAATGTGGTACCCAACAGTATGCAGATATATAAAACCATAATAAATAAAAACTTTTTTCCTTGGAACAAATAAATAAATTATACAAACTCATAGCTATTGGTGAGAAATAATAATTATTTTATTTACAATTGTTATGCTTAAATGAAAATATTCTGACAGTGAGACTTGATAACCACAGGCTACTCACTCCCACTGTATAAAAAGAAATGCTTAAACAGGTTAAAAACTATACCCACCTTTGCAAAGAAACTGACATAATTTCATAACAAAAATTATATAAAATCTAATGCAATATAAATCACTATAACATATTATTCAATATAAATATTGCACATTTCTGCCCAACCCATGGTAAATTACTACAGTACATTTATGGTAAATGTTTGTAACGGGTGGTGATTAGGGGATTTAAAGTCTTCTAATTTCGTTCATGATACAATGTTTCTCCTGCTTTCCTCATCAGTCTTGTTGGGAATGTTGAGGCCGTTTCATACGATTTAATACTAGTTAAATCATCGAGTGGTTTGTGGTTTGTAACAAAGAAGTCTGTCGAATTGAAACGCTTCCCACTGGTTGTCGCAACGGCGTTTAATATTAGTGACCGGGAGTAAACGCAACTCTGTGCTGGGCCGTGTTGAAACAACGAGTGAAACAACTGAAAACAGCGCTATTTGTTGTTACTGTACTGACCGAGAAACCGCTTCAGTTTATCCAGTGACAGAGCGGTCCGAATGAATCCACATAGTTTTAGACCGTTATGCAAGCGCGTTTAGAAAGAATCGAACCAAAAGAATGATTCATTCACGAATGATTGGTATCGCTGTTTCAGTCGACATAAATTCGGGACACATATAATAACTGCTGAAATATTTGCACGTAAAACATTTCTCAGGTCAAGCGCGAGTATCAAACTAAATTTGCCGCAGCGCCAGGAAAAGAGGAGGGAGGTTGGTGCCGTCGGGCCGGATGGAGATGATTGGCAGGTCAGATTTGGCCCGCGGGCTGCCAGTTGAACAGCACTGCCATAGGACCCCACTGACCCCAAAAACAACATTGTGCCCAATTGAAAAAAAAATCCTTCAGGTTTGGAAGACATGAGGGCGAGTACTTTTTTAAATTATTATTATTTTTGTGCAAACTATCCTTTTAAAGTTAAAGCACAAACAAGTGCTAAATTCTTGAGGGAAGATAACTTCGCCTCCGCTCCATACATAAGCATTCAGCCGGCTGAATCGAGAGTGTTTTAAGACCCCTCTGCACATTCTTACCAACAAGAAGTCTCAGGTGGCCTGGAAGTGAAACTTGGAGAAGGTTGAAGAGACAGTATGACAGAGTGAATAACTACAGTGAAAAACACTCAGGCTATGTACCAGCCAGCACCAAACTGTGCCGCAAAAGGACCAACGGCGTTTAGTCACAAAACTACACAAACAGAGAGCTTGTCACTTTAAGTAAGGCACCATGCTGAAGTGTATTTACCTCACAAGCTAATCCATCATTCACCATGTTAGCTCCTCTGACATTCCCTTTGCGCCCTGATAACGAACCATTTTTGTTGCTAGGAATCAGGAACGTTCATTCAAATAAACTTCAACATGGCTTCAGGAGCATGAAATGCTTTTTGATGGTGGGTCAAATCAAATCAAATAAGCTTTATTTACAGTGCAGATTGTCACAAACATGGTTTAAAGGGAGTCAGGCTTATCCTCAATACCTTGAATGCTAAGGGGAAAAAAACCTTCGGAAGTGAAAGGATAAAAGAGCAATCTTCTTCAGGTCAGCCTAGTTGAATAAGTAATCAAAAGGCTGTCACTTACAGGTGATGCACCAGATTGACCTGAATGGCTCTAATGGATGTCACTCTATTTGCAGATAATAAAGTATATAGACCGTAGCAGAAGGTAATGTAATTAATAAAAACACCCAGTAAGAGCACATAATGTGCTTTCCCATCAGCCAGCCACAAAGAGAAACACAGATTGGCTAGAGTGTGCATTTATGTCAGTGAAAGAGACACAGAAACTGAAAAATAAAAACAGAGGCAGTTAGAGAGGAAGAGAGTGGTAGGTTGGTGGAACAGGCAGTGCAGCTCGAGAAGTGCCTCCTGCCACTCTCACTTGCACAAAGCCACGTCAGCGTCCCCAAGGTTACCATCTGCCTCTCAGCAGAGCGAGGCAGCTCTCCACGAAACACACTTAATCACCGCGCAACCTCTTATACACTCATTTCCTGTCTTTCTCAGAGGAGGCTGCTCCTAACAGAGGGGATTTTTCAAAGTGCTGATACGCACAATGGCTGTCTCACTAGGGCTGTAATCAACCAAAGAAAATCTTGGTCGACTGAAGTCCTAAAATTGTTGACTAAAAATCGCTAAAAATTATGAAAAAAAAAAAAAAAAAAACGTTAAATTAATTAGCTGCACACTGTGCGCAGTACTTGGTAGCCTTGTTGTCCGCCTAAATGAATTATAAATAAACATAAAAAACTAGTAGAGTCTGTCGGCTCTGACAGCGTTGCATCACGTGCACCTGCGCAATATCATAGCCTATGATTTCTGAAAATAGTACTATGTTGTCAACTAGTGATATCATCACAAGAACGTTTGAGGAATATGCAACATAATTTAGACAACTGTTTTTGTCATATGTATTATAACAACTGACTAGGGTTGCAAAGGGGCGGAAAATTTCCGGTAAATTTCCGGAAAGTTTCCAGTAAATTTCCATGGGAAGTTAAGCTGGGGAATTTTGGAAATATTCATTACCACGGCAACCGCTTGCGCGTACACTCTGAAAGTAACTGTACACATAAGAGACGGATAGATACATTATTTAAGGTTATTTCTATTCGTTAGAATATTGATATATGAACTTGTTGTCAAGTAAGCCCCGTTGCGAGCATGTGCGTCTCTCTAAACTTTCAGTGTGCTGCACTGCTCTAGTTGACTTCTGCACCTTCCCCCCCGAAAATATCACGTTAATTTTGAAAACGTAATAATTTTTGCGGATCCTCTTGGTCATTCTTCATGTTTCTTTGACAAATATCAGTGTCTCAGTCTCACGCACGCTGCACGTGAGTTAACCACGCCTACTTATTTACATGTCGCGGTATACACGGAATAAAAAAATCTGTTACGGTTGACATTTTCTTCCATGGTAACGATATATACCGTCATACCGCCCAGCCCTACTTATGTGGTAAATAAAGTTATGCTAGCTTATTTAGCATCTAACTTTTCAGCTTGCTATCTACTAGATGAATACATTTGTATGTGATATTTGCAATTTAAACATTTAATAAATATATTTCCCCATAATATCATCAAAACTTACTTCACTTTGTTTAGTCCACAGGCTCAAATGTGTGCCTTCAATAGTCTTGTGCTTTGGGCTTCTGTACATGTGATGGAGGCATGCACAGTGCCAGTAGGGGGTGTGGTCTCAATAGCCATGCAGTAAGCAGTGTGCTATGTGCATGTGATTGAGGAATGGCATGGATATTCAAGTGTATTTGAATGGCATCTGTTTGTTTTAGTCAAGATTATGCTAAAATATACTTTCCTCAACTGTATTTAAGTTCCCTATGAAGAGCCAACCCTCAACTTTGAAAATTCCCAGTTTATTCCCATAAATTCCTGTTAATTCCCTTAAATTCCCATTAATTCCCATGGAAAGTTTCCATCTTTGAAAATTCCCAGAATTTTGCAACCCTACAACTGACAGACACTATCATTTCAGGACACGAATAGATTATTAACTTTTTTAAAAATGCTGCCACACTGCCGATGTCTTTGTTGACATGGTAGAAGAGGACTGACTGACTATGAATTAAACGCTCTCACAATTAAATAAATAATATTCAGCAAACCTTCTAGTAGCCTACTTTCTTCAGTCTGTCTCTCTTCTCCAGTGGGTTGGGCTAATCCAAAAGAAGTGAAATCAAGGGGGGTGTTCTGAAGACAGACTGTTACCTGTGAAACAGGGGTGCTCTGAAAACACCCCCATTAGCAATTAGTGCTTTCCACCTGATGAAATGAACGCGGCAAAAAAAAAAAAAATTCGACCAATCAGAATTTTGGTCGAGCCAGAACGTATCGACCACCAAATAATCGACTAATCAACTGGGAGATTACAGCCCTATGTCTTACTCATTACAAAAAACACAAGTCTTCACGTTCACACCGCAGTTTCGCTCCTTCTTAGGAACTTTGTTTCAACTAGCCACTGGCACACTGGAATCAATTCATCAAAAGCTTAAGCAGCTAATGAACTGAAGCAGCTAATGAACTGAAGGATGGAGGAAATGAGAGCATTCAAGGTAGAAAGAATGGATTAGAATATTATAGGGCAGAGGTCCTGTAGTGTTTTTGATGGTGATTTTTGATGATGGTGTTAATATGCTATATTGTAGCGTTTTACATTAAAAACTTGGGAACAAATGATATGTCGCGAAAAGTCTGAGCTATTTATGATGAGAAAAATGTGTTTTTCTGAATCAGTCTTAAGCCTAAAGTCTCTGAAAATAATGCTGGAGAATTCCCTCTCGGTATGGCTGCTTCCTCATTCCAAGTTCATTTTCAGGAGGCAAGTTATTTCTTTGTTATCAGTTTCCAGAGATAATAAAATATGTGCATATTTAGCACTGCGAGACCTCTGCAGTCAAGCTAGCCGCCTCAATACTGCTGCACAAGAACAGACAACCCACATCACTTTGTGTTTACACCCGTGGTCAAAGATTTGAAGAAAACAAACATACAGTACAGCTGCATTTACATAAACCCACATCTTGAACATATATATTCTCACATATTTGCTTTAATGCAAAAAGTATCCACACAAACAAAGAAAGAAAGACCCTCATTATCCGACTCAGAAGAATTAAAAGAGAATGATCTATTAACTCCAAGGCATTTTTTTGGCTCAGTCACACTCAAACACACCTCCACACATATTGGCTCAGTCACACTCAAACACAACTTCACATTTATCAAAGGTTTCTCAGTAACTATATCCTTTAGGGCTGAAACGATTCATCGAGTTACTCGATTACAAAAATTCCTCGAGGCAAAAACTCTGCCTCGAAGCCTCGTTAAATTCCTATGACGCGCACTATACGCACAGGGATCTGATTGTTTCACACGGACCGTTGTTCAATGTTCAGGAAGCACACCATAGCGCGTGATACATTTTGAATTTAGTTGGCGCGATGGCGGAGAGTAAAGATGTCCATAAACGGCAGAGAATGTCTAAAGTTTGGGATCGCTTCCTTTCAGCGTCGCTGAAACAAGGTAACGATTCTGTCCCCCGCATTTTTTTTTTTTTTGATCCAGCGCCAATATTTTCGCCCGTGCCTAAGCCTATACATTGATGTTCGCGGATTTTAATCCCATACTGTATTTGTAGTGATGTCGTGATGCGATTTGACTAGATATGATGTTTAGCTTTGATGTTTTTAAGTAGTAAACGTATTTACGTTCAATTGCAAGAGAGTATAGCCTAAAAAAAGAACCCCTTCACACACACACACGCACCCTCGTCATTGCGGCAATGCATCACGTATGCTTAAACTTTTATGTAGCCACGCAACAATTATTTCAGCATGCATTCACTGTATACACCGGGACGTGATGGAGGAACAAATATTGTATTGCAGTCTTTGCGAGACCTTGTTTGTAGGCAATGTCACGTCTGCCAAATAGTTACAGACAACAACAAAAAATGAAACTCCCCAGCCTGCTTCTCCAAATCCACTCGTACTTTTGGGGAAGACATAATCGGCTACCAAAGTAATTGAGCATAGAACATTTTCAATTAACAAAAAAATATAATACTACAAAACGTGCTAATATACTTCAACTAGCCTAAGTGAAAAACAAAATGCTGTTCTTTTTCTATTTAACAAAATGCATATTTGCAGTAAAACATTCCCATTTTCAAAGCTACACTTATTTTTTTTTATAAATTGTATACATTGTGTACCTGTTTGGCTTGATATTTTATATTTATTTCATTTATTTTTGTTCTCCGGTGGATAATTTTCAGAAGGTGCAATCCTTTTTTTGTAATGTTGTATTAAAGGGTTAGTTCACCCAAAAATTAAAGTTCTGTCAGTAATTACTCACCCTCATGTTGTTCCAACCCCGTAAGACCTTCGTTCATCTTCGGAACACAAATTAAGATATTTTTGATGAAAAAAATATCTCCTCCATAGGCTTCTATGTGACCGAAACTTGCTGGCCCAGAAAAGTTATTAAAGAGATCGATAATATAGTCCAAGTGACTCCAGTGGCTCAATCTTAAGTATATCAAGCGACGAGAATACTTTTTGTGCGCAAAAACAAACAAAAATAACGACTTTATTCCACTTTTCATTTCCTTCTCTCTGGGCCTCGTAGTGTTTTTGCGCTGCGCGTCTGTGTTGCACGTCATCACGCATCACACACATGACCGGCGTCGGCCAATAGTGAGCCTACGTGGTGACGTGTAACACAGACGCGCTGCGCAAAAACACTACGCGAACCAACTAGAGGTCCAGAGAGAAGGAAATGAATTGTGGAATAAAGTCGTTATTTTTGTTTGTTTTTGCGCACAAAAAGTATTCTCGTCGCTTGATATACTTAAGATTGAGCCACTGGAGTCACTTGGACTATATTAACGATCTCTTTAATAACTTTTCTGGGCCAGCAAGTTTCGGTCACATAGAAGCCTATGGAGGAGTGAGACATGGCTCAGATTTCATCAAAAATATCTTAATTTGTGTTCCGAAGATGAACGAAGGTCTTACGCGGTTGGAACAACATGAGGGTGAGTAATTACTGACAGAATTTTAATTTTTGGGTGAACTAACCCTTTAAGAAGACAAAACTAAGGCCAAATGGCCTTTACTATTTAAGTTTGTATTCATAGTTTTACATGTTATACATGTTTTACAGTAAGTTGACTTAACTGTATTGTTATATAATTGTTGGCACTGGCACTTATAAACACTAAATGGGTAAAGATTGGCCTTTACTATTTAAGTTTGTATTCATAGTTTTACATGTTATTCATGTTTTACAGTAAGTTGACTTAACTGTATTGTTATATAATTGCTGGCACTGGCACTTATAAACACTAAATGGGTAAAGATTGCAATAAATAGGCTTAGTTTTGGAGCCAAATGTTGGAGTTGGAATAAATACCTCATTTTCGTTATGCATTATTTGTTTTGGTTGTTTAAAAACACAAAAAAATTTTTATCCGATTACTCGATTAATCGATCGATTAAGTGCTAGATTAATCGATTACAAAAAGAATCGATAGCTGCAGCCCTAATATCCTTCCTTATAACTTTCTTCACTGCATACACAGAATGCCAGTGTCTTATTCAAGTTCTGCACGCTGCACGCTGCAATAGAGCCTCACCAGAGGGGGTTAAGTAAGTAGATGAGCCTGAGGTGCGACCTCCCATGACTTATGCACACTTCTCCGCAATGGAACCATCTTGGCAGGATACAGATTTACAAACGGGCTCCAGCGTACCCTGGCCGCTACGCTACACTGCACGCACAAAGAGAAAAACATGAAAAGCTCAGCAGAGCCGGGTAATGAAAGATTATATGAAAGATTAGAGGACTAGCTTAACCATCTCAGAATTACTCAACCTTTACAAGCTCTGATGTCTCCATAACTATATTGGGGAGGATAATATGATAGGCATCATCTCCATCACTGACAAGTGAAGCATGGCAGAGAACAATAATCAATCCGGTCACGTTGATATCCTCCATCCGAAAGCTATGAAACTCAATCATGAATGTTTATGGGCTTTAAAGAATAATTACGATGCCACTTCATGTTATTAAAACTTTAGATGTTACATCTTGGAATCTGCTTACCACAAACATGAGTGTTTAATATGATAATATGAAGTTAACAGCTTTGTCTTGGTGACACCAATGACACAAACAACATTTTATTTAATTTACACCTTTCAACAATCAAATTTAAGTGTCTTAAAACAATATGCACTACAGATCCTTTTGCAATTTCACACGCATCAAACCTCATTTGAATATTCAAGAAATGGTACACGGTTACTTTATTTGCATATTTTCTTCCACGCGCTGATTGTACATTCAGAGTCAAAAATGTTATGAATAACTACAAGTGCTCCCAAGTTCCCCCATTAAGAGGCACATCTCAGAGCTGTATATTTCCTCACGTCTCTACGCAGAAAGAGCCCATCAACTGCATTCCAGCAGAAAAAAAAAAAAAAAAAAAAAAGGAAGCTTTTATCGGCCTCAGCCCCTATGTGGTTTTGTGCCGTGATTGTCTTGATGGAACAGCGAGGCTGATGGCCACTACTTTCCACATCCAAACCCAATAGATATGGGGAGAGTGATGCCCTTCAATGTGTATACAGCCCCATTATCAGGCCTGTAATCACACTTTCTTTTTCCCTAATGGAGTTTTGGTCGACTCTGTGAGATTGTTCCTTCTTTCAGGTCGATGAGAATACATCATGCTCATATTCTGGGTGATATTGATCTAGGACTAGTCAATAATGCCTTTTCGGAGATACAACAAACAACAAACCATACCAACACATGCAGGAAACTGATATGTTTGTTGAAAGGGGAGACTCTAAGAGGGAGGCCACATCCAACCTCTTTGATAAATAATTAAATACAAGCATATTCCAAACAGTAAGATATGGATAAACTATAAAAAGCGTATCTTAAGTGCGAGTTATTTTCAAATGGCATCCATATTAACAGGAAAGATCTCCGATAAAAAATTATAAAAAGTTAATGCATTGTTATTGAATTATATATTACATCTTGTATAGCAAACACAGTATCTTGTACTACTGTATGAGAAGAAATTATCTCAGTACTGGAAATTGTGAAAAAGTGTGAGAAAATCAAAACCTGGAGTGCTGTATAACTACTTAAACAAGCCATAAATCATCTAAGGTTTTTTTTTTTTTTTTTGAGGGCGGAAGTTAAGGGGTGCAGTTGTCCTCATCCATCTGGAGGCTTTGGACCATATGACAGCACACATGGACCAACTTCTCTCATGATGGGCTGATGTCTTAAATCGGCAAAACTGAATTCATACTCAAATAACTCTATACCAGCAAGTCAAAGGTAAGATAAATGAAAGGTATTTCAAAAATATATTTCAAGACATGTAATGCTATAAAAGTGATTGGTGAGGAACAAAGGGTCTATACTTGCTTATCTCCGGAATACTTCTGATATTACTAAATTCTGAGTTAAAGGGCACCTATTATGACTCTTTTCACAAGATGTAAAATAAGTCTCTGATGTCCCCAGAGTGTGTTTGTGAAGTTTTAGCTCAAAATACCCAACAGATCATTTTTTACAGCATGTTTAAATTGTCATTTTTTGGGGCTCAGAAAAACGAGCTGTTTTAGTGTGTGCCCTTTAAATGCAAATAAGCTGCTGCTGCACGGCACAGGGGGCGGAGCCTCATGAGCTCGCGCTCAGAGCCAGGACAATCTCATCTGATAATATCAGAACAGAAACTCTCAGTTGCGGTGTTCATTTCGACTTGGAGTCGGACAATAATGCCTACAGAGCCAGAGAATATATGCTGTAGAGATAGAACAGGTATAGTTTAGTTTAATTATGGTTATAACTTATTTGTCATCTGCTTTTATCCACTATTAATACAAGCCTGCTGTAGCAGACCCCGTCCGAATGATGACCAAAATATACTGATGAGTTCAATGAAGTTTATTGTACATCACACAAAAGATGAAGCGTTAGTTTTACTCCAGAGAATCACAGTAAGAGCCAAATAAACACAGTATAAAGAAGTGCGCATTAAAGTCTTATCCATTAACTCTCTCTCTCTCCCTTTCATTATCATGGAACATACACAGCGAAATAGACAAAACACTCGTTACAACTAACAGTAAACAAATACAGTGCAATGCATAAGTGAATACACCCATGCTAAAGTTGACTAAAAAGAGGAATAAAAAATCCAACCTAACGCTGTAGAAATTCGTGACCACCATAGGGGGATGTATTTATCGATTCTTACACTTAAGTCCAATAATAAATATTTATTTAGGGCTAAATCATATGTTGTTACTTACCATGAAGCACTACATATTTTAACCCCGTCAAAGTAAATTTGGAATTTAAATGCTTAAAATTGGAATAAGATAACTACACTGAACAACCACATTTTAATTTAACAAAACATATTTGTAATCCATGGCATTTCTTTTACAAAACATGTTTTGTGCCAACCTTGCTTCACTCAAAATGTGTTAGGGATGAAGGTCAACACAAAAATGGCTAATGCTTTTAACTAGCAAATATCAAAGCACAACACCACATTATTTACAGCCAATAATCTTGTTGAGCACACACAAAAAAAAAAAAAAAAAAAAAAAAAGAAATATTCCCATTTAAGAGTTACATCTTGACTAGGCTCATATAATTGTAAACATTATAAAATAAATACTGCAAGATAAACTTACCTGTTTGTACCAAGTTTTATGATGCCAGTTCTTTAAATATGTTTCAAAATACGTTAAGGTATAGTAATAAGTCAAAGGTAAACATAGCATTCAACAGACATTCTACTGACAATAAGTAACTTTTCAAGTACGTCAGTGTATTCTACTGACATGTAGTTGCAAAGTTACTTATAGTTAGAAAAATGTCTAAAGTATACCATCAAAATAAAGTGTAACCTACAACAACAACAACATTTATTTGTTGAGCCCCGTTAAAAGACTTCACTATGAATCAGGCTATTAGCTGAGTTATTGAAGAAAAGCCCTTTACAAATTCACAGACCAAACACCATTTTTATTAAAACATTTGATTACAGTGTTCTTGAGCCGTTTCCATGGTGAGTCTGTGATCATTCTTCCATTCTACAGTATGGCGTTCATTTAATAGTTTTCCAGCTCATTTTGAGATATATTTTACATATCTATTTGTATAATGTTTTATTCCAACACGCATTACAAGGGTATGCTTCTCTTGCACTATTAAAATCCTCTGTTTGCAGTTGCCCTGTACTGTGAATTGAATTTAATATTATCCTTCCTTGTAACCGACAAGACCGTGCAAACATGCTTTTCGAACAAATACACAAGGAATGTCTCTCTCTTGTAAGTCTATTTCCACTCATGTCAGCATGGGCACAACTGCAAACAAAACGCATGCAACATATCACATTTTTTTTATCTCTTTGAAATATACAAGCCTTGTCCATGCAGTGAGCCTCATCATATCCAGTGTCATAGCCACAGATGTCATGACACCACACACAGATGTCATGATGTTTCTGTCCACAAAAAAAAAAAAATCCATTCTGTTGCATGTATTCACACTGATGTCAATGAAATGACAGTAATACACGTGGGACCATAACTATGTAGAACTGACGATATGAGTTACATTATGTTGACAGACATGTTGAAACACAGCCTCCAAAATTATCCTATTCAAGTGACATTTAAAGGCACAATGTGTCACTTTTGCCAATAGAGGTCGCTTATTTAAAACAAAGGCATAGCTTGATGATGCCATGAATGAGTGTGGAATCATGGGAGTGGTAATCATCTCTACAGCTGATGGAAAGCAATCTGACGACGGGACTCATCAGAAATCATGTTCATGGTTGAGCTACTGCATTAAAGTTTTATTAGCATTACTGTGGTATGAAGCAGAGCCTGGGACATTTTACCTTGCTGTCTATTATGCATATATGCCGCAGTCAGCTGCTGCCACTCCTTTAGTTTTGTTAGTTTTTTTACGATTAAAAGTACGATTGAAGTTGCATTTAATGTCTCCCTCCTCCTTCCCTGAACTGTTACAGTTGCGTTTGATCACTTAAATTCACATTATTTTATCTCATTCTATTGAAATAGATGCTGTGCTGAATTACTACTCATACAGGTTGCTTTATCTAATGAATTAAAATTGTGGGATAATGCAGCACTGTTTTACTTGGTCAAAACAATCACACAAATACATTTGAGTGTGTTGAAAGTTATGTTAACGTTACTCTGTGCGTTCGCTCAGTGGCTGGTATGAGAGACTTGTTGCACACTGCAGTAAGCTAGATCGATCTAAGAATATAATTAATAAAAGCTGGATGGCTTGTGTTGCTAAGTGCCATGCACAATTAATTTAATAATATATTATATGATGGGGAAAATGCTGTATTACTTTTATTGTTAATATATTAGATTAAGATAATATTATTTAAAGCAAAACTGAAACTGAAGCATTGGGCTCAAGTAGCCAACCTCTCTCATTCCCCACGAATCCAAATGTTTCCATATTTGTGATGTAGGCTATTTGGATGCTATTTGGATGTTAAGTATGTAAACTAGGCTTTGTACTTCACTCGCATTTCATTATTGACGTAAATCATCATTCACATGTGCAAAAATGTGGTTGGTATAACACCACAGTAACTACTTGTCGCAGTCTTTTTCTTTCGGTTTGTCTCAAAACATTTTATTTAAGTGAAATAAATGTTGCATATTTATTCCTTTTACATATAAATAATTATTTCCATTCATAGAAGAGCTGCAGATGCGTGATGTGACGATATGCAGCTATTTGCGCATGTAAAACTTAAGCCCTGGAAAACTAATTTTGTTCTTTTTAATGGGTCACAGACACTTATTTAATTCTAATTTAACAATCTCATTTAATGGTTGATGAAAAAAAAAAAATGTATGAATTAAAACTAATTTCATAAAAATATTCCATGAGTGCATGAACTATGTTTATACCACTTTGATGATAGTCAATATGAACTTGTATGAACATTTAAAAGGAAAAAAATATTATTATTTTTTTTTTTTTATTATTATTTTTTTTTTGAGCATACAGGTTTTGAACAACAATATCTGAACTTTGCTGGGTGAATAATTCCTTGATTAATAAAATTTACTTTGGTTTTCTTGTGCTTTGAATTTTCTTGTCCAATTCAATCTAGGTTTGATTTTAAGATGCAACCTTACAAAGTAATAGAAGAGGAACAGAATGTCTCTGTTGTTGACACATGGATCTGAGATACAGAATCATTTATTCAGCTTCCTGCAAGAGTGATTTAAAATAAACAAGATGCCTTGATGACACATCAAAGGGGAGCAAAGAAAGAAAAACCCCTTGCATATCATCTTCAGTAAAACTGCACAAAAAAATTAAGATGATGTGATCAAACATCAGGCAAAAGCCAGAAGAATCATCTCATTAATGTGGTTATAGATCTAAAGCATGTGATCAGAGATAGAAGTAGAGCTCTTCACATACTATTATTTTCCCCAAAGTTCTGGCGACTTGGGCACTTTTGCACTTTCTCCATGTGCTCAGTCATCAGTCTCCGAAAGAGCACAAGGTTGGCAGGGTTTTCCTACCTGTCCCCTGCTGAACCTCAGCTCCATGTCCACTCGACATCCACTTGTCTAAAGCCCTTCAGCTTGACAAACTCTGAACCCGCTACTAAAAATACAATCCCAAACTCTTCCTAGCCATATGGCAGCCATCAATAAAAATTACATACGCAGGGTTAAAAAAAAGTAACTTTAGCCATACCCACTGAAAGTGAGTGAATTGAGAAAATTGAATACATTAGCCATAAATATTTTGAAAATACACTATAGACACTGGCCTCGTTTACACTGTCAGTGAAATGTGACCCAATTCCGATTTTTTGCTCACAGATTGGATGTGTTCTATGGCGGTGTAAACTGGCGAACTTAGCATAGGCTATGTCGCAAAGCTAGCATCAAGCACATTTCGCGTTTGCCCATCTGTGCAAGAACCCCCTTTAAGCATGCACGATGTTTCAGATAGTTTGGCAAACGCATAAATTGGATATGGGTCACAATTGAAAGAACATGTAAACGGACGGTAAATCGGAGATAGGCAACAAATCAGAATTGGGCATCAAGACCGGCAGTGTAAAAGAGGCCTAATAAACATTTAAAATTTTGGGGATCAGTGAGAATTTTTTTTTTTTTTTTTTTTTTTTTTAATAGCAGCAAGGACAGATTAAATTGATCAAGTGAGTTGAAGTGACATTTTTTTTAATGTAACAAAATTTGTATATTTCAGATAAATACTGCTCTTTTGAATCCAGGGGGGGAAAATGATCAGTTTCCACAAAAATATTAAGCAGCTACATATTTTATTTAGAAGAACTAAAATTGCAGCAGAAGTGGAGCAAAACAAATCATCATTTTTACATTGACATACACTATAACACTGGGTAAAAACTTCATTAATTCACAGATTCTAATTAAACAGAGAATTTTTTTTTAAATTAATCTCAGTCTATGGGTACAGTCCTTTACGCAACACTGAAATCTCTCACTTCAAAGAGTTATTTTATTAAGAGGTTGTCAAACAGACAAATAACACGAAAACCTCTTTCCGACACTGAAGCCCCTTAAGATTCAAATCAATAGGCATTTTCATTGAAATAACAGAGTACATTGCTTGGGAGTCAAAGCTGGTGGAAACTCACGCCTGTTAGCCACACATATCTAACAAGAATACAGCATTTCCACCACCAATCTTATAGCCTGTGCAGCAAATTTCATACAAGCGCTTTGCCTTATGCCGATAAAACACTTTGAAATCCCAAACCACAAACAATGCCTGGAGAAGGGGAAGAATGCCACTTGCCTTTGAGCCAGTTCCCCCCTCCCTCTCTCTCTCTCTCTCTCTCTCTCTCTCTCTCTCTCTCTCTCTCTCTCTCTCTCCTCTATTCCAGTGAAACAACACAAGAACAAGCTGAGGCTCTCTCTTTCTAGCGGGTGACTCATTCCCCACAATGAACAGTTCAAATCACTTGGTACAGATGACCCCATTATGAGCACTGTATTTAGAGACTCAAATTAATATGACAGCATGCCAAGAGAAAGCAGTAATTGACTCTGTTTGAACGTGTAAGGTGCATAATCAAGGTTCAGTAAACAAAAAAACAGAGGTACTGTAATGTGCAGCACGAAATTGTTCCAACTGTGGCTGTTCGTTCAAACCAGCATCCCACCACCTCAGGCCTTCATCTGTCTCTGCTGTGCTGAACCTTTGACAAATAAAGTGACAAGGCTCAGAGTGTTTCAGCATTTAAAAGTTAATGTGAGGGAAAATTAAAGGTGCTCTAAGCGATGTTGGGTGACGTCACTTCTTGTTGACGTTCAAAGTATTGTCAAACAAAACGGAGGCTAGCTCGACCCTCCCTCCTTCTCATCCCGTCCCCTCCCCCTCCCCCTCCCTTCCGTGCTTCCTGAAACAGTCATGAACCATTTAGAAAAAACAAACGGGATTTACCCACCTGTCCAGCAAAAACAGAGCCAGCTGAATGTCGGATTGGAAGCCCTTCTGCCTGCCGGCGGAGTTCTCGCCACCTTTTGAACGATTTTCCGATGTAAATTCAGGACTTCGCGTTCCTTCTCCTTTTCCCTATTCTTTGTTATTTGTTCATCGGAACGTCGTCTCTTTAGTCGTGTGTTGGCCATATCAAAATTCTCAAGAATATACAATTTTAACGTTAGTCGTTGTTAGGACATCTCTCCTCTAGCTAACTTCCCTCTTCATGCTTCTCTCTCCTCCACTCCCCACACCCCCCTTCATGTGCACGCGCACTAACCCCACACCCCCACCCCCAAATCATTCTTGTCGGTTATTGGCTGGAACACTGTTTGTTATGTTTCGTGGCCAAGGTTGGGCCAGTTTATTTTTCTTGCTGTTTGTGGAGCCTGGGCTGTCTACAGAGACCGCGTTTTTTTTACAGTGTGTTCAGGGGACAGGCAGCTAGCGGATAGTGAGGAGATGTTTGCTGGATGTGACAAAAAATGTTTTGCCCTAAAAAACGCATGACAACGCTTAGAGCACCTTTAAATGGATTACCAAGTCAAGGTTGGGGTAAATCACGTTCTGTTTCCGCCTCATTGAAGTTCCTCATCTCTGTAAGGGGAGGAGACCAGCCTCAAATGAAGACTTTCTTATGGGTGCAATACACTACTCTGTCAACACGAGAAGAGAAGCAGAGCGTAAACTGCAATCACACGGCGCCATACCTCCAACCCTGGAGTCCAACGTGAGAGGGCATTCGATTATGAAGTTGATCTGTCTCCAGGGCAGCTGTATGATGCACTACTGTGCACCATCTTTCCACCCGATGGCTCATTTAGAGACATGGAGAATGATTGGCTTGAGAACAAGACTTATTCTCTTCTGCACATCTTGCCATTTGTTTATATAATCCATTTAACACAGTCATGGGTTATATAATCTGTTATTAAATCACCATTATAGACCTTCACATTTCTGCATGAAGCCTACATATAATGCAAAAAAATGTGTACATCACTGCAATCGTGGCTAATGTCATTTTGCACATTTATTTACTGTTACCACTTCTCCCTAATATTGCCATATATTAATATATATAATATATGCTAGTTTAACAAATACAGTGGGGAGAACAAGTATTTGATACACTGCCGATTTTGCAGGTTTTCCCACTTACAAAGCATGTAGAAGTCTGTCATTTTTATCATAGGTACTCTTCAACTGTAAGTGACGGAATCTAAAACAAAAATCCAGAAAATCACATTGTATGATTTTTTAAGTAATTAATTTGCATTTTAGTGCATGGTCTAGGCCTACATGCAATAAAATGTAGACCATGCTTTGTAAGTAGGAAAACCTGCAAAATCGGCAGTGTTTCAAATACTTGTTCTCCCCACTGTATATAGGCTATCAAAAATGTTTTAATATTACAAAGATTAATTATTCAAAAATACAATACAATACATAACGTAATATACTACCATTCAAGTTTGGGTTCATTAAGATTTGGGGGTTTTGAAGGATTGTTTTACTGTCATTTGATAAAAAAACATTTTATTTAAAATAAATGCTGTTCTTTGAACTTTCTATTCATTAAGGAATCCTGAAAAAAAAAAAAAAAAAAAATGCATCACAGTTTCCAAAAAAAATTTAAGCAGCACAACGGTTTTCAACATTGATAAAAATCTTTATCAAGTTTCTTGAGCACCAAATCAGCATATTACACTGCATGTGACACTGAAGACTGGAGTAATTGTTTTTGGAATAATAAATAAATGGAATGGATTACATGTTAAAAATGTATTCAAATATTTTACATTATTACGATTTACTGTATTTTTGATCAAATAAATGCAGCTTGGTGAGACTTTTTAAAATATTACACAAACCTCTTGAACGATAGTATATAAATGTGGTAAATGAAAAATTGTAATATAAAAAATTTGATTTAGATCCCTCCAAAAGGAAAAGGCCAGTGGTCATCACAGTCATGTGGAAACCGCAAGCTGCTGAATCATGCTGAAAGCATCCGTCCGGCACATTACCCCGTCTCCCACTCACAGACTCAGCTGTAGTTCTGTCTCATTCAGTCCGACACCCACAGCAACCCTGGTGCTGAAATCTGACATTCAGACACACATTTCCATTGACCGTGTAACGGAAAGGAGCTTTCAAGGTCAAGCTAACTCCTCCACTGGGGACTTTGGTGAATAACAATTCAAAGGTTTCAGATGTGCTTAGACAAAAGATGTCTATTAGCAGATGTATCATTAAGCATAAGGCCAGCTGGTCAATCCTTTTCTATTTTTGTCAATTGTGAGTGCCCTAGACAGCAATTTCGCTCTGCAAATTTCACTTTAGATATGATTTTTTTTTTCCTACAGATGAGTGACAGTGTAGCCAGTGACAATGATGACAGGCCATTAGCCACTGGAGTGTTGCCCTAATAGTTTTTGATGGAGTGGACAAGGCTCGTGAATTTTTTGATTGAGTCGAGGGTGTGCAGATCAAGTGTGAGTGCCGCCCAGGTGAGCCAGAATGTGCATCACTCTGCTTTAGGCCCCATCCACACTACTGCGTTTTCGTTTAAAAACGGAGACCTTTTGCTACGTTTGCACCTCCCGTCCAGACTAAAACGGAGACCCAAAACGGAGAAGTTTAGAAACGCTGCCGACCCGTTTTTCGTTTTGAATCTCCGGAGGGCGTTTTAGTGAAGACGGGTCAAAACAGTGGACTTTAGAAACGATGACGTAGTAGAGGCTCACGCTCGGCTCTATGATCGGGTGTCATCAGTCATGGCGTATATCTTTGCTAGCAGCTGTTGTGCAAGTAAATTCTGCATTTTACAATGCTATAACTGCCTACATGCGCCGGAGGCAAGCTATTATTCGAGCGATCTGTGACAATTCCCGTGTGCAGCGGTGGTATCGACCGTACATGGAGCGTCGGTTTTGGGTTAACCCGGGAAGAACCAGCGCATGGTGGGATCATTTTATGAATGAAGTTGTGTTTACACCGGCACGCGCATGCCCAGTGTTGGTGAATGGTCACGTGATCCGCGTTTTCAGTCGTTTTAATGTGGACGGAGATCAATTCAAATACGCATCTAAAACGCTGGTGTGGACGGAGATCGTATTCGTTTTAATTCTCCGTTTCTAAACTAAAACGCAGTAGTGTGGATGGGGCCTTAGAGACAGACTGTTAGTCTGCAGAGCAAAGAGGAATGCAAGAGCACATCCTAAAGGCATCCTTTCAATTGGCCTGTTTTCACAGCAAGAGGGCATTGAGTGCACTGCCTATAGAGTAAAAGACACCATGGTGAGGACACAGTAAGGGAACAAGGGAAGCCTGAATAATCACAAGGACAGCTTGTCCTTTAAAGAGCAATCATAAGGTATTCAAAGAACAGAGTGTGACTCTGAACACTTATTTTATGACATGCTGAGCACATCAAAATGTGATTAAAGCTTTTTTTCATGCCAATTGAAGGCAATTACAGAAATACAGTGCTTAGTTCTTCCCCCACAAAAAAATAGATAAAATATATCAACTGAACTGTATAATAATTTTTCAATATTAATTTTCTTATGGAAAATGAAATTGTTACAACACTGTTACTATAATATGGGTCATTTTCAAATACAGTTTAAAATGCTGATATGTGACTTTACAGTTGTCTAGAAAAAACAATTATATAACTACTAAAAGTAAATGGGCAAAACTAACACTATAATGCACTCTTATAATGGACAGAAATTGTCATTTAAATCAATAGTTTTAGGGAAAAAAAAATGTCAAATTGAACATCAGTTTAATGTCTTGTTGGATACAGTCATTATTACAAAAAATAATGAGACACCAAAGTGTGTTGAAAAATGCCGGCTCATATTACTTACTGGCATGATTCTCAAGTTCATAAACCAGCACATGAGTCAACGAACAATGTCTACTCTGCATGAACAAGTAATTATTCCAACAATAGCTGTTAACACCGAGGCTATAATCAGAATGACAGTAACTATAGGAATTTTTAAAGATGGTGACTTAACACCGGAAATAGTTATTTTTATTTAACTATTTAACAGTTAATGAGTCCAATCAAGGCACAAATTCATCCATCAAATCTTAAATAACCAAGAGCAGCTTTGAATTCTTCTTATTTTTAACTGAGCATGTATTTAGGTCACAAACAGACCACAAAACTCACGGGAGCAGCTTTTGGTGGAAGGTAGTGAATGGATCTAAAAACTTCAGATGAGACAAAGCTCATATCTCCCAGAACTCCACATAAAACAATGCAATGCATGCAAGATACGCATGAAAAATTTAAGATTGTCAGTTCGGTTATCCCTCCTGTTCATAAATGAACTGTGTGTGAACATAACCGTATTTAGGAGTCTAAAACAAAACTGTATTCTGCCCCAGTATGAGCGTAGTATTCCTAGTGCTATACCAGTAGGTGCCAAACACAAATGTAAGCCAGAGAATGCCAGCTAATTTTAAAAAAGCAATTCGATTTTTAATGCACCATTAGGAGCAATGCATTCTGAACAATGTTATATTGCTGAATTTTTCTTTCTCTTTCTAAAATCTCTTCTCTGGAGCTGGAGAATAAGAGCCACAAAGGCAATTACAGAACAATTCTGGCAGCTGGAACGTCTCATCTTACTTCCACCCTTACATATTACAGAGTAATTAATTAATCCTAGCAATCATCGTTTCCCAATCAGCGGTAAAAGGATTTCAGTCTTAATGTCACTTTCTAAGGACCGATGGTGATAACTTTGCCATTCTCAATCATAAATCCAATTTAAGTTTGCTAAGTAATGGCATCCATATTTATTGAAAGCCTATATCTCAAATCAAAGACCAATAAAGCCTGTAAATCTTCTACAGTACATCACAGGAAGCGAATGAAGGGGTCTTCCTCCAGTCACCACCAGACACACTCAAAGGCTGTCTCTCTTGCTCATAAATCTGTCAACTGCCTATCATTTTGGTTGCGTTTGATAACGCAAACTTGTTTTAACTTCGGGCAAGAGCAATGCAGCGGATCTCCAAAGTATTTCTGTAAGCAGAGGAAAGAGGAAAGGGAAAACTAACTTACAACATTTCCATGCTACACACAGCTAGAGTAATCTTAAAGGTGCGTTGTGGTGTTGTCAGGTCTATGCAGAACCTTCTGTCCTCCTTATTAAAACCCCACCAACATTTCCTCCCTGCATTAATTTCACTGTGCTGATGAGAAATGGAGACAGAGCTGTAACAAATTGCTTTGGTGTTACAGAGAGAACACCCCCTGGAAAGAGAAGAGCACGAGACGCCTCCTCTAATTAAAATGCTCCCTTGTTTTAAAATGATGAGACATAATTAAAACCATTTAGTTTAATTTAAAATGTTCTACTTTTGCCTCGAAATGGCAAAAAAAAAAAAATTGCTGAATAAAATTCCCACCAAAGAACTGCAAGAGAAGGGAGTTGCTTTAAAGAATTCGATAAAGGAAAGATACTGGGTTCAATATAATTTAACCTCAAATCAACAAAAAAAATAATTGCCTCGTTCTCATTAAAGAAAATAAATAAATAAAAAGTTAAAGTGAGGCACTTACAATGGAAGACTTAAAAGAAGAAATGTGAAGCTTATATAACCACACAGATTCTTCTGATAAAAATCAAGCGCAGCATCAGTTCTGACAGGTCACGTTAGTCAAGCTCGATCCAGCTGCCTCTCAGCTGATACACGTCGTCTACCTACAGGATTTCGATTTTTTTTATTCCAGAATCGAAATTAATTCAAATACAATTGCTTTATTTTTGTCCTTGCTTGTAGATGAGGTTGACAGAAGTTAGCCACTTTCGGAGGATGAAATGGGTCGTTATCTATGAGTGTTCCCAAGTGGACGCGCGAAAGCGGCGTGAGACTGAATGCACTGAAAAGCCCTCGTGCTACTCATATGCTGAGAGAGAGATAAGACAAAGCTGCACAATTCATCTTTAAAAGACTGATCTCGGTTCAAACACCCACTCGATCTTTCAATTCGTCTGTCTATTCAACTTTGACAAAATCATATCGCAGCATTCAAATCTGTGTTGGCGCTGCCGCTGAGTTGTCATAAAATAGCTTTACAACAGTCTTTTCAACCTCATACTAACATTATTTCTGTGATGCAATAGTTAAAATGATCAGAAGTACTTGGATAAAAGTTTAAAGTTCAAATATGAACACTAATGTCTACGATAGCGATCAAAATCAGCTTTTGATAGGAACTTTGTGCTTAACGCATTTATCGCATTTATTTGTTTCGTCACTAAGTGGCGAAAAGTGACTGTTAAAAAATGTATTTATTATTGGATCATTTATTCAAGAGAATGTAGTATTGTATGATGCTTCTGAAATAAAATTCAGAAAGATGTGATTTGTTTTTGTAAATAGGACTCATCTTATACATCATGTACAGTCTGTATAAGTGTAGGATTTAACTTTTCCCGATGGTCTAGTCAGAATCTAGTTAGATTCTATAGTCAATATAGAATCGCAATACTTGTAGAATTGCAATTCTTAATGGGTTATTGCTGCTCCCCCTGCTATTATCCATGCTAGGCTGCATAAATGCCCAGGGAATTCTTGCCCATAACAGAACCATACCGCCAATTCTAAGTGTATGCTAATTGTCAATCGTATTTGCCGATAGTGGTCCTGACAGAACTGGTGTATTATGAGTTGTCAGCCTCTTTAAATCATAATTTTACTGTCTTTTCAGTTTTTTAGCGTTAATCATGGCAACAAAGTTGTAAAATTGAATATCACAGTAACAGTGCTTCATTTGTTACCATTAGATAACTAAACTAACAATAAAGAATACTCCTAAAGCATATATCAATCAAATTAAAGATTAGCAAGCAATTGTATCACACTAATATCATGTTAACACGCATTGTTAATGTCTTGTGGCTGTATTATTGGAATCATAATAACTATTTTAATGTTTATGGATTGAACCATTAGATAAAAGTGCCTCACTGTAACCAAGAATTTAGCTCTTTTCAAAAAAATTGGAAATAAATTTTTCAGCAATAAACATACAACTGTGGATAGATGACCATCACAGCAGATGGCAGGTTTATTCCTCAAGAGCACGTCATACAGAAGCAAACTAATAATGCACACGCACACTTCCATCTATCATTCTCCTCCTCTCTCCATATGCATCCAATTTATGGCCCTTTCTACTTCATTTCAAGCAATATGCACTTATCACCCACATGCAGAGGGATTGCCTTACGCTCCAACCTCATTCCTCCATCAAAACGCAAAAAGTGCTGTAAAACCTTCAGGTCCACAGTAGACCCTGAAAGGTGTGATGCATATTTTTGAGATTACTTAAGAAAGAAAAAAAAAAAAAATCAATGTCTTCTGTTATTGATGTTTACTATCTTTTATCTGCAATGAGCGGAAGTCGTCTCACTTTGTCTGATTTCTAGGCTGCAGTGGATGAGTAAGAGGGGCTTGCTTTCCCCCCCATTTCTTCTGACATAATGAGCTTTGCCTTTCTGTGGGAAAAATCCCAGGGTTTATTTTATTTATTTACTTGCTTGCTGCACTGAGGTTGAGTGATGACTTCTCAAAACAACATTTCTGTACATTAATAATATTTTTTTCCTTTTTCTTTGTGCTCTCAGTATTGATCAGAATTGCATTATGGAGGTCACAGCCGCCACTATTACAGCTTTTATAGCTTTATAAACTTTCTAAAAGATATATGAGAATTGCTTTTTTCAAGCTTTTCGAATAGGCTACACACTTGTCGTGCTGTTTTTCTTATCAAAAGAGAAAATACCTTTAAAGACTTTTAAATACTGTAATTTTCCATTAAACTTTATAGCATGCTGCTGGAAATAATAACAAAAAGTGATAACTTTTAAAAGAACTTTTATTCCTAGTGAAACCTAGTCCTGGTGTTCCAACTTCAAAGCTATTAAAAATATACGATGCATGCTCACGTGTGACTGGACATGAATAGAATTCTATACTACAGTAAATTAAATCAAATAACTAAATGTAAAACCTCTCGTCTTATTGCTTTATTAAAAAAACACCACTACTACCTTCATGCTGTGTGACCACAGATTACCCTGAGTAAAACAAAATGTTTCAGGATATATAAGGCAAATAAAAATTTGCAATGTTTACCAAGGACTCACATCAAAGGGCACAGTTTTTGTCTTAATTTGACAGTAAAATGGATGAATATGATGCCATTATGAACATATTCTGGTTAATGGACTGGTAAATGCTGGCAAGCACAGAGCATCTTAATAAACCCATTTGTCAGAGAACACCAGTGAGGGACCTTTGATCGATAGTTTCCAAATGGCCACGTCTCTGAGTGCTGTGTTAAAGGAACGTTTCAGGTTCAATACAAGCTAAGTTCAATCGACAGCATTCAATGCACGATAGCAATTACCACGGGAAAATACTTTTGACTGGTCCCTTTTTTTAAAAAGACAAAACCCACTGTTACAGTGCACTCAAAAAAAAAAAAGAATAATTACCTGTACTTCATTTAATTAAATAAAGTTTTAAATCCAATTTAAAGTTTAATCATTTTAATTAAATCAGTTTATTTGGGTTAAGTTGGATTAGGTCAAATAAAATCTACTGTAATAATGTCTAACCTAACTTTATTATATTTGTCAAACTACATTTTCTTGTGTTGGTCCCACTTAATTTAATAAGGTTTCTCTTTCAAACAATACTCACTGTTGTCAGGTAGGCTTGCTGCGATAGTCGGTGTTACCGATGATACACGGTGTTCAGCCACACACCGAAAATTACACTGTAAAAATCATTTAGTTTAGTAATACAACTGACACTACAATTAGCCTAAACTCTGAACGCGTCTACTCAATTCAGCATGAGCCGAACTACAGTCGCAGCACAGATCAGCAGCAGGAATCAGATTTCATTTATGAAGTTTATCAGTTATCAGTCAGATTTATTTCAAAGCGAAATGTAAAAGTGCCTATTTAAGCAAGTTTGTCATTGTACCGTTTTATTGTCGCCCCTAATTGTCGCTAATTCTGAATGAAATGAAAACGCTCGCTCTGCTCCGCTCGTTCCCACCAGTTGAACAAGTGATTTAAAAGCGAGGCGCAAAAGAGGGAAAAACTCCAACGTGATTTTTTGCGCCATCTAGTGGTTTAAAAGAGAATAAAGTCAAATGCCCGTTTTACGCAGGTGCGCCTTTAGCCCTATTGTAGCCTACCCTATGTAGAAATTCTCATTAACCAAAAGGGACCCACTTCATATTAAGTGTCTTTAACTAGTACATAACATTTTAATTAATAATTTGATACAATGCACTTATGTACATGTACTTTATTTTTTTAATATTTCATTTAAATACATCTATATTTAATTATACTGTCTATCCCTACCAATAACAGCAAAAGTGTTCTGCCAAACAAATTTTTTAAAGTAGCCTACAACATTTTTTATTCAATTATTTTTTACTGGTATTTCAGGTTAGTCATTGCATTAATTGATGTTGACATACAGAACCTTTTAGCAATGCGTTACCAACGAGTGTATGTAAAAGCACATATTGTATATTAATATAAAATGCAAGGGATGTGTCTGCATTCGTACAGGTGACATGTTAGTAGCTGACTGCAATCCTTCTTCAGTCTGTCATCCTCTTTCCTGCTTGGTTGTCAAAGTATTCCCAGATAAAACTCAAATTATCCCAGACACGCATCACCGAAACAAGTAAAGCAATTCAAGTAGATGTGACACATGAAGACCTCCCTAAGAAAAGAGGGAAAGCAGAAAGCACATACAGATCTTTCTCAATGATGAAACAGGATTCACACCCTTAAGCTTCATAAAGGTACAAGCGATGACAACATGCTTTGATGACAACAAAGCACGATTCGTCAACAAGAGAGTATCACAAGAGCTTAGCATGACACTTCACAAAACACATCTCCCCCCAAAGGAGTGATGGAGCTTCAGCCTTGCCTGGAACCACACACAGCGCACGCCTCCTGCTGTGGAAAAACGCATAAGCTAGAAGTCAAAGCACGTGCACCAACAAATCTACGTCTGTGGAGAAAGAAAAACCCAAACACACAGAAATCTGCTCCTGTTTTGTGAGCAAGACTTAGACTCTGCAGTCAGACTTCATCCTGGTCTATCAGCCTCAGCCGGCTCACCCACAGACCACCCACAGTGTGTTTACTGACCGTCTGGATGCATATACCACAGAAAACATGCAGAGAACTGGCTGAAATCCACAGGTCTCATCTGACTGGCTGGTGCTATGCAGGGATGCATCATTCTGCCTAGAAACAAATTATGTTTATAAGGTACCGGGTTTATACGAGTGGTTTTCAGAAAGAATGAATAACTGGATTTGTTTGCCAGGATAGTGGAACCAAATCTTCAAAAAGCTGTGCTTGAGAAACATGGTAGCGAGTCGAATAGATATTCACAATCAAAATGGTATTCGCAATATTGTAACCCCGCCACTAAATTGCAGGTGATACCAAGAGCCAGCCCCAGCGCAAACCCTCTTTTGGCATTAAAAACCTATTGTCAGGATTTACTAAAGAGACAAATAGTGATGAAAAGGTGTGGGCACAGTTATATTTGCAGCGGACCTTTAATGCATAAGCATTTGTAAGAGTTTCCCTTTCAGACGCAAAATTTATGGGAGTAGAGAATGTAAATAAATAATCCAACATGATTTACTAAGATTTGTGGGAATCAATTTACTGGTATTTGTGGGGGGAAAAAGCATGCATCAACCCATTGTTTTGTGCTCTTTATTGTTCTACTGAAGAAAAAGAGTCACATACATCTTGGATGGCCTGAGGGTGAGTAAATAAACAGCACATTTTTTGGGTAAACTGTCCCTTTAAGGAATTAATTAATTAAAAAATGTATCATTTACTCACCATCTTGTATGACTTTAGCAGGGTGCACACTGTACTATTTATAATAGTCCTTTACGATTGTGGCTTGTCAGACTGTACGAAAATTATCCTCGTTGTAAGCCATGTCACACTGTAAGATCTCAGTAGTCATTAATGTCAGACTGTATGGCAGTCAAGACGCGTTAAACACGGACGCACACAAGAAAACTCGCCTGGAGTTTTGCATCATCATTCAATGACACGTTCAGTGACGGTGAACTTCATTACACGCGAGATTGAAATGGTGGCTACAATGAAATCTCTAACGTTAATTTTGGTCATGACTCATGACTTTGACGTCGTTGTAGAAGTCTAGAGTCAAATCTTCTGACACTGCCAGAAGGAAAAACTTGATGGGCTGCCAGTAAACATGTAAAACTACTCAAAGACTTTTTCTTCAGCCTAGGATCAGAGGAATCTTTTAGGATTTACAAAATTTGTCCAAATCGTTGACAAAATCGTAGTGTGTACTGTGCACCCGGCTTTAATGTCTGGGCACATTAACAATATTTCTGCAAAACACTGCAGGCAAAATTAGTCCATTGTCTACTGTCAATAGCGTAGCAATGTATGAAGCACAGCTCACATAGAAGTCACTTTCAAACGAAGCAGCTTTCTGTTCATCGAATTTGGATGACCAACATGAACATAAGCCAAATCTGCAAAGGGAACTCCGGAATGCACAAATTCTTACTGAAATTAAAGCATAAGAGAAGTATCTGATTATACCAACGTTTGCACAAGCTCTGCAATTCGACACTCTAGTAAAGGCACGTCACGTTTATTTATATAGCACTTTATACAATAAATTGCTTAAAACCAAGCAGATTTACTGTATTAAACGTGATAAAACAATGAATGTCAGTGTCTCATTTCATCAGAAGTACAACTTCATTTTGTACCACAAAGCAGCTCTCCAGTATGTTCATGTTTTCACTCGCGGACGTCTGACCTCGACCGACTGAACAGGAGAAATGAACTGGAAAAGATTTCCACGTGAAAGAAGGTGGAGCCTCCGCGCACAACTACCCATTATGTAATCGCAATGGGCCAATGGTAGTAAAAAAGGTGTTTACCAGCCATAGCGGACTTTTCCAGAAAGTTCACTTTGGCAAGCTGTTTCGAACTCCCAAAATGAACTACAAACGTTGTTCGTTTTGAACTGATTTTGTTCTAAATGATGTCACATCAGTTCGTTCTTCGATTTCGCTTGAAGTATAACATTTAAAGGCCTTAAATGTAACCGCACGTTTAATATCTTCTACAGAACACAAAAGATGATATTATAAAGAATATAGATGTTTTTTACTTGATTTTGTCGATTCAACGAAAGTCATTGGGGTCCACAAAAAAAACGTGGCTACCTGCTGACGAAAAAACCCTCTTAGTTGGTGGCAAAAAACGTCTAAAATATACAAAAATATGTATATATCTACATATTGCGCAGCTGACAAAGACATACTTGGCCATTCCTGGCACATCGGTCAGAGCTGAGCGTGTTTTCATCAGCTGGAAACATTGTCACTCGCTGCAGATCAAGTTGACCGTCTGGTGTTTTTGACGAACAATATGTAGATGTGTAGTGAGTAGAAGTGGACTGTTTCTGAATGGAAGTTTGCCATTTTGTGTTCATGTAGTACATTACGCTGTCTGTCTGTCAGCTTTTAGAGGTAAATATAAGGTACAAAAGTGTACCTAGTGACAAGCTATACCAATTTTTCTAATTAGCTAATTCTATATGAAAAAAGGGCCAGTGAGTTCAAGGCGGCCAGCAGGAAGCAGTTAGAGATAGCAAGTTGTGGTGTGATGTCAGGTTTAATTAGCCAACAGGGCCTGAGGACTCATTACTCACCGAGCAGAGGACAGGAGACTCAGAGGGAGAGCTGTTTACCACACATCCTCCTCTCTGGTTCCTGTGCATCACCATAAGGTCTTGATAAAGGGCACACAAAACCACCAACGACCCCCTTTAGAAATATGTCAACCATTTCAAAACATAACAGGAACAATTATGTGCATCTACTGTTGGGTATGAGCAAGTCAAACACAGGTCAGCGATGTTTGGAATCATGTGTCTAATAGGGAGAGGGAGAGGGAGAGGGAGAGGGAGGGAGAGAGGGAGAGGGAGAGGGAGGGAGAGAGGGAGAGAGGGAGAGAGGGAGAGAGGGAGAGAGAGAGAGAGAGAGAGAGAGAGAGAGAGAGAGAGAGAGAGAGAGAGAGAGAGAGAGAGAGAGAGAGAGAGAGAGAGAGAGAGAGAGAGAGAGAGAGAGAGAGAGAGAGAGAGAGAGTGAGTGAGTTTCACTCACTTCTTTTCATCCTATCACCCTTCACATATTCCAAAGCCTAAGCTCTTATTAGTCTGATATCGAACTGACCGTGGTTTTAGAACTGACATGTTTGCTTGACAGCGTTCGATCGATACCGTTTGCCTCGATATGTGTGATCACTGACGTTGCAATTACAGAGCCCCTTCAGTGATCCAGATGTGGTTCTTTTGACATAAATCATTCAGGATTTCGCTGGTGTGAGACCACAGTCCGTTTCGGACTGATTAACAGGATAAATTATATCAGCAGTATAATGTTGCCCAAATACATAGGACGCATTATAGTCTAGTCTTTAATGTCTCTGATGTGAAGCATACTGTGAATACAACATTAAAACTAATGGTTAAAAGTTTGAAATAATTACGTTTTTTTTTTTTTATGTTTTTGAAAGAAGTCTCTTACAATTTAAAAGAACTGCTTTCTGTTTTAATATATTTTCCAATTTAATTTATTCCTGTCGTGGCAAAACTGAATTTTCAGCATCATTATTCCCGTCTTCAGTAGTGTCACATTAACCTGCAGCTCAGTTATTGTTTAGTTTGTTGGGGGTGAGAAAAAAAGGATTAAAAAATTAACTTAATACTTTTCTTCAGCAAAGATGCTTTGATCAAAAGTGACAGTAAGGACATTCATGATGTTACAAAAGATTTCTATATATAAAAAAATATATATAAAAAATGCTGTTATTTTGAACTTTATATTTATCAAAGAACACTAAAATAATATATATAATGCTTTCCAAAAAAAATATTACATCAGCATTGATAACCATTCATAATAATTTAGCACCAATATTAATTATATTATTATTATATTATATTATATTATATTACATAGCATGATATTATATAATAAATAAATTGTAGGGCTGGTTTAAAGTACTTCTTCCTGTCTCTATGTATTAATGTTCATGGGTAGCCTAAATGGGTTCCATTCAGACCTTAACATTAAGTATGTTATGTGTCAACAAGACATTTTCACCTGGCTAGACCCAATGTTTAGATCTGTCATGGTATTTATGCAAATTGGCACATACACAATTAGATTATGCACCGTTTGTCCATGTTAAAGGGATAGTTCACCCAAAAATGAAAATTCTGTCATCATTTACTCACCCTCAAGTTGTTCCAAACCTGTATGAGTTTCTTTGTTCTGCTGAACACAAAGGAAGATATTTGGAAGAATGTTTATAACCAAACAGATCTCGGTCCCCATTGACTACCATAGTATATTTTTTTCCTACTATGGAAGTCAATGGGGACCGAGATCTGTTGATTACAAACGTTCTTCCAAATATCTTCCTTTGTGTTCAGCAGAACAAAGAAACTCATACAGGTTTGGAACAACTTGAGGGTGAGTAAATGATGACAGAATTTTCATTTTTGGGTGAACTATCCCTTTAACAAACAATTTCAAAAACTAAAATTTGTGTTTGTCTTGATGCAAGTAATCAACTCAGTAATTTTCATGGTGATATCTAAAGGTTAAAATTTTTACCCTATTCACGTAAGAAAAAGAATGAATAGGCGTATGAATAGGCTATATTTGGGTCTTTTTCGAAACGTTCTCCCATCCCAATTTTTTTACACCAGCACGTCCTTCAGGGGCTCCGTAATGTCACAATCACAGAAACAGAACCACTGCACGTTTGCTGAGGGTTTTCACCAAGATAATTTTTGGCGCCCATCGAACGCCCATTCACAAATATACCGCGACTTCTTTTCTTTTATGAGCGACAGTAGAGATACTGTCTCCCGATATTAACGTTAATCACTTTGCCTTCTCAGGCAACAACGTTCATAACTTAAAAAAAAAAAATGGTTAAGCTTACCCGTCTCTGTTTGTACACGAGGACATTGCTGGTCTTGTTATAATGCATTGTTTTTCATTTTCCCTTTGTCTTTTTCTGTTCTGCGCCACAAAACATTTCCCTCCTCTTTTTTTCTTTTTTGGTCATGTGACAAATGTCGAAGGGTGAGCGGTTGATAAAATAAATTTTTGAACTCATTCAAAATGCTAAACAAATTAAAATGTTAACAATTTTAAAAAATGAAAGCTTTTGATTTATAACGTTGTTTATTAAAGGTAGCCTACACTGTGCACCCTCTAGCGGTTAAAAACAACAGCGTGCTTTTGCGGAATAACACTGTTTTGGTTGTGCTTCGGTTCTGAGTGACTGTGCGGATGAATAGGTTCTTTCTCGTAAAAAAAAAAAAAAAAAATTCATACTGCTCATAAAACATTCAAAACTAGCCTTAAGAGATATAACAAGGAAGGATCTTAAGCTGACTAGCGGCAGGCCTACTTGGTAGAAAATAAATTCCAGCGCAGCTATAACAATCCATAATGAAATGACTTTTTACAATAGTTAAGATAATGCTTTACAATGAACTCTGTTAGAGAGAGCAACATATCTGTTCAATAAAATACCTTACTAACCTGCTGAGTAATTAAAAGACCATCTCCACGTCGCCTTAACATTTCCCTTATCTTTGAAAAGCCAAGCCAATGATTCTCGTTTTATTACAAGCTCTCAAACACACGTCAAAGTATTCGCTCGGAGGCGGAGCAACTTTTCTCTATTTAAGGATATATGACGGAAGAGTGACGTGAAGTATGTACGCAATTTCCTGCAAAAACTATCTGGCTAGATCTTTAAAGGCATGCATAGTGAATCAGGGTAAGATGTTTTGGAAGAAGGATTGATGATGTATTTATTAAATGTTTTGTTAATATTGAAAAAGAAAAAGAAAGGTAGGCTACATCATGTACCTATCAAGAAGATTTTACACCTTATATGCTCTGCATAAATCATTTTTGCACCCCTTTTCACAATATTACTGTTTTTACTGTAGGCCTACTCTTGGTTAAATAAATGCAGCCATGGTAAGCATAAGAGACTTCTCACAAAAACATTACAAAATCTTAATTATGATCAGTGGTGTGTATATGTGAAACAATAATTGGAGAATCTCACAGCAGCCATAAACACCCATTTGTTAACAAAGCAGGAATCCATTTCATCCAATTCAATCACATTTTGGATTGGATAAAATGTATTTTCAGACCGAGTCAGATAATAGTAGGGTAAAATGATGAACCAAGTCTGGAAGCTATGGATTGTGTTTAATTACGCTTAGCTTGGGGCATATTGGTTATTTCAAAGTCTTTGTGTTGGTTTGATTATTAGAATGCACCTGTTCATTAGTCACATTTACCTCCATATTAATCAGCACTCTCAAAGATAATAAAGGCCATCCATGCATACTAATTGAAACAAAAAATGATAAATTCAATTGATTTTTGACAATATCGCCAGATGCATCAAAGCAGAATAAATTAAGGTAAAAGAGGCATTTGAGGTAAATGATTATAATTTGGTTAGCATCCTTTATTTATTCAACTGAACGCATTTAACTGATCCTTCCTCAATGTGTTGCTAAATTAAATGATATAGGTCAACGAAAACGTTCTTCATTTTAAACCTAAGATTGCCTCAAAGCAGATTCCACAAAAAGCCAGAAGCCGGTCCTCTGAGTCTAACACTCCATTATTTATATGATTCAGAGCCTCCTGTGAGCTGGTCTTTGGAGGATGTTCCAAGTCTCTAACTCTCTTCCTCTTTCAATGCTGTCGGCGCTGAAGGCTCAATCCCTCTGGCGCACACCTGGCTAGTTACAAAGACTTGCCTTAAATCATCCATATTTGTCCTCTAGAGTCAAACAGCAACAGTGCATGCACATACACTAAGAAAGCTGTGTTGGCTTATTCAAATCTACATTAGGTCTACATTTGAGTGTAACATGAAACACACTCTCAAGTTTATAGAGTATTAACGTAAGAATACTTCTTAGTATGCAACTGATGGCCTGTATTTGGGAGATAACTTTTATGTTGAGGCTCCATCAAAAACTGATATGATGGGAGCAGAGGGAATGTGGTACAGGAACAAGCCAGGCTTTCTAACATCAAAAAATACCTGCTGTGAACAAACATTGAGGTATTATTGAAGGCAGTGCTTTTTCAACAACGTTTCTGCCATCCATTACAGCTTTAGCAACAGACGCCCCGGTGTCAATCCTCCAATAAAACCAACTCCAATGGGGAAACATATCATTTATGCAGGGTCATTTGCATTTAAATTCAGATCAAGAATTGAGGATGTCAAGCTGGAAGGCCATGAAACAGAAAATGAAGCTTCAATAAACTGGGAAAACTGTTACACACAAAATCAGATGATGATCAGATCTGCTTGAAGAGGCAAGTCGATAATAACAGATGAGAAACTAATGGATATTGAACTTACTAAAATACTAGAATAATTGGGACTTGATTATCTTGGAGAGCCTCCTTCTATCCAGGTTTAATGTGCCGACAGTTGGAATAAGAACAATGACATGGACTGTCAATAGTGTTATAGAGAATAGTGTAGATGATGTTTGCCAAGGCTTGGTTAATGAATTCTCTCCTCATAAATATTCATTTAGTGCATTTACCAACTGCTTCTGAATCTAATTAACCCCTTAAGCCCTGAAGGCATTTTTAGAGTTGTTTTTTTGAGAGATCTACACAAAAGAACAGACTCATCATAACTCCAAACCTATAGCAAGGAGAGTCCAAAGGTAGGTATCGTCTGATAGAAAATGTTTTAAATTTGTAGAAAATAAAATCATTACATTTAAACATTCTCATCTTGAGAAACTGCTGATAAAAGATAATTTTTTATTATAATTTCTACATATCTTTCTTATTTGACATGCAATAACTCAGGAAGGAAATAAGGTAGGAGGACCATTATTTTTTGGTGAAGTTCCCCTACATGTGAGCTGCATCTGGATTTGAATCTGAATTTTGTGGTGTCAAAATGATCTGAATTATATTTGTTTCTTCACGTACAAAAACTCGCTCAAAACAATTGATTCTACTCCATGATTCTACTCTGTGAGACCTTTCAAATGACATAAAACATGCTATCTGAGCTGTATCATGTTCTTGACATATTACAGTACATAGTACAAAAAAGAGTATTTCATTTATTCTGAATTTTCATTTTATTTTATCAGCAAATAACTCAGCACTACTTAGGAGTTAATCAAATTGGCTGCATTGCATGCATCACATAGCATGCATTGTAAAGTTCAAATGACACCTATTTTTTGTTGATCAAGGCAAAGTAGTTTTGAAAAATATGATTTTTTTTTTCATAGCTAGGTGGCGTCCACAGGCGGTACACTCTGTTTTAGAGGGACAACTCAGCACTCTGTAGGAGTTGATAGATGCATTAAAAAGAGTTTCTAAGCTTTTTTAGATTTCAAAAAAAAAAAAAAAAAAAAACATTTTTGCAGGGGTGAAAAACTTTACTTCAGGTTTAAGGGATAATAACATCAAGGATGGTTTAATAGAAAGAGTTGATAACTATTCCAGTCCTAGAAGACCAGATTTTATCAGCTGACCAAATAATCAAATCATTAAATCATTTTGCAGCCAGTAAATTGAATAGTCAAACTATGACTAAGTTTAAGTCTGAAAAATGACTTTCATACAATCTGGACTACTGGTTATTCAAAGTCAAATGCAAGACAATAATTTCAAGAAGAAATGTCATAGTGAACAAATTTGCCAACAGCTCAAATATTGTGCCAGTTTTAACAAGATTACAGTGAGAGGATTATACAACTATGAAGCTTTCTTAAATCTGACACCCCTGTCACAGATGTGAAGCCTAAGCAGTGATCGTCTTCATAAAAATGGCATTTATGTCACTGCTATATATTAAACGGGCTATAAAAAGAAATACGCAATGTGAACGAACATTAAAGGAGATCAAATGTGCATAGACACTTTTTGCCTGTAGCGACTCAGCAGTAAAACCTGGTTAGCACAAGTAACTTAATACTGTTTAATTGAATCATGTCAAGGACAAAAGCATCCTAACACTACATTAGAGACACTATACTTGCTCCGCTAAAATTGATGTTTTAGCCTTTCATAGAGGACATTACAAATCAGTGTTTGCACTCTAGAGGGAAAATACATCTCATATAGCTACACAAGATTATGCCTTGCGTAGTTTTTTGCCAGGTTAACATTCATTCGCCTTTCTGTGACTCATCACATTCCTCATCAAAACAGATCAGGAGAGGGAGAGAGAGAGAGCGAGCACTCAGAGGAGATCAGCTCTATAAATAAAAAGGATAAGGCATGATTAGCATATACTTCCTGCCCCCCTTACTTATGCCAGTGTCTCAGCAGACAGGAGGCAGCAGATTGTTTCAAATCTCCGGCCTCTCCAGAGCGCCACAAACACAGACCACCTCTTCACGCTATTAGCGCTGTGACCTCCAGAGTGTTAGATCAGGTATTGGGTGCAAAACTAGTGGGGAAGAGGAAGGCTTTGTCACGTGGTGTTGAGGTGTCTGGTTTTAAACCGTCCTCAATCGTACGTGGACATTCAAAAAGGTCAAAGCCAATCCAACAAAAAAGGTCATGCTTTGACACAATCACACAGCCGAATCATTTGGATCTGGTCTGTTGAACAGCTTGCAGGCAGTTTAGAATTGAAAACTTTAGGTTAGATGAGAGAGAAGGTCAACATCATGCCCTGGTAGATACAAAAAGTTTAACAAGAACGCCACCTGGAAAGATAAATCTCGTAATTTTGCATATAGATTAGCCACAAGAATACGTTTGTACCTTTGTGAGATCCCTGTTTCCATAGGAACATAACGTTTAACAGCCATCAGCACTGTCAAAATGAAGCAACAGACAAGAATCAGGATCAACAACCAGAAAATAATGCGAGAGAAGATAAGGAGGACAGTGTAATGATTTATATCTGTGTTCCTCTGTCCTGTCCCGTGTTCAGCAGTTCCCCGTTATGTTGATTAGTCTCCCCAGGTGTTTCTGATTAGCCACGCCCCCTTGTTATCTTGTTTAGCTTGTCTGTCTGTGTATTTAAGCCCTGTGTTTAGTTTAGTCTTGGTCAGTTCTTGTTTATTGTTGCACCATTGCGGTTGTTCTGTTCCCCGAGTCTCAGTCCTGAGTTTGTGCTTGTATATGTGAAGTTTTGAGTTTATTTAATAAAAGACTACTGCACGTGGATCCTGCTTCCTCCTCTGCTTCAACCAAAGATATAACAGACAGAAACAGATTATAACAATTGTTAGCAGATAAAACAAAGCGTCCCTTAAGCTGATGCATTTCAGATGTAAGATTAAAGGTGAACTAAGTAACTTTTTTACCTTAACTGAACAGCTTCGGAGTCATTGGAATGGTTATATTACTTATTTCGGGTTGAATGGTGGTCGTTTCGCACCCCCCTGGTGCCCGTGAGCGGAAAATTCGCACTTGCAACTTTGAGCCGGCGGGCCGCCGGCCGCCGCGTCAGGAAGTATCGCGTGATATCAGGTCTCGCGATGTAAACAATTGCTTTGCGTCCAAAAGAAATCTGCTAAAATGCTGTCATTATTGCGCTCCCTCACGCTGTTCGAACCCAAATGAAGACGACGTTTTAAAGAATGTCCCATCTGCTTTGATGTCGTTGATCTACTAGCCGCTGGTGTCTGAGAATCACCAACGAGTTTTTACAACAGTGTTGTCAAATATCTATTCCGAAGCTGTGGGGGAGCTCTAGAGAGAAACCTGCGAGCAAAAAGCGAGAATACAGCGAAGAAATCCCGAAACTACTGAGCCCCGCTTTAAATTGAAAGAATATGCTGGATAAATAATAAAAGTATAAATAATAAAATAAAAATTATAACTTTATTATTGCTGTTTTTGTTGCTATTTATTATTATTACTATTATTTAAATTCAGTTCTTCAACATCATTTTCAGTGATATACTGTAAAAAACTTCAGTGTGAGTCCAACCTGAAATTCCACCTGCAGCTATAATTCATTCTCTTTAGTACCGCAGTACAGTGATGACATTTTATATAATAAAGTATGGAGGTGCAATTTGAACAGTGTTTTAAGTATCACAGCTCTCTTGGGAGATGGCAAGCAAACGGACTCAATTAATAACCCAACAATAACAAAGACAAAAACAGATGCTGAAGGCAAAATGAAAATATTCTGCCCTCACTTTCTTGTAATGGTAATACATGGTAATTCTTGTAATAATGATCAAATGCTCTAATGAGTCACCGCTTAATTAAAACTTAGAATGAATGCATGATTATACTTAGTTATACAAAGAGATACTTGCCTTCAGATGCAGTCAAACTGCCAGGTTTAAAGGGATAGTTCCCCAAAAATTTTTAATTGTTATTAATTACTCAACATCATGTCGTTCCAAACCCGAAAGACTTTCGTTCATCTTCGGAACACAAATGAACATCTTTTTGATGAAATCTGAGAGCTTTCTGTCCCTCCATTGACAGCTACGCAACTGACACTTTGACGCTTCATGCTTTTATTCACATTCTGTATACACTGATCAGCGAACACAAACAGAAGCTCAACCATACATGCTTTAAAGCACGAGAACAAACCTCACTGGTTCTTGCAGAAGCTCAAACGTGCTGCGTAACACACGAGAATGAACCTCATTGGTTCTTCTAACGCGACAAGCGAACACGCTTTAGCTTCCGATTACCACAACTGATGTGAGCGCTGATGAATGTTTATATCTGAATAAAAGCTTCATTTAAATCTGTTCATTATATATAAAGCAATCGTGTCTCTTCAGAAGATTTGGACAAAACGGCTCAACTCAAATGGATTGGTTTACGATCTCTTTAAGAACTTTTTGAAGCGTCAAAGTGGTAGTTGCGTATAGACTCAATGGAGGGACAGACAACTCTCAGATTTCATTAAAAATATCTTGTGTTTTAAAGAAGAATGAAAGTCTTACGGGTTTGCAACGACATGAGGGTGAGTAAATGATGACAATTAAAAATTTTGGATGAACTATCCCTTTAAGAAGCTGGCAGGCAAGTTGCTCTGAACAGGTTTCGTATATGCTAATTAGAGAAGAATAACTTCACGCCTGTAGAGGTCTATCTGTCCTCCAAATCAAAGAATGAACAACATCTTGATAGGAAATGATCTGAAACCATTCACCTTTAATGAATGCCGCCCCTCTCCCATTCCAGCAGAGAAACTATGCAATGTAATGACACATGCCACTAATGAAGAACATTTTACAATGCAGACTCCAAATAAAATCAGACAGAATTAATTACAGTGAGGCAGACTGACCTTTTCAGCTTGATAAATCATAAAGCGGCATTAGGCCTGTAGACATACTAGAATGCCTGGCTTTGATAAACAGTATCCTCCCTCCTGTATTGACCCAAGAAAAACACTGCACAGATATTATCAAACTGAGTTCTGACTGAAAGCGACTGTCTATCCCAGGTATCTAAAGTATTTTCTTTCTGGACCCATCACATATTTCATCATTTAGGCTATCAGTTCCTCCAATTGCATTCTATCATTCCAACTTGAGCCCAAACTATCTTTTTTGGGGGGAGAAACGGATCCCATAGCTTTAAAAAATAATCTTTTAACACTATTTCTAAAGCAGCTGCATGTTCTTTATACCTCTTCATTATAAATTGCCATTTTGATTGGTACATTTCAATCACAAACCTATTCACAGAACTCATGATTGACTGAAGCGGGAAAGAGATTGAGCACTTGACAGTTGCCAAAGAAAGTTTTTCCCAATCCTGAAGGAAAATTAAGCTCAAATCTTTCAAAACCATTCTTTGATTTGACATTTAAATGCCAGCTACACAGAGAAGTATGTTATTGCCTGCTTGATATTAATAAGGTTTCATGACTTCTTAAGAAGACAGTTAATAGAATATCTATATTTTCTTGTTACCACAAACACACAGATACATGTACGCACTGCTGAGTGACAAGCCTGTACCAAAAGCAATTACATTTATTTATTTTTCCTACCAGAATCTAGAGGTAAAAAAGCTCCAATAAATATTTTTTAACACACCTGTGCACAAGGCTCCTTGACCTGAATACAAAGCAAATACAAGGCAATTCACAACTGCTGATGACTATAATTAGTACGCACTGGCTTACACGATACTTGGACTGATCATTTCAAAACATTCACACCCATTTAAATGGGTACAGAAACCACCATAAAGACCACTGTGTTAGCTACTGTGCTTCCACGAAAAAAAACATGTAGAGACGGTCAAACATAGAAATTTGCTAAATGCCTTGGGCCATTAAGACAAATTAAAAGCAATGCACTGCAGTAGTCCGCCCTAATGCACTAATGTTATTGATTGCAAGTCATGGTTCCAGTTTGAGTCTCAGTCCGTAACAATATCTCGCACTAGAGTAAGAGAGGAGAGTGCTGCAATATTTAAAAAACCAGCTCTAAAAGCCCATCCAAATGCTGGTCTAATGCGGTTTTCTCAACCACTGATGCATAATTGGATGTTTGTGGTGATATAAAAGTAGGTCTGTGTATAGAAGGTGATGAACTCATCAGAAAGCCAAAAAAACTTTGGCTGCATCTCATTCTAAATCAGTAGACAATTTTGGGGACTATCAAGAGTTCACTATATACGATACGGTTATCTGCAACGTGATTATAATATGAGGTTGAGGATTAAAACATAGGGGTTGCACAGACTAGTCGACATTAATCATCTGCCATGATGCTTTAAGCTCGACGTCGACTAGTTGCTGATCATGGCCTAGAGAGGGCGCAACAGGATAAGAAATCTCTAAAGAGAGTTAGTTTACATGTAGTTAGAAAGTTACTTTTAGTATAAAATGTCTGTTGGGGGACCATCAAATTAAAGTGTTAGCAGATATAAATAGACAGTATACTAATTCCCTAATGACTGCTAGTTGACATGTACTTGCAAATTAAAGAGAGTTAGTTGACATGTAGTTGCCAATTTACTTTATAGTTAGTAGAATGTCTAAAATGGACTATAAAAATGAAGTGTAAACATATAGTGTAAATGTAAATATATAAATATAAGACAGAAGAACTAATTGCCTTGACAATTAACTGAAATAAAATATGTACTAAAATGACTAAAACTGAATGACTGTGTAGATGAAAATGGTTCTTTCTCATCTGGTTTTTTCTCATAATTAAAAAAGAGAGAGATTGGATTATCCTTCTGCTCATAAAACATTCACTCTTAGGCTAAGAGATCTACTAAGAGATATAACCAGTTTGTATGGAAAGGATCTCAAGCTGACTAAGTGAAGTTGTTACTGTATCTATACCCATTAAAAGACAATACACCCTTTCAGCACAGCGCTACAACAATCCATAATAAAATGACCCTTCATAGTAGACAATGCTTTCCATTGAACTCTGTTAGAGAGCTACATGGCAATTTATTTGTTTAATAAAATACCTTACTCGCCAGCTATAATACTTAAAAATGAAAAAGCTATCTCCTCGTTGCTTTTACAACATTTCAAATTCAGTTCTCGCCGTCTCCAAAAAGCCAAGCCAACGGTGATTCTCGTTTTATTACGAGCTCTGTCGCGTTCTCTTTTTGCCAGCAGACTCTCCTCTGTTCGCCATTTTATTAAAACAGGTTATTCCCTAGAGGTTTGAGATGCCACACCCACACTATACACACGTCAAAGTGTATGTATACATTTCTCTATTTATGTATACAGTGGGTACGGAAAGTATTCAGACCCCCTTACATTTTTCACTCTTTGTTATATTGCAGCCATTTGCTAAAATCATTTAAGTTCATTTTTTTTTCCTCATTATTGTACACACAGCACCCCATATTGACAGAAAAACACAGAATTGTTGACATTTTTGCACATTTATTAAAAAAGAAAAACTGAAATATTACATGGTCCTAAGTATTCAGACCCTTTGCTCAGTATTAGGTAGAAGCACCCTTTTGATCTAATACAGCCATGAGTCTTTTCACACCTGGATTTGGGTATCCTCTGCCATTCCTCCTTGCAGATCCTCTCCAGTTCTGTCAGGTTGGATGGTAAACATTGGTGGACAGCCATTTTCAGGTCTCTCCAGAGATGCTCAATTGGGTTTAAGTCAGGGCTCTGGCTGGGCCATTCAAGAACAGTCACGGAGTTGTTGTGAAGCCACTCCTTCATTATTTTAGCTGTGTGCTTAGGGTCATTGTCTTGTTGGAAGGTGATCCTTCGGCCCAGTCTGAGGTCCAGAGCACTCTGGAGAAGGTTTTCGTCCAGGATATCCCTGTACTTGGCCGCATTCATCTTTCCCTTGATTGCAACCAGTCGTCCTGTCCCTGAAGCTGAAAAACACCCCCACAGCATGATGCTGCCACCACCATGCTTCACTGTTGAGACTGTAATGGACAGGTGATGAGCAGTGCCTGGTTTTCTCCACACATACCGCTTAGAATTAAGGCCAAAAAGTTCTATCTTGGTCTCATCAGACCAGAGAATCTTATTTATCACCATCTTGGAGTCCTTCAGGTGTGCTTTCATGTGTCTTGCACTGAGGAGAGGCTTCCGTCGGGCCACTCTGCCATAAAGCCCCGACTGGTGGATGGCTGCAGTGATGGTTGACTTACTACAACTTTCTCCCATCTCCCGACTGCATCTCTGGAGCTCAGCCACAGTGATCTTTGGGTTCTTCTTTACCTCTCTCACCAAGGCTCTTCTCCCCCGATAGCTCAGTTTGGCCGGACGGCCAGCTCTAGGAAGGGTTCTGGTCGTCCCAAACGTCTTCCATTTAAGGATTATGGAGGCCACTGTGCTCTTAGGAACCTTAAGTGCAGCAGACATTTTTTTGTAACCTTGGCCAGATCTGTGCTTTGCCACAATTCTGTCTCTGAGCTCTTCAGGCAGTTCCTTTGACCTCATGATTCTCATTTGCTCTGACATGCACTGTGAGCTGTAAGGTCTTATATAGACAGGTGTGTGGCTTTCCTAATCAAGTCCAATCAGTATAATCAAACACAGCTGGACTCAAATGAAGGTGTAGAACCATCTCAAGGATGATCAGAAGAAATGGACATCACCTGAGTTAAATATATGAGTGTCACAGCAAAGGGTCTGAATACTTAGGACCATGTGATATTTCAGTTTTTTCTTTTTTAATAAATGTGCAAAAATGTCAACAATTCTGTGTTTTTCTGTCAATGTGGGGTGCTGTGTGTGCAATAATGAGGACAAAAAATGAACTTAAATGATTTTAGCAAATGGCTGCAATATAACAAAGAGTGAAAAATTTAAGGGGGTCTGAATACTTTCCGTACCCACTGTATGACAATAAACGCACAAGCGAGTGACATATCTACGCAATTTCCTGCGAAAACCATCTCCTCCTTTGGAAGAAGAATTGATGATGTGTTGACTTATTTAAACTTTGTTAATTTTGAACAAAAAAAAAATAGTTACATAGTTAGTTACAAAGTAATTGTGAGCTGCCAATAAGACAATGGAACATGGCCAAGTCCCTGGACAGTGAACTTAACTAGAGAGAAAATAAAGTCAGATTGTTGTACAACTGCAGACCAAAGAAGGTCTACTTATGACATTTTAAAATCAAATGTAACTGAACAATTAAGTGTTCTTAACAGTCAAAACACAACAGCCAACAACACCTGAGTCAACATCTTCGCTGTGTATAGTCACCATTATTACTATCTGTTCCATATTCAATCTGTCCTTTGTCAGTCTTAAAAAAAAAGAGAGAGAAACTATAAATATTTATTCAAGGAGGTTACACCGCATTCTCCTTTAATCTCCCACAGCGTGTCAGACAAAACAGGAGAGCAAAAGTACATTCATCAATGCACCTGTGGATGACAGGGATGAAGAAATAGTGTTGTTTCTCACTCACTAGCGTCAGGCTGATAGACCTTTCTGGATGGCTGATATCTTTTCAGAGCACCTCTGTAATACTGAGACAGTGGTGTCTCACTCCATAAACAAGAGGGTGGATAAAAGAGAAAGAGTGACCAGGATTCAAGTGCAGTCACCAGATCGAACACTTTCACTCACCCTTTATTCAACTTTGTCCTTAAAGGACTGAGTTCACTAAAGTTCTCTGGTACATTTAAAGGGAAAAACAAGACTTTGTTCTCAAGGGGTATCAGAATATTAGATTTTTCTGGAAGCAGTATATTTAGTCTTAAAGGGGCACATTTGTCTTTGTTTACTCACTATTAAGTCTTTTTAAACCAGTACAACAACATTTCTTTTGTGGAACTTCAAAAAAGATGTTTAGTTGAATGTCCGACCTGCTCTTCCAGACAATGAAAGTGAATGGGGAGCAGGAGCTTTCAACCTTCAAAAAGTCAAATTAAAATGAAAACAAATTAAAGTGATCCATATGCCTTGTGCACTATATTTCAAATATTCGGAAACCTTTCAAGAGCTTTGTGTGAAAAGCTCACCTCGAAAAATCTTGTTTGTCAGCTGTGGTCACCATTTACTTTCATGTTATGGAAATGAGCAGCATGGACATTGTGCATAAGTAACTCCATTTGGATTCCTCTGGGGAAAAAAAAGATTTTCATTAGAATTTTTTTGAATGACAAGGCAAAATGGTCTTTCAATAAGTAAACTTTTAGACATAATGGTGTCGACTTGTTTTGTTCCCGGGTGCAAGGATTCAAAGAGTAAACGTTTCCACTGAAGGATCCAGCACGTTGTTAGCAAAGAATCGTAAACATGGAGAAAATATAGTGTTCGTATTTACCATTTCAAACTGGATGACAATGAACATAGTGTTTTAGGCCAAACGGAAGAAGAAAGAAGGAAACTGACGTTTTATGAGTTTCACCCAACACCCTGAAGCAAAACAACGTCGCATACAGTGTATCTTAAGTCTTTGGTACAGGTAAGAAAGCTGTTGACAGTGTTCCATTTTTACCATAATGCTGCTAGTATACAACCTACGATACAAATTTCAGTGATAACCCCACTCTTACAATAACTGTTTTGTTAATAAACCCCTGTCTGTCCGTGGGCAAGGATACAAAAAGCATAAGTATAATCTTTCACATAAGATCTGGAGCTGTCAACAGTTTTGCAGAAAAATACACTTGCATTTCTCAGTCCAGGTAACACGGAGAACGAGTTAACTCTTCCGACACTGTAACAATACAAAGTGGGTTAAAAATTGGTGAAGTAACAACTTAAAATGACTTTATTATTAGTAAAGATTTCTATATTAATTAAATCCTGTTCTTTTAAACTTTCAAAACCATTTGTTTTAAGCAATAAGAAGAATAATTTTTTAAAGCTCCAAATCAGTATAAGAATGATTTCTAAAGGGATAAAGTGACACTGAAGACTGGAGTAATGATGCTGAAAATTCAGCTTTTCCATCACAAGAATAAATTACATTTTAAAATATCCCAGTTAACACAGAACGTTCCCCTAATGTTATTTTTTGGTTATTTTTTTGGGAACCAAATACTTACGTTAGGGGAACGTTCTTTTTTGGTTTTATTTTTATGTAACAATAAAATAACGTTCCCAGAACGTTGCTGGGTGGTTACCATAAAAAATAACGTTCTGGGAACCATAAACTAACATTCTGAGAATGTTCTGGGTACCAAAAACTAACGTTATGGGAACCAAAAATTGTTAGCTGGGATATTCCAGTAGAAAAACTTTATTTTAAATTGTAATAACGGTTCGCAATACTACTGTTTTACTGTATTTTTGATCAAATAAAATGCAGCCTTGGTGACCATTAAAAAATTGGCATAAGAGCAGGCTTACCAAACGGTTACCAAAACCTTTGAACAGTATATACATTTTTATAGTACTTACACAAATTCAATAAAAGGAATTTAAAATAAATAGTTAATTAGCAGGGGCTTTTATCCAAAGTGAATTGCAGAAGTCTTATAGGAGGTACGATGGGAATAACTCATGACTTGCACTATGTGGGGATCGATTCAGAAGACTTATGGTCACCAGCCTAGTGCTTTACCTACTACTACATTATTATTTAATTTATTTTACATCACTTTCTCTCTCCCCATCCGATAAACAAACATACATACACACACGCATTTTATATCACCACCTAAAATAACAGAGAACAGGCTTTCACAGGCATCACCTTTGCGGTTTTAGCATTCTGCAACTTGTGATGTAGTACTTTGTGTCCCCTTATCAATCCATATTAAGGCCGTCTTCTGACTTTCAGTCTAAAGTAGTTTTCGGGGGCCCTGCGCGTGAGGCCATGCGGTACAAGGCAGTAAATAAAACACATAAATGTGCCACAGCAGACAACCAGCAGACACCAGCCCTTTCAATGTTAATAGGAGAGCATTGGTTACCAGAGTTTAAATAACGGCCTCCTGCTTCTATCTCTTGGGTCAGGTACCCTAGGTGGCTGGATTTATTGAGTTAGCAAATTGCTTTTCTATCCTCATTCTTTGCGCCTCTTTCTGTCTGGTCATCCTTTCTTTTAACACAGCACGTGGATGATGGTGGATGATTGGCCTGTTTTTTTTCACTTCCAGAGAACAGGACGTGTCTCAAGGCCAGGGGAAACCACGGAAAGGTGCTCATCAAAGGCGCGACTCTGCTGACACGTACAATTACCAAACCGTTTCTCACAGGACTAAAATGTTTTATTCCAGCATGGTTGGAGATGAGGCACCGCTGATGCTGCTGCCAGTCAAGAGTGATTGTGATGACCGAGGATGACTCTGCTTTTCAACTTCCACTACTCAGAGCCATATTTGCCATATCCCTTGACTACTGGGTCACATATGATATATTCTATCACAACTTTCCACAACTAACAATCAGAGGTCATGTGATTGCAGGCGAAAATATCAAAAGCCAGACAGGAGGAAAACAAGAAGACCAATTTATATAACCAACATGATATGCTCTGTACCAGTAGAACTCGCAAGACTAGAAGAAGCTAGACAGATGTGTTTATCACAGTATTGGCAAGGCACTGTATTGATATTCATCAATAATCAAATTCTAGTTTGATCCCAAAACTGATTCTTAACAATATTTTCTGCCTTGCAAGCATTGGCATTCCCTTCACGAAATGCAAATCTAGTTTATTTAAAACATATGTGCCGTCATATATACATATCTTAGTCAGTGCCATTGTTTTGTCTCAAGTAAACACCAGTGAGGCACATTTATAAAAGCTACTTGAATGTCTTAATTTAACTAAGGTCTACGCCTGGCTTAATCTAAGCCATTTAATTATGATACAGTATCAGCAGAACCTTCAAAGCAAACTTTGAATAGTTCATAATTATTTTTTCTTTCGCCGAATCTGTTGCCATAACTCCTGACATTTTTAGATCCCTCCTCTAAGTGAGGCAAAACAAAAAACAAGGTAAACTTCCCCTGATACTTCTTTGTGTACAAGCCACCGTCTGAGCAAATAAATAATGTAGTCCAAAAGTACATGCTGATGATGTGCGTAGGGAAAACAAATCACTAAGAAAATGAGTTACAATTCAGAGGTAGAGGCACACACTGCACCAATAAATGTTCTTGTCAAAACACATTTCAAAACGTGTCATCAGACTACACTTGCTGTTTGTCACATACACAATGACGACTTCAAGAGAGGTAATGGACATGCATGATCTGGGGGAAAAGAGAGGGTTGTGACAAAGGAATACATTTTGAATGATTGATAAATGCATTTTCAGATTACACAGAATGATAGAACATTCATGGTTCCCACAGACTGAGAAAATGATTTCGGTTTTGAACAGTTCATGATTACTGCACTAGTATTTTCAGAATATTTTATAGAGATTGCTGGTGAGGATTTACAAGTCAGGTACCACTCTTTTGAATTACAGTTTCAAACATTTATTTTATTTTATTTCAATGACTTTTTCATGACTTTGAACATATTTTCAGGTTTGCCATGACTGTGGAACATAAAAAAATAAAAAAAAATAAAAAATGGTGACAGCAAGGGAAGAGGATGAACATGCATGATTTGGAAAGGATCTAAGTGGAAGAGGGTTGTGACAGTGGCATAAACTGAATGACTCGTGAATAAAGTAGATGAGCTGATGACTCAGGCCAGGCGGATGACTCTTGATCATTTCAGCAGGATCTACTGTATATAGCATTAAGATCGGGTACACATTTATTACTTTTCCTCTTTTTGTGGCAGTTCAGCATGAACCAGCTCCAAAGGCTGACGGCATTTCAAAGAACATCAAAGCACGAGTCACAATAGCGCTTTTAAAGAAGCTTCTTCAACCTCGGATTACACTACACAACATTGGAAATTGATGAACGTGATTCGGGGACAAATGTCAAAACCCGCACACATTTCATTTTCATAATGAGAAGTTAGACGCTATGTAGGCCTATGTCTGTCTGGAAGAGAAGAGAGACATTTGAGTTCGAGTAATTACAAAGTAAAAGAAAAATCAAAGAAATACAGCCAGAAACCTTTTCAGTGGCTGTGCTCAAAAGAAAACGTATAAAGTGAACGGTGTTCTTAGAACCAAGAAGGAATGATTCTATGAACCGGTTCTTTTAGTGAAATTAAAAACATACCGTTATGCGATTTCTAATCGAATTAATCTGAGACAGTAGGCCTAGCTTTTTGTAGTTTGATGAATTCAATATGAGGCGTTTTTCTTGGTTAGCTACTGAATAAAAACAGTAAATTAAAATAATATCACGTTTCCTGCACTACTAACACTGAATCTGCAGTGGAGTCGTGGAGTTCTTTTCGTGGAGTCGGTTCTTTTGGTGAATCAAAATCAAATAGCGTGCTGTGTCTAGTCCGATTCTCGAATGTCCAGGCTCGTTTTAGTGAATCAAAAACACTTCTAAATCAGTCGGAGCGTCATAATATTTAACTCGAAACGCTGAAATTAACGATCACATAGCATATAGCTGCCAACCGACAGCAAAGGGCAGTGAATGCAATAGGAATTAACGTTACATTTCTTCCTCAAAAGTAGGCTACTAAAAGAACGGATGAAACAGGAATACGTTTCAAAACCAGAACGTAGGCTAGTCTAACGTTAACTTCCCGGTAACATATAATTTACTTAAATCAGCTCATAAAGTCACTGGCAGATGAATGTCAAATAATTTAAGCATCACTTGCAAGATATTTTTTCTTAGACCATCGGAAAATATAAACCACAAGGGCTGCTACACTGGACATGTCAACCGGTAAAACAAGAAAGATTGACAGTTAACAGCAGGCCTTTACACGATATAGGAGTTGGCATTAATAATAATTAGCATAATGTACATCACTATAGAATAATTTATCGCGCGAATCTAAATTTAAACTGAACGCTTTACGGTTCTAACAATCAACACGCTTGTGAAGTACGGCAAATAGTGTCTTACCTTTTCTTTTGAAAGGCGAGAAACAGTGAAAGTAAAGCACTTCAGATTTCCATTTTACACGGACGCTCAGATAAAAAGAGGAAAGCTGCGGGATGAGAGTGGAGAAGTGATGAACAGGCGGTCGGCGGTGAGCAAATAATCTCATACATGAACAAGGACATCAGCCGAGCAAGGGAGATATCGCGTAGTTTTGCGCTCGTGGAATTCATCGTTTTAAGTTCTGCACCTGCCTCAATTCATGATAACGCATCAGCTGTAATCCCGGAGGAGTGCGCATATTCTTCATTCACTCCAGATGAAGTTTGCTGGACGGCATCGTGACGAGCTGTCGCTGAAAATAGCACGGTCGAGAGAAGCTACACATCGTCGCGAGGAATCTCCAGAGCCCGTCATAAACACGAAGATGTGTCACGCAGAGTTGAAGGCGCTCGCATTTATGAAACGGGCTGTAAAACGTAAAGCCGTAGAGCTTTGCTCACACTGCCTTGATGCTGAGATTTCCTAGGATGCACTTGGACCAAGTTACCTAAGCTTACAGTGTTCCTGTGGAAAACAATGGTCTTTATTGAATTTTAAAGGAGCAGTCTTTATAGCGAGAAGCATAATGTATATCCTTTGCATTTCAAACCACAAAGTCCAGTTTGAGGTTTTTGAACAAACCAACCTATTAAAAACTCTACATTTTTACAATTTAGGTCATCATCAAATGGTGCAAATATGTGTAATCTTCTTAAAATGATCAGTACAATCAGGCTTTTTAAATGTTAAAAACAGACTTGTGTGATTTACTCTGAAAATAATACAACTATACTTTGAGTCAAATATTATACAAAAGCTCAATCATTACAAGTTAACAGGTCTCCAAACAAGTCCTGTTTCAAGTCTAGTGGATCCTGGCAAATGCCTGCAACACACAATGCTACATCTGAGAGCAAAGGATTCATTTTAATGTGAGACCGGTCAACGATACATAGCCGCATGGTGTTTATAGGAATAATAAACAAGACTTTTCATCAATCTTTGACATCAGTTTTAAAGCGCTATAAATAATGAGAATTGTATTCTAGATGGCAGTTAAAACAGTCATAATCATGTTTTTTTTTGTTTTTTTCAAATATTAAGGTTCATCACAATGTTTTAGTTCTGTTTTCTGTGCACAAATGATAAAAATGCAACAAAAAAAGGCTAAAAATATACACAACAGTAGAAAATACTAGAAAGTAACAAAATGGCTTGTAATGTACATTTAGTATTTACAATGATGCAAGTGGTTCCTTTCTGCCCTCTTAAGGAGGATGATTTTAAAATATATACACGTTTTATGAATCCCCTGACACCTGGATTTCCTGCCAGCATCAAGTCTGACTCGAGGGCTGCCTGTCATCTTGACAGCTGGAGCCGTGGCCAGTGTTGGTCTGAATAAAGTTGTTGAGGCCATCAAAGCCTTGATTAAAGAGAAACTCCATATACCAGTTCCAGTACTTCCCGGTCTGCAAACATGAAAAGAACAGTTACTGTGTATGACTGAGCTCAAGCATGCTCTCGTGTTGATCAGAAATAAAATCTATGAGAGTCAAACATCAGAAAGGTTTTTAATAAAAAGATGACGATATAACATTAGTACCTTTATGGAACCAAGATCCACATCCTTCCTCTCCGGCCAACACTGATAAAGAGAGCATAAATATTCATCGTTCTCCCTCTGCTTTAAATCTCAGTAGTACACTGCTGAATGTTGCAGTCGGACCAAAAAAGGTACTTGTATTATTAAAGATGATGAAAACTCCAGTCTCACACAGCTTCCATGAATAATAAAATGTGATTCTGTATTAATGGATCCTCTATAAAAGATACATTAATACCTCATTTGTCTCTTTGTCCAATCTTAAAGTTATTAGTGAAAAGAGGAGGCTGCCCTGTCCCCAGTAGTGACACAAGGCTTTACACTTGATGTAATATAATCATCTAATTAGCTTGCGCAGCTGAGTCCCATTCCTCCTCTCCAAATGAGATGACAGTCAAGCATCACTGTACTATTACGAGCTCTTGTGCTATTAAATGGCACTAGTGTGAGAATGTCTCACTCACCCTCTGATGAAATTCGATGGCATAGCTGAAAAGTGCCGGGTGGTGGATGAGGTCGAAACGGCACCAGGGTTCTGCTACTTTGCTCAGAGCAATTAGATCCTTGTCGATCTCAAGGTCTGAACCAGGGATGTCCCACCAGGAATTCCACATGGAGTTCACCATGGCTTGAAGGTTACGATTAAACTCCTTGTATGTGTTTCTGCTAATGTGGAAGGTTTGCTGTAATGTAAAAAAAAACATTCAAAATGAAACTAAACGAAGTCAAGACTTGTCAGATACAAGTGTTTGTGGGTAAAATAACATCTGGTGCCACTAAGGGGATCTTCATGATTTACACAGTGAGACAAGAACCACCTTGTGAGTGAATAAAAACCTTCACCCACGTATTTTAAATGACATAAAATTGCAATGCTGTGATCAAATTATTTGGCCATTTTATTCTCTGTAATGCCAGTGCCATGCTCATATTTTGAGGCTTCTTTGTCTCACTGGGATTCAATCATGAAAACTCCTTTCATCCCCAGCAGGTAAGGTGAGGATTACAGCAATAAATTGTAAGTTCTTAAAAGCACAGCTTAAAGGTCTTTCTAATTGGCCTATTATGAGTAAATTATTCAGACACAAAACCTCCAGCATACACAATTGGCTTTTCATGAATTTGCTGTGTTCGTTTTATGACACAGTATCCCCTCATTACCTCTCTCTGCTGCTCTTGTTTCTTAGCCAAGGTCAGATTCTTCCGGTATCTGAGAAAATAATAAAACAACAGGATTTTATTAATAAAATCATCATATTATACAGAATTAATCATGTTAATAAAATGAGAGACCATTCAGGTTCAGTAGTTTGGGGTCAAATCATTAATAATTCAGCAAGGATGCATACAAAATCAGCATATTAAAATGATTTCTGAAGGATCATGTGACACTAAAGACTTTAGTAATGAAAATTCAGCTGCCGTATTGCTTCGGATGTTTGTTGGGGTTTTTTTGTCCTTTTTGGAGCTTAGCAGTATAATTACCCATCCAGTGGCTCATCTCAATGTCTATTTATTGATAACCACAAAGTCATACATATGGCATCATGGTGATTTTTGGATGAACTATCCCTTTAAGTCTTCACAGCAGCACTGAAAGGTTTGCGTGCCGAAGCAGATGAAAGGATCTTCATACTTCATTTAATCTATTGCTTACAGGCATCATACCATGGCAATGTAATGCATTTGAAGGTTCAGCTGTTGTCCTCAGTTTAGCCAGCAGCACACAGGTGTCCCACTGCCATGGGAACTGCACATGCAATGAAGAATAACTTACCCTCACATGGCTCACTTACCCAAAAGTACAGCAAACTCTTCCAGAAGATGCTTGTGATCTAGTATGGTCAGGCTAACATCTCAAGCAGAAAATCTCCAGGATTGACCAGAGTGATAAAATGACCCATAAAACTTATATAGCTCACAACATAGTACCTGTACATGATGTAGCCGAGCCGATCCACACTGACAGAGTCTGTGGCAAAGAGAGCTGGGTAGAACACCCCAGCCGGAGGCATGATGACAAGAGGCAAGCTGTACTTCAGGAACATGTCACACACCTAGACAAGACAAGAGAGAAATATCTGCTTTAGCACAAAGTCATCAAACATCAGTGTTTCTGGTACTAAATCTACTCAACAAAAATCAGCACATAAATCTTAGTGAAACTCAGGCAGGAACTTCAGTGGCTGTCACTTTGCCAATAACATCATGTTAATTAAGTTAATCATAGCTGAGTGTACCGTCTCATAGAAGGCAAGTGTCTGGTTGAGCAGAAGAATGTGGCAGTTCTCCAGACGGAGTCCCTCAGATGCCAGCAGTCCTACAAAGCGCACCAGCTCCATAACTGAGTCCATGAAGCCAGACAAGGTCATAGTCCTAGAAAAGGGAGTGTATTATTCTTTTCACTCAGTTCACTCACTTTTTTTTTTTTGGAAAGCATACACAAAATAACATGTGAAAAACAAGTTCTCCTTGCAGAGCGAACTATATTTCTCCAAAAGAGAACAATAAATCAGCTTTAAATCACACCTAGTATACACCAGATGTGTCTTTGTGCTATGCTTGGCACTCACACAATTCGCACAGCACAGAGACTCAGAGCGAAAAAGGGAATAATAGGTGTATCGCATTGATGCAGGGCACACTGGAGCAGTCAAACAAGGTTTTGCCCTTGATCATAATTTCTCCTTCAGCTGTGCACTTCAGTAATGTAATAAAAAAAACAACCAAATCAGCAGTGGGAGAAAAGCAATACACGACAGGCGAGGGAAAAAAACCCCACCACACTTCATTACACACCGTTCCACAGAACACTTTCGGGGTAAACGAGGTTCAGACAGAGCCCAACCACAGAAGCAGTTCATTGATCTCTTTTAAATATAAAATATTAAAAAAGCCATAGTGGTAAACCTCAGGCAAGGCTTTTAAGAGTACAAATCCCTGGAGTGTGGTCCTATTTCTTCACTCAGTAAAGTGCAAGACATATTTTAAGACAACAGCATTCACAACTTTTATAAATTTAACTTCTATAAAGCAACACGTTTCCAAGAATATTCAGTTGGTAGTAAGGGGAGAAAGTTATTTTATTTTGTTTTTTGAAAATCTGTTGATAATAACTGATAAATTGTGCAAAATAAGACTAGGGATTATTATTAAACATTTAATACTAAACATGATTTTTGGATACTCACATGGTGCTGTTGCTGTTAAGACTGATATCCAAACCGCCCTCCGATGCGCTGACGGAATGCCACGTCAGCCACTTCACCAGCATGCTATTCAGACATTCGATGACACTACACTGAGGAGAACAATGTGAAAAGGCACAGATAAGGGCGGGAAAAAAAATCAAAACCTGCTTTCAACTGCTGCAAGCTTAACCACAACACCACTCAAACATCACAGGAAGTGCTAAGATGCTAAGGCTTAAGTGTGGAAAGACTAATTCAATGATGTCTGAACTGTTTGAGCATTCATTGACATAATCTGGCTCGTGCAATACTCATGCTTAGCCCGATACAAAAAATAGGAAGGAAACAAATAAGAGTACATTTAAAAAATAACATACAAACCTTGAAAAATACCGTGGAGGTAAAATAAAGTTGCTTCAGTGGCTCGAATAGAAGTTTATGCATGTCTACAGACAAAGAAAAGAAACACTGTTCAAGTTATAGTTTTATGCACAGGATGAATAGAATTTTCTACCCTGACCAATAAAATATTGTTTATCAATAAAGGATGTAAAAACACCATTATCATTAGGGAGTAATTATCTATGATATTGCTACCTACTTTTGTTTTCAACAATTTCCACTAAACCAGCAAATGCAAAGAGCTTTTTCAAGAACCCTGACTGTAACAAAAGTAATTGGGATACTTACAAAAGCTGGGCATCAAGGGAATGTCACTGAGAAGATCCAGGATCTGCGGCCGGAGCAGAGAGCCATCCCACACACTCAGGAACTTATAAAGGAAACTCTCCGTGCTGGAGAATCCCTCCTGAAAAAAACGTAGACACAAGCCCTGTCAACATGGGACTTGAGGATTTAACAAATAGGGAGATTATTCAGGAATCAAAAAAGGAATAAAGCAAAGCAGAAAAATGATTGATAGATTTGTGGAATTAACTGCAACATGTTTCTCATGAACACATCCAACTTTGAGGCTACCAAGGTTAATTTCCTATTGGGTAATATATGTCTTCTGTTGCTCGGCCATACCTGCAGGAACTGCTGTGAGAAGATGATGGTGCTCAGAAAGCGACATGCTTCAGAAGTGTTGTCATAACTCCCATCCACAGGACATAGTAAAAACTCTGCCAAAAAACATGAGAAGTATAACCATATTATGGTACTGAACTCAACTCATAAAACAGAACTTGCATTTTAAAAATGGTAACATGCAGGCTGGGAGTGACTACAGAACTTTACATGTGACTAGAAAGGTTTGGCATTACAGCATGAAATATTTACCCTCTTGCAATGAGTGTCCAAGCCAAAAGTTAAGGCGCAGGAAGGCAGATTCATCCTGTACACAGTCCAGGTAATGCAGAGCCAGCGCTGATCCCAGCAGCGAACCCATCTGGGCAGGCAGCTGAAAACGAGTTATGACTTCAGCAATGAGCAGCAAAATGCTATGCAACGTGCATCCGCACAACAGAGACAGTATATCATATACAAGAGCTGTCAAAACAGCTGGAGGCAAATAAACCAATTCAGTCAAACTTCTGGCTCCTTCAAGACCTGCACTGAAACCAACAATTTGTACAACAGTTAAACATTCTGCCATGCTACATTCTCTCACTATTTCCAAAACTGTAATTTGTGTCACTCTACGAACAGCTGCCTCTCAATATGGGAATACAGCAAATAATAAATTAATAAATCTAAGTGACAGATTGACAACGGACATGGCTGATTCTTTCTGTAATTAACGAGCAAATGTATCATTCATCTGAGAAACGACTGGTTCTAATGATGGGGTTGCCACAGGGAGAAAGAATCAATGATCCTTCCCAACGGCCAAAACTGCCTTCTTTCTTGATCCCTCCCTTTTGCAGACTGCAAAATCACTTGAAACGTGGCACAGGAACACTGTGAAAAGGTTCATTTTGTCCAAAATTAAGCCTAAATGTCATCAGACCTTTAAAAGAGATTTAATAAGCCTTATGTCAGTGGATCTGCCAGGTAGACTGTTTGCAAGACTGTTTGCTTCATTTTTTAAATTTTTTGTCAATTGAGACTGCAATATCATCACCTTCCTAAAATAATTGCCCAAGTAATTTTTTCAGGTTTCTCAAAAAAAAAAAAAAACTGAACCAATAATTGAGGTTGAGTAGATTTTCGTTCTTCTTGATGCAGCTGCCATCTGGAAAAGCTTGTAAAATTGCCTATGTCTCATTGTTTTTTGACTTATGCAAAATAAAACGCCCTAAGTCACACTCCTAACATAGGCCATTATACTACAGGGGTAGAATTGCATGATCTGTTCAACTGAGGATGTGGGCGATTTTACCAGAGGTGGAAAAATAAAAATCACGAGAGAAGAGCTTCAATCATTTTAGGAAGGTGACGATATGTTGTTTAGTTACTTACAGAGAAGCCTGTAAGCCTGTAAGAGTTGTTTAATGTTCATCTGGAAAGTTGTCTGCTGTGAAAGATTGGGCAGTAATATCAAACCAATATAATGAGGTGGAAGATTTAATGACGTGCTCATTGATTAGTCTTGTGAAGGCTTAGCTCCACCAAGTGGCCAAACCACAGTAGTGCAGATCTTTGTTTACAAATCACATCAGGTGAATGCAATGTAAATATTATGCAATATGACATTCTGCATTTAACAATCCCAAGAAATCTATCCTGTTTTATTGCTTCAGTTCTATAGATAATGCATATTGTGAGAAAGAAAAAGCTATGTGCATTACCTCTATATTGTGAATGTTCTCCAATAGCTCTTTGAAGGAACGGAGCTCTTGTAGACGGAACACCTTCTTGCTGGAGTTGCTGTCGAACGCTGAGCTCAAGGGAGGTATCGCTAGATGATGTAGTTTCTATGAACATTAGGTAGTGAGAAACATTTATTTCATAAACTTTGATTTACTTAATGTCCCCCATTCCTATGATTTCACAGCATGACTTGTTACGGCTGGAATACACTAGACAACCTTTGCCAGTCAGCCTGCAGATTTTGGACCGCTGAAGTTGATAGATTTCACAGAAAACTGTGCAATGTAAGATGGGCACAGACTTTTTTTTTTTTTTAAGACTTCAAACTCTGATTCCATTCAGTCTGAGGTTTTATGTTTGTTTGTTTTGTTTTTTATGTATTTTGAGCTGATTTTAGAATATATTGTTATCCTTTGTCATGCATCTCCTAGCAACAAAGTGCATGTTTCTGTGCGAGTTTGATGTTTGGGAATATTTAGTTGTTTAGTACATAATGCTCAGCTTTTATCTGTAACCAGAGACAAAATAGACAACTGTGTGATGCCTATTGTTTTAAAATCGGTTCAAGTTGTGATGTATTCCGGCCTTTTGTTGACAAGTCAGAGTTCTGCGAAGCTCTTTACAGTATTACGCTGATGACATATTACCCTCTTTCTGGAAGATGGCTTCTCTTTCACATCTAGGCTCAGGCTCTGGTCAACTAAAATTGCACCCTTGTTTTTTCTCTGTACAGCACTCAGAGCCACTTTCCAGGTGGAGTTGTGATTCTTGAATCCAGTCTAGAGAACAAGAAAAAAAAAATTGCAGTCTAAGAGCCTGAAACATTGATTTCTGCTGGAGAAAACAGTAATGAAAACACTAACCCTCACTCTTGCTGGATGAGAGAGCATCACTAAGTCTGGGCGAAACACTTTGTAGAGTACTAGAAGTTGTGTGAGAAATGGTTGTCTGCCCTTATAGAGGAGAAAGGGAGAAACAAAGTCACACATTGTCAGATGAAATGTATTGAGTTAAAAAAAAAAAAAAAAACTAACACTACATTTATAATAATGGATATAAGGCATTTATTTTAACTGTACCATTTTGGCTTGGATATCCAAAAGTTTCCTGACTCTGTACGGGTGAACTATGAAGGTGGTGGTGGTGGGGGGGTTTTGGGGGGGGGGTCAGAAAAACAAGCAAATAACACGTTCATGTTCTAATATAGCATTCACAGACATACAATTTAAGCCACTTAGTCGACAACTCACCATGTTCCCGCATTGTTAAAAGGTACAACAAGTGGCAAATAAAAGGGCACTGGAAGAAAAATACATATAGCACATTAAATTAACATTGAAAAACTTATTTTAATGAAATTATAAAACATATGCCAGTGGACTTCACAACATGGATATATTCTTAAATTAAAATAAGCATTTGCAAAGCACAACCAACCAGATTTTCTTCAGTCACAAAGCTGAAAATGAAGCCATAAATGGATCTCAAGTTGTCTTTGCAGTCAATCAGGTCAAAAACAGTGAGTACCCAACGGACAAAGAGAACCTAAAAAGAAAATATGTTACTAAGAGAGTGAACTAAAAGTTTCAAGTCACAATGAAATGAGAGTAATGACAGATCTTTTCTTCCATATTGTGACATACATCAACTTGTACTGGATTTTGAAAAGAAAAAAATGTAGGTCGGGAACTTGGTTCTATGCATCCGGTGTTGATTAGATTTTGAGATCTTAAAAATGTAAGCAGATGAATGTGAGTTTGTGTGAACTCCAATGATTGGAGAAGTTCTGCGCGTCACCAGTGAGAAGTCTGTTGTTTCACCGGAAGATCAAGTTATGACATTTTTATTAAAATAATAATTAGAGGTGCTCTAAGCGATGTTGGGTGACGTCACTTCTTGTTGACGTTCGAAGTATTGTCAAACAAAACGGAGGCTAGCTTGACCCTCCCTCCTCCTCATCCCGTCCCCTCCCCTTCCCTGCTTCCTGAAACAGTCATGAACGCGTTCATCGGAACGTTGTCTCTTTGGTCGTGTGTTGGCCATATCAAAATTCAAGAGAATATAATTCTAACGTTAGTCGTTGTCTAGGACATCTCTCCTCTAGCTAACTTCCCTCTTCATGCTTCTCTCTCTCCTCCACTCCCCACACCCCCCTTCATGTGCACACGCACTAACCCCCCAACTCCCACCCCCAAATCATTCTTGTCGGTTATTGGCTGGAACACTGTTTGTTATGTTTCGTGGTCCAGGTTGAGCCAGTTTGTGGAGCCTGGGCTGTCTACAGAGACCGTGGTTTTTTTTACAGTGTGTTCAGGGGACAGGCAGCTAGCGGATAGTGAGGAGATGTTTGCTGGATGTGACAAAAAATGTTTTGGCCTAAAAAACACGTGACATCGCTTAGAGCACCTTTAAATGAAACACGCAAATGAATAACATGTTCTATAAATGAATGCAATTAATTAATTCTCATTTCATGCAGACAAAAAATGCAAAAATGAAATGGGCAGCCATTTCACCAATGACCAGGTCAGACCAATCATCAGCCCTTACCTGTGCATTTATTGGCATTTTCCCTACACATAGCCATGACACCCCCTTCACGATGGCCTCCTGTGGCACCACTGTGGCAGGTATTAGAAACTTTAGCACTCGGGTACAGTTCGCAGTTCCTGTTGGATAAACTGAAGTTGATCATCTGTGTGATGAACCACTAAAAGGCATTCAGCAGAATGAGGATGAGCAACCCCTGACATTTGTGACTGATCTCATCGCTATAGTGTTTCTCATGATGGATTCCTTCATGTTAAGCAAACAAATACAGGTAGCTGAAGAAATCCGTGTATGTCCTCCTGATTATATTACCTGCATTAAGGCTCAAAGCCAAGTCCAGCAGCACTGTGATGACTTCCGGAGAAAGACCTTTACTGACAGCCACTGTCTCCACTACCACTAAATTCCTCTCCAGCTCATCATTCCCTCTGACTACGGTGCCAGCTTCCACTGTAACATACAAAAATACATGTAAATAGAGATTATGACACTTGAAGTTAGATGTGATACAGCATCTGATGACGAGACAGTCAATACAGATAAACAAAATATCTAAAAGTCTGAATTCGTCCCGAGTCGTTGGCAGATTTACAAAATAACGACCGAAATAAACAAATAAATATGTTGTTACTGTTAAACTGTAAACCTCTAAACTGTTTTTGTAATACGTTTCTGTTATGTTTTCTGCTGCACTCACCCTGAGACAGATACTTCACCGCGAGACCAAAGGGATCCGCCTCGCCTTTTCTTTTTTCTTTTTCTGCCAAACGCAGACTTCTGTTGCTCGCAGAAGAGGCGAAGGAGTCTATTTCTCCCGATGGTTCGGAGACTAACCCCGTAAGGTTAGATAAATCGGCCATTTTTTCACTACATAATATTATTTGTTATTTCTCTCGTGTTTGTCTGCAGTAGCCTATTCAAACCAAACGCCAAATCCGCCGCGACCGTTTGGACATGCGCACTGGATCACTTCCTGTACAACAACCACGCTACCTCAATGAACTGAAGTGGAACAGCTATACTACTCCTATATTGTTAATTATCTACTAGTGTGTTCTAAAATATAATTGTGTTGTTAATTTTATTTAATTTTTTTTCTCATTTAATTTGTAGTTTACATTTAAAATGGTGAAACATGTTTTCCGTTTTGTGTCTTTTGGCTCAGAAAGCCTCTATCTCTCTCTCTCTCTCTCTCTCTTCTTTTGTATCAATCGATAAATTAATATACTAAGTAATATACATTAATATAACTTAATTATAAATTATAAGATAAATTAATATAACTATTAATATACAAAGTTATATATATATATATATAACTGATACAATGACGAGCTAAACCAGATTTGACAAATTTCTGACAAATTTGGCCAAACTGAGACACCAGTTTGTAAAATCACTAGAACAGCTTTAATTTTTTTAGGTATCACAAAAACATCTAAATGAATAAAAATCACTAGCAGGCCTACTACTCAGAGCCATAGACAGTAAAATAAAGTGCTCAGTGCACTGCCGATCCACTCTAGTTCATGTAGTGTTTTAACGTAGAAAGTGCACCTCCGCCACCTACTGGACTGGGGTGTACACTGCAGCGTCAAGGTGGTTGAAATGTGACATAAATATGCACTAAAGCAGCAGAAAATTGCCAAAATCAGGCAGAATTAACAAGATAATGAGTTGACTATATCTGATAAACAGAGATGTTGCTATCAAAAGGTAAGAACTGTAAATAGGGTACAATAACATTATAGCCTATTTCAAGCTATGAACGCTATATGCTATACACACTATGTAGCTATATGCTATGCTTTAAACATTTCTTTTGGTGGATTGAAAATGACTTTTGTGAGGATATTTATTTTTGTTTGTAAAAATGGTTTCCACTGCATTGAGCTATAAGCATATTCATGTTAATATATAGTACAATATGATAATTGTATTCAAAATAATTTAGTGAAAAGTGTGCAAGAGATGAAAATCACAAGTGTTTTTAATACTGTTATCCAATCTCAATGGTAAACTGCATAGAGGTTTTATTCTCAGCATCTGCATGCACAAACATTTTCTCTCACTGTCAAGCGTGTAACATGACCCTTTCTGTTTAAACTAAGAATGCACAATTCATTTCTTGGACTATTCTGGAATGGTTTTAGACACAGGTCAAATCCATGGTATTTTTACTCAGTACAAACAGCATATTAGCAGTATACATACAAACATTTAAGACAATTTTCCCAATTCTACTCCTTCCAGCACTGTACATTTTGAATGTATGAATTTTTTAACACACCTAATTCAACTCATCATTTTCTTAGTAGAGATGCATAACATGAACATTATGTAAAATTCGAAAGACACCTCAAATGTGCAGTGCTGTGCAGAACAGTATAGAGGAACACATTGATTGAAAGAAAATACAATAGATGGAAAAAATCTGCAAGACACAGAAACAATTTTCCATTTTAGTACTGAAAATGGTTAAAGAAAGAAAATGTTGTAGTCCTGTCCTAAAATAAGGAGAGAAAAACAAAAAAAACATAAGATTCCAAGGATAAGATTTTTATTGGACTGTGTATTTTAAGAATCAAACTAGAAAATTGATAACAGAAACAAACCATCCTTACAAGTAAAAATACACAAAATAACAGCTACAGTAATATAATATGCAGAACTTCCTTGTCTCTCAACAAACTATATATTTTCATTTTTGATGTTTGTAAAAGATTTTGAGGCTACAGAGAAAAGGTCTACCATGGGCCAAGTTGAACCTTTTAACAAATGATGTACAGCATTTCTTAATAATAAAAAAAAATCTTAAAGTAAACAACTGGTTTTGTATAGTACTCATCTACAGTAATTCAAAAAGTAAATAAAACATCAAAAAAATGGCTGACATTTGAAGTTAATGTACAGTCTAAGTGGCATTTGGAATATTGTTCAATGCAGGGCAAAACATGATATTAATAAATACAGTCAGCAGGGAATAACAGTAATTTAATCTTCTGCTGCAAAACCACAGCCAAAACGGTTGCCACAACGGTGACTGTGGTGAGGATTTAGATTAAATTCAAAGACATTTTCAGGTGAGACACGAGGTAAAGGTAACATAAGAACTGGTTTTCGGGCTGCTGGGACATAAATCACCTTTCGGGACTACTGTCTTTTTTTTTTCCGAGCATCTTCTCTACTATCAGAGAAACACAGATCTGCTGCCCGGTGCTCTTTGTTGAACTGTGGAGCTAAGAAACTTTGACTTTGTTCTTTTCCTGGGCATTGATCTGCTCTTCTCGTCTCTCCTCCCTCTCTGGCCGATCCTCACCCTGACGAGTAATGAGCAGCCGGCATGTCAGCAAAATACCAAATACCAGGGCATGGGCATAGCGTTTTAGAGGATCTCCAACCAGCTGGTGGAAGAAGAGCACCGCTAGCATGACCAGTAGCAGAATAAAGTTGGCCACGTCTTTTGGTCTCCCAGGCACAAGCGTCAGAACAATTCCACATCCCACCTCAAGAGTACCAATAATCTTGCGTAGAAGTACAGAAGAAATGCCCATTTTTTTCAACACTGGAAGGGCCTTGGCATAACTTTTGTATGCTCTTTTCTGGAAAAGGAACGTAATTATGGAATTTAGAAGCAGGTAAAATGCAATTTTATCAAGAATATATAACAATATATAAGATAAATACATGCATATTTTGGATTTTAAATCAGCCAAAACGTGTTTTTATTTAAATGCAGTGTTTTGCACATTTCTGTGATGAGTATAGGTTTAGGAGGAGGGGTTGGGTTAAACAATAGAAAATATCATTAACCTGATATAAAATACTCACCTATAATGTCCTCACTAACAGGCTATAGTAAAACAAACAGTGTGTGTGTTGGATGCAAACGTTTGATTATGCTCATATTGACCCAACTGTACTGCACTGAATTGTAATGATGAACTTTTTATTAAAGAAAGAAAAAAATGGAATATGTCTATGACATCACAGCAGTTGCTGCACCTGCAGATGGAAGATAGCCTAGAATTTGCTGGAAAGCGCCGCCATTGCCTTATCATGATCCGCTTCAAAATAATTGTTTCAGAACGATATCACAAAACAATCACACGTATTTGAGAGCGTTTGTTCCATTTATCATAGGTAATGCGCATTGTGATGTCATAATTGACCTATTTATGCGGTAATAAAACAATGTTGCGGCTGTGTGCACATAATTCGCTGTTCAACTGCTCCAATGATGTTCAGTTGTTTTACAGTCCGACTCATTATTAAGAATCTAATTATGTCTGTCATATATTTTAGATTATAGTTAGAACTATTTGCAGTTTTATTTCTATTCAACTCGATAGCCAATACAAAGAATATATATATATATATATATATATATATATATATATATTAAATATACAAGCAGGCACCAACAGCACTAGCGGACATTTTATAGAAAATGCATAAACAGACAATTACATTCGCAGCCCTCCTAAAACAAAGCCGGCGCGTCCAGCTAAAGCTTCATTTGATTATTATTATGAGCGCTGCTAAACGACGATGACTTACCATTTCACTATATGCATCTTTGCTTAATCTCGGTGTGAGTTTAATTGTACCCATGAACACGAAAAAGAGACCCAGTGCAAAGGAAAGGGCGACAATGGTTATTGTTCTTGGCGAGGCCATCTTCTGTAAAGTCTCCCTTAGATTGGCATCCGTTGTCCCGCTCCAGCTTTCTTCACTGTCCTGCTGAAGATGCTGAAGGGGGGAAGGGCTTGAATACTGTCAAATATGGCTGCATGTCATTCCGCTACACTATATTAAGAAGCACCATTAGAGGGCGCTGTTGTCAATGATATCCAACTGCAGTGCAAGCAGTGGTTCTCAACATCAGCAAACTTCCAAGGAAAAAACAAGTTCTGATCGGTTTGTAGTTCCAAAATTCCTCAAAAAACATTCAGTTAGTTTAAACAACTTTGTTTGTGAATGGTGCCTGATTAGAAATAATAGAAAAATCACTTCACTGTGTGGATTTACTTTCTTAATAATGCTAAGCTAAAAAATATTTCCAATTGTTTTTTAGTTTAGTTTTTCTTCCAGTTAAGCCTGCCCTTCAGATAGCAAGCGAACAGCTAGTCTACTGGTTTAAAGGGTTAGTTCACCCTAAAATGAAAATTATGTATTTCATTATTTTTTATTTAATTTATTTATTTATATATAATTTATTTAATTTATTATTTATTTAATTTAATTAATTACTCGTCATCATGTCGTTCCAAACCCGTAAGACCTTCCATGATATCGGCCCACCAATAGTGAGCCGGGGTTCTGACGTGGAACTCGGAAGCACATGTAAACATGTCTATGTTTACATAGACATGTTTACAGCAGCGTATGAGTCTGGCCCTGTCCCAAATGGCACACTTCATATAAGCACTTTCGGTCTTGTGGACTTTACAATGGCTGCCGCGTGCGCGTGTCCGTTAAGTCAATAGACTGTAAAAAAGATTGAGACCATATGGTGTCCCATTTGCCATTTTAGGTTTCAGAAGGGTGCTCGCGACCGACCCCTTTGGGGTCAACATGTGCCCTCGATGCATCCACAAGACCGAAAGTGCACACTCCATTTGGGACAGGCACATAAGAAATTGTTGAATTCTTTTTTTTTTTTTGCACCAAAACGTATTCTTGTCTCTTCATAAAATTAAGGTTGAACCACTGTAGTCACATGGACTATTTTAACGATGTCTTTACTACATTTCTGTGCCTTGAAAGTGGTTACTAAATTGCTGTCTATGAAGGGGCCAGGGAGCTCTTCTATTTCATCAAAAATATCTAAATTTGTGTGCCAAAGATGAACGAAGTTCTTACGGGTTTGGAACGACATAAGGGTGAGTAAATGCTGAAGAAAGCTCTTAAAAGGGATAGTTCACCCAAAAATGAAAATTCTGTCATCATTTAGGCTACTCACCCTCAAGTTGTTCCAAACCTGTATGAATATCTTTCTCTTGCTGAACACAAAAGATATTTTGAATAATATGGCTAAACAAACTACTTCAGCAGAAGAAAGAAATGCATACAGGTTTGGAACAACTTGAGGGTGAGTAAATGATGAATGAATGAATTCAGGCATTTATATAGCGCTTATATGATGGCAGAATTTTTGGGTGAACTATCCTATCCTTTAAGTCTTAGAGTCAAACAAGTTTTACTCAAGCTATTTCATCTCCAAAAAAAAAAAAACAACAAAAAAAAAACAGGTGTATAAGCTTAGATCAGTTGATAAAAAAAATAACACACTGTTTTGATCTGGATTTATTTGTTCATATCTGGTGGAAAAACTTCAGGGACGAAAAATCCCATCATGCATTTTTTTCTCTCCTTATAAAACCATGACACTTCTATAAAAAGTACAAAATGGCTAAAATGAAATGGATTCATATTTTTAAAAAGGTACATGTACAAATAAATAAAATTTCACAAAAAAGGGTAGGCAACTTCTTATTCAAACCTGTAAAGAACATCTCAGGTTCAAAGATAAATAAGTCATAGATAAGTCATTGCAATGTACACACCATGGTAAACCATCAGATTGATTCATCGTATACTTTCTTATGTTTACATTGATAAAGATATGAGTATGTTAATAATATAAAAGTCTTCACTAATAATACACTATCATCTTCATAGGAAGGCTAGTCTCTCTTCAAGACAGAACTTCCTGAATGTTTAATTCTTTCTCAGTCATTACTCAACAATCTCTTAATACAATTACAATACAAATTATAAACATGTTCTTATTAAAATTACCTCAAAAAGTCTTTACAAAAGTATTGATGATGACCTTCTAGCCAATACAAAACAGTAACTAGTTTGCAGATGGGCTCAGCTCATCATCCATGGGTAAAAGACATCGATACGTGGTTCAGCAAGCCATCCATTTCTTCATTCTTTGTGATAACCTTCATGATACTTTTTCTTCACTATCCAGAAACAATGTCCTGTTCCTGTCGGGCTTTGAGAGCCAAAATTGCTTTTCGGTAAAGGTCTGTAGGAAACAGGGAAATTAATTGCTTTAAATTAGTATTTTTTGAATTTATTGTTTTAAAATCAATGTAGAACAATTATTACCAATAAGTATAAAGTTCATATGCATGTGTTTTAAAATTCCAAGAAGAACAGCCCTGATTAAAATGAATAGTGGTTTAGAGGTCACTGATGCTCACCGAATGTAGTTGAAAGATCAACAGGCTGTGCATAAGCAGTGGGAACTTCCTCTGTGTTTATCTTGTTCTTTCGTTTTACTTTAACAGTCTTCTTTTTTCTCTTTCTTTCCTCTTTTCCTGTGAATAAGTAGGTTAAAAGCATGAGAGGGAAATGTGATGCTGTATTTCACAGTTTTAAGGACATACACTCCAAAAAATGAAGGTTCCAAAAGGTTTTTTTTTTGTTTGTTGCAGCAATGCCATAGAAGAACAGTAGCCGTTCTTAAAATAACCAGTTTCTTCTTAGTGTAAAAAACATTTTAATAATAACTTTAACTTTAGTCAAATGGAAAGGTTTCATGGGTGTTAAAGGTTCTTCGTGGAACATCAATGCCAATAAAGAACCTCTATTTTTAAAGGGATAGTTCACCCAAATCCTGTCATTAACATTCATTCATTTGTGTTCCAAAGATGAACGAACGACATGAGGGTGAGTAATTAATGACAGAATTTTCATTTTTGGGTGAACTAACCCTTTAAGAGTGTATAAGCTTCCGTATTCAGCTGCTGACACCATGTACCTCTCGAGGGTTTGGAGACCTCACTGTTGGGGGATTCAGGAATACCCGAGTTCTCCTCTTTTACTTTAGCTTTGCGTTTCAGCTTTCCACGTTTTGGTGGCAGCAATGCACTGCTGGCTTTCTCTTTCTGGCTGCTGTGTTCCTGTTCTGCTTCATTTCCTTCTGTCTCCTCCACCTCTTTTTCATTTACTCCTCTGCTTGGACTCTCCTTCTTAATTTTAACCTTCACTTTCTTCTTTTTGCTTAATTTCTTTTTTAAAGAGTTCTCCTAAAATGTCAAGAGGTAAATCAATAAGTGAACTGAGTTATATAACAGTGTAGATTTGTTAAGATTTCCATGATAAAGATTTTTAACCTTATTTAGAATATTTTTGATTGGTTGCAGAGTCCCATTTTTCCTCTCAGTTTCACTGTGATGTTCTTGACGGATATCTGTTTTGCTTGTCCGTGTTCTGCAAGACAAGAACATCTTAACTAATTATTATATGTACACAAATTAGCATATATACACTCCCGTTAAAAAGTTTTGGGTCCTTACGATTTAAAATTTAATTCATTTGATCAAAAGTGACCGTTAAACATTTATATTGTAGCAAAGGTTTTCTATTTTCTATTCATCAAAATATCCTGAAAAAAAAGTATCACGGCTTTCACAAAAATATTAAGCAGCACAAGTTTTTTTTCAACATTGATAATAATAAGAAATGTTTTTAGAGCAGCAAATCATATTATTAGAGTGATTTCTGAAAGATCATGTGACTTTAAAGACTGGAGTAATGATGCTGAAAATTCAGCTTTGCCATACCAGGAATAAATTACATTTGAAAATATATTAAAATAGGTTGTGTGTGTGTGTGTGTGTGTGTATAAAGCAGCACTCACCTCTCCTCTTTAGATTTGTTCCGGCTCTTCTCTATTTTTCCTCTCTTTTCCTTTTCTTCTGGCCCTAATGGTCGCCTCCCGTCTCTCATCACGCGGGCACAGAGGTCTGGGTAGTCCAGGCACACGGCTCGCAGTAGCCATCTGAGGCCTCGCAGGGTCTTTCTGTCTGACCAGCGACGCAGGTCCGTTGAGGCAGAACATGGCTCCTGTAGATTAAGATCAGCTCAAAGTCTATGGTAATACACTACTGGTAACCTTTAACATTTACAAGTTGACAATACAACATAGGAACATATTATCAGTTCCTCTACTCCATAATCACTTCCTGAAGGTTTATCACATGTTTTGCATATGTCAGATTTTTATTTTATTGGTCCACAGTACTCACAATATGGCAAAGGGACCGGCTCTGGTTGACCAGCCTCTCAAGGGAGAGAATTTCAATGAGTTCATTTCCCAGCAGAGCATTCATTTTGTCCTGTTTATTGGCCAGCCTGTTAGGAGATATAGAGATGGCCAAAATAAACTGGCCTGCAGGCAAATTCCAATAGTCACAGATTAGACACTGAATATGGCTTAGGGCAGCAATTGCCCCAAGTACCTTGTTAAAATAGATTTTTTTATATTGATTTAAAAATAGATTTTTTTTGTAGTGCCGTTTGCCTTTTTTCCATTGTGGAACTGGACATTGTGTTGCCATGGAAACAGCACCTTTTGACATAAGATTTTAAAATTGACATGTACTTGCAAAGTTACTTCTAGCCAATGGAATGTCTGTTGGGGACCATCAAAATAAACAGTTTTAAGAAGTATTAGGCAGACAGTCTAATAATACTGTAATGACTGCTAGTTGACATGTAGTTGCAAAGTTACTTGAAGTTAGTAGAATGTCGAAAGTGTCTTCTTTAAAAAGCCTCTTTTTGGTCTGCTTTGGTCTTTTATTCTAAAGCATTCATGAATTACAGAAATTTAAGTTCAGATGCTCAGAAAGGGGGTGACAGTGAACAGGTTAATCAGTATAGCAGTTGTAAACAAAGGTATCTTACACAAGAAGAGGCTTTCCTGCTACTCTTGGATGCTTCAGCAAGTCCACTAGAGCTTCTTTGACCTCTTTTATTCGTTGTCTGTCACTGGAATCCACCACAAAGATGATGCCATGAGCTTCACCGTAATGCTCTCTCCAGGACCCCCGAACCTCTTGAGCCCCAGCCATATCCAGTATGTTAACCAAGTAGTTCTCCAGCTTTAATTCAGTGCGGACACATCCATGAGTGGGGCCTACTTCTCCAGGGGGCACTGAACAAAGTCACATAACATTAAAATGCAACAAATTGCAGTCAATTTAGTATCTACAAATCTCTCTCTAATATACATTTTCATTTATTAAAGTTACCTCTCAACATCCCTCTGACACAAGATGTTTTTCCAACCTTGTCCAAACCAACCACTAGCACTGTGATCTTCCTGTGAACATTTTTTAAACAAGGTTAATTCAGTTCTGTATTAAACCTTAGGGTTCTTTCTATATAAGGTGAAATGTCTTAAAGACCCCCTGTGGGGAATATCACGTTTTTTAATGTTGTTTTTTAATGTTGTTTATATGTCTATGTGGTGTTTTTAATGTGCTTTAAGACAAACCATGAGCAAATTCATCAGTCAACAACATTGTTATCTTCGTCACAAACATGTTGTAACCAATCATGTCAACGTGCTGGCGGGCTTTAGCATATCATCAACTATGACCAGAGTGCGAATTACCCCACCATAATTGGGGGGTACTGCTCCTTCACTTCTTCTATGACCATCATGGTCCACTACCATATCGATCCCCACCGTGATCGCCAAGTGCAACATGTGTTGTGCAACACACATTGTCTAAACATGCGACAAACTGATAATCAGTAGGCTACAGAATATCTCATTGTTATTATATATCCAAAAGAGAACTGTTTTGATCAACTCCCAAAAGTTAGAAGTTAAGTGCACTGAAATACCATTCTAATTACTAGTAAAACTCCTTTACAAGAAGCCTATTGCCTATTCCATGGGTTTTCCTGGCTCAAAATGAGGCTGAGGTGGTAAAATCATAATAATGTATTTTAATAATAAGATAATTAAATGTGTATTTTTTTGTAGATCATCATATAGCCTAATGTGTTTCCCACATTTTTTTGTTGGTGGAGCCTGGTATCTCTAGGGGGGTCCTGAATTATGTATATGATGTATATTACGATGTTATGATGAACTATATGCCTTTCTCCACTGACGTTCTAAGTTGTTTCTAAGGATAGGCTACTGATTTTTTGAAGGCAGCTGTGCGATTCTGAGATGGCGAACGTGAACATGGTTTGTGTAACATTAGCAACACATTATTAGCTGTTTGATAACATTGTCAAGCCAAAGGCTAATATCAGTTACCATTATGTGTCCAACATAGAGAGCGATACATAAAACACATTCTGATACATCGGCTTGTCGACGAGCCTGTCTATAATTCTTCTGAATCAGTTTCTGGTTCAAACATTAAGGCTGAATTCAACCAGTATTTCCACTTGCAATTGTGTAGCGTTTACTACAGTAAAGTTGATTGAGTGGATCAGGTAGTCCGGGCTGGTGTGATTGAGTGGAGGCGGGGACTAATTTGCATATTCATGGATCCACATATACTGACTGAAGCAGGGGTGTAGTCATTCAAGCTATTTTAAGGCATGAAGAAAAAAAAATTTCACAGGAAAAAACCTTTTAATATGTCATTTTGGTGATCAAAGCTAAGGTTTAAGGGATACAATTATACAGGGGGACTTTAAAATATTGCATTGTTCTTCCATGTTTAAAGGGTTATTTAAAACTTTTCTAGTGTTTACGAGCGGTTTAGTTAATAAAAGTTGATTAAAATGAATTAATGAATTATTAATTGAAGCAAAATCCATAAAATGATCCCATGATGGGAACCCCTAAAAGGTTCTATATAAAGCACCTGAAAGAACACTTTGAGGTTCTATATAGAACCCTTTCTGATCAACAACGAACATATAGAACTGTATAGGATTTGCTTGGATGACTGGTACCTCAGGGGTTGCTGGAGTTTGGAGACCCAGCTGCAGCAATTGCTCATGAGGTTGAACATGTTGACCTGAGGAGGAGAGAACCAGGGAGAGCACCATCGTCTCCTTAACTCGTACCTGAAAGCAGATAACGGGACACTCAATCACTGTACCCAACGCCTTATGCACGTAAACCTCAGCTGTTGTGTCTCGCACAAGCATTAACCTCAAGAATTAAGGATTCATTAGTAACTTCGAATTTCTGTCACCCATGCTGTAATACCTGTAATGTTTTAAGTGGCCTAAAAATAAGATATCAAGCAGTACGATAAAAGATAGGATCCGTTATGAGAAAGAGCTGTTTTCACTTTGGTTTTTAAAGTATTTTTTATTATTATTTTTAAATATATTTTTTTCTCATTTTGAATATTGCTTTTGCTTGTTTATGTAAATATTTTCTTCAACACTTTTAATTAAAAAATACTTTTATAAACCCTTCATTTTACAGCCAAAAAAACAAAAACAAAGCAAAACCATATTTCTAGCCATCTTTTCATACTTCAGCATTTTTTCTTTATTTTCATGGCTTTACGAGATCACAACACAGCAAAAGAGCTGATTAGGCATTGTTTTTGAGCCGACTAGCAGAATGAACTCTTGAATACAAAGATAACTGGTTACATTCACATACTGTAGCAGCTGCATGTATAAACACACAGTAGTCTAATTACATTCACAGGTGTCTGGGATGTAGGGAGGTTTGTTATCTTAGTGCTTGGTCCATCACTGGACATCTGTTCAGCCCTGTAAGCCTTTAAAGAATAGTCTGAGTCCATTATGCTGTTCTCATTCTGAACACATGACCCCCTTTTCCAAGCAGCATGTACTGCAACAGCCCACCTATCAGTTACACTGTATGTCTGGAATCGAAAAATAAGTTGAAACAAATTTTCTATATAAACATTTGACTGACACCTATAACTAAGGATGCTACAACTGTCAGTTCTAAAAGGCACATTTGACCACAGAGACAGTACATCAACATATTAATGTGGATTAATTTATAAATACAGTGTAAACTTATTCTAGAACCAAAACATTTTTAATATCAGAGTGTTTCAAAATTTGTAAATAAAAACCCATATTATATTCAGTCTACCTTCTCTGCACGATCACATATGATCATTAACAGCATTGATGAGTATAGGAACATATGCAGACACACAATTAGAACATCATATCATAGGGTTTATACAGTTATTAAACAAAAAAATATATACACATCACATTACTCACAGTAGTATGTCAGAATCCATGCGTTTTTGCTTGTCTGTCCAGAGACATTTTGCACAAGGCTGCTAAAAACTAATCAGGCTCTACTTATTCTTCTAATCCCGTCACCTCATGCGGGAGGAGCTTGGAAGGAACACCATCACATCCTTACAACCAATCATATGGTCTAGAAGTTGAAAATACTGGCAAGCTGCCATTCTCTTTAACTGGGTTAAATGTAGACGTCAGCCAGGTTATTTTAAGCCAACTGTATGTAAACATCCTAACAAATACTTCGATTTTTTATTAATTGTGAGTTATATGAAATGCCTATAAGACATCTGCTTAGAGTTAAATGAGAAATATTTTATTTACTATTAGGCTATTATTTACGTTATAACATAGAATGACATCATACTGTTGTTCACACCTCTGGCAAATAAAGTATCCAAATTCTGCAACTTCAGAAGATTATTGCTGCTGCTTATCCAGAGTTAAAGTCACAATGAAATAAAAATTGACATTTAATTTTTTTTTATTTTTTTTTTATGGAATAGCCTAGCCTACTGCAGAATAATTTTATTATTCACGTGACCGTATAATTAAAAACATCATCTTCCCCTGCCATAGACATAAAAAAACATGATACGTAACATATTTTATATTTCTTTTATATTCCCGGAAGTTGTTATCATCACCCTGGTTCTTCCCTCGACAAAAAACAGTAAGATTTTTCCATAGGCTTGCAGAAAGTTAATTCTGTAACCAAGAAAAGTTAATAATTCTTACACATTTTGTTCATCGTGATCTTCACAAATGAGCACAACTTTTATGAATTTTAAAGCCTAAATAAAATCGCCAGAAGTAAAACAATTATTACACCACGGTTGTATGAAGTCAATGTCAACACCATCAACTTACGACAACTCTTTTAGCCTTTATTTAAAAAATAAAAATAAAAGTTGAGTTAGATAGTTTGCCAATATAAACACATCGAGGCTGTAAAAGCAGACTAGCGAGTATATGACTGTATGAGTAGACCTATACCTGTTTGGCTGATGATGTTTAAAGGAGAACTCCGGTCAATTTTAACATTGAGCTCATTTTTTTGTACATTTGGAGTGCTGTCAATACAGAGAACAACGACAAAAATCGGTGTTGCCTACACTGAGTTATTCTATTTTTAAAATTTGCACCCTATTGACTTCAATGGGGCAAGTAGTAAGCCTGCTTTTTAGCCTCTTAACATCCTTTAAGTGTCATTACAAGTGCACAGAAAATGTGAGTGATTCCTTCCGAGTGAACACGAGTGGATCTGACTGCAGTAGATGTTAGAGATATTAATAAAAATGAAGTTAATTCAGCCAGCGCTCATACCTTTGTTTACATCCTGTTTTCGGTGGAAGGCCATAGTAATCGATTGTCGAGTTCACGCGCATAGGTTTAGTACCTATGATCACGCGCGTGAACTCGACAATAGAATAACTCGGTGTAGGCAACACCGATTTTTGTCGTTGTTCTCTGTATTGACAGCACTCCAAATGTACAAAAAAATGAGCTCAATGTTAAAATTGACCGGAGTTCTCCTTTAATGTCTCCGACAACAACCTCTGTCATCCCATTAGCTACTTGTTAACGATCGCATTTTTCAAGACATGTAAAAAAAGCTTCTTTTTTTTTTAAATCACGATTGGGTATTACTGCTGTAGTTGTTTATGTCGTAGAATAAAACGTGAACATTGAGCTCGTTTTAACCACAGACCTTATTTCAGCCACGTTTTGGTAAATTACTTGTAATTCCGTCAAATAAGCTTATTTGATGGTATTATAAGTAATTTACCAAAACGTGGCCCATTTTAGCTGACTTCACTCCTACGTTTTTGGTTAAATGCCTGAAATTTACATTTATGCATTTGGCAGACGCTTTTATCCAAAGCGACTTACATTGCATTTCAACTTACGGTACACAGTTACATTCTTATCAGTTCTTGCTTTCCCTGGGAATACTTATTTAGATATTTTGCTAATGATATTTTTATAAATTATATCTTTTTTAAACGTGAAAAAGTTATAGTATCAGCAGGTACCTTCTTCAGCCACTGCACAATTCAGGTAAAATGGGCCAGCTGTTCAGCTAAAAGAGAACAACACAGGTCATTTCTGCTGAAATCCTTTTATTTTTAACAGTAAATTGACACTATTGTCTTTAGCGTGCCATAGCAACACCAGTAATGTATTTCATTTAATAGAAAGTTGAAGAAATATTTCATTAAAAAAGGCAATTAAAAATGAACTGATCATGTTGTATAGGTGTATTTCTGTGCATTAGTGTCTTTTGTGTGCATGTGTGTGTTTGTCAAATATTTGTCAAACATTTTGTTAAAGATTATCTACATCTCAATTTCTGTGTAACTTCTGTGTAAAAGTGTGTGTGTGTGTGTGTGTGTGTGTGTGTGTGTGTGTGTGTGTGTGTGTGTGTGTGTGTGTGTTTGCAGCCCAGCCCACTTAAGCTGGAAATTGTAGCCCATTTTAGCTTAACATGCCATTCATTTCAGCAGCCACATCACCCTGACTGGTTGCCAACTGAAGCTAAGCAGGGCTGAGCCTGGTTAGTACCTCTCCACCAATAAGCTGGTGTGTGGTGAGCGTTCTGGCGCAATATGGCTGCCGTCGGTTGAGGAGATTCCCCCTTCCATATTAGTAAACGAATTATTATGAATTATTATTATTTCTACCTAAAATGTCCTTTTTCACAAAAATCTAAGTTTCTTTTTTAAATTAAACTTTTTTTATTTGAAGGAGCATGTCAAAACGTTGTTCATAAACCTTTGCAACAATGCAAGATCAGTTGTGATTGGCTGTAAAAAAAAAAGAAGAAAAAAAAAAAAAAAAAAAGTAAAGAGATAAGACACAACATTATTTGGCCTATTTGAGCTGATTTCACCCAAAAACAGAATTCTAGGTAGATAATAGTTCATAGAAGAGTAACCACAAATGTAGGTCACATTAACCACGAGCAAGACTTTGTCTCATTTCTATATTATATGATTTTGAAAACTTTCTTATCTTTGATATTTTGTTAATGCAATGACATTCAATACATGTTTAAGTGGGGAAAATACTTTTTGGAGCCATTGTATGCAGTTATTGTAAGTATACATTTTACACGAAGTTTATCAGCATTATATGAGTCAATTTCAGGTCAAAGTTTCAGCAACCACACCATGACTGTCTTTCCTGCGCTTAATTCATATCTGGTAGACTGTAATTATGATAATAAAAAAAAAACTTTGTCTGTGTCTGACTGTCACAAGAGTTCAAGTCAAAGGTTGTTTTAAGCACAATAAACAAACTGCATTGAATCTCAAACTTTATCTAAATCAACTTAATTTGAATGTACAAATATGTGCCATAGGCGTTAGTAAAGATGATCTGCTCTGATCAGTGTTTTATCAGCTGCTTTTTATTTTCTAAGAATTCTAGAATAACAGTTGAGAACACAGTGTTTACATCTGATAGAGTCACTGGGAGGGTATGATAAACTGCAGCATTTCTTGAAGTGTATGATATACTTTTGACCACCAGAGGTCTTTAAATTTTAATTCAAGACATTTATATTTCTGTTTAGTCATTCAGGATCTATTATTCAAAACTACACTTAATATTTAGCAATATTATTGATCTAACTGCACTGACACTATCGGAGGAGGACCGAACTGAGCTGGACAATGACATCATTAGTATCCCCAGAGCTGCTTTACAGCTGAATTGAACTCATTCCATACTTGATTATTTTTTCACAGTTATTGAACAAATCAACACTGAACTGACTTCAGCTGAACGATGACACAGTCTTCTTTGCTGCTTTACAGCAGAATTGAACTCTGTTTGCATTATTGATCATTAGGGGCCAAGCACTGAAAGTGTGTAGGCACCTATTGAAATCGTTGGCGTTCTTATTATTCTTCCGGCATGGAAGTGTATGGCAGGCAGCCCATAGACCTACTTGCGGGAAAGTTATGAAATTTGGCACACTGATAGAGGACAGTCTGAACTGTCACCATAGCAAATTTGGAGTCTCCAACTCAATCCCTCTAGCGCCACCAACTGTCCAAAGTTTCACTCATGTTTATGCTAATAACTTTTTAACCGTAAGGGCTAGAAACTAAATTTATTTTTCCTCTGATCCCTTAGCTCAAGCCAGCAGCCATATAACCCTGTAGCCCAAGACTGGTTGTCCACTGAAGCTAAGCCGGGCTGAGCCTGGTTAGTACCTGAATGGGAGATATCTTGAGAAAACCAGGTTGCAGCTGGCAGAGGTGTTAACGAGGCCAGTAGGGGGTGCTCACCCTGTGGTCTGTGTGGGTCCTAACGCCCCAGTATAGTGACGGGGACGCTATGCTGTCAAAAAGCACCATCCTTCAGATGAGACGTAAAACCGAGGTCCTGACTCTCTGTGATCATTAAAAATCCCATGGCACTTCTCGTAAAAGAGTAGGGGTGTTGTATTTTATGAACATTAACATATCGTTACGAAGCTCGGTATGGGTCATCATTAAGATGCCCTGAAGGAGCCTGAGAAGTTTCGAACCAGCACCACCTAGTGGTAAAATTTTATTTTCAAATGCTTATAACTCAGGGTGTGGTTGACTGATTTTCACGGGATTCCTGAATCCTTGCTGAGTCCAACGATACCAAACATGCTAGGTTTCGTCTTAAAGTTTGTGTAACGTTGTGATTTAGCGCTTAAAAAACATTTGCCAATATCTTCAAAACTGTTAGACCGATTGAGAAGAAACCACCCTAGGAAGTTTGGAAACATAGGTCGTTGGCTAAAACGCTAAAGCCCAAATGTCAAAATATTAATAGTAAGCGACAAGAAAATGCAAACAAAGTCAGGTGTGGGTAATTTTTTATGTGTTTATACATATAAATGTCTATAACTCCAAAACAAAATGAGATATTTTCACCAAATTTGACACACATGTATGGTCTCACTCTGAGGACACATAAAAAATGGTGGGATTTGGCCTATTGTTGGCCAAAACATGAAATTGCCATTGACTTCAATACAGTATTGTGATATAAAATGCTATACTTAACGAATGCATTGGTGTAACAATACGAAACTCATTATGTGCCATCAGCACCATGCCCTTAAGGTACTCAAAAGATTGAGACATCACCCCCTTTTGGTCAAAAGTTATAATGAAATTTCCACAAATGCTAATGAATTTGAAATAAATTTGCCTATTGCAATGAAACTGGTCTTAATAGATCTCTTGGGTCACGCCGAGAACATAGATACCAAGTTTGCCGTATTTGGCCGAACTTCCTGTCCGCCATTTTGATTTTCATTCAATACCTACTTTTTCCTAGAAAAAATAAAAACTCCTCCTAGACCGTTTGTCCGATTTTCACCAAAATCGAATACTATCATCTCCAGACCATGCCGACTAAAAGTTATGGATTTCGTGTCGATAGACAAAAACATTTTCCTATACAACATATAGCACCAAAGTTGAGGCATCATGCCAAAATGACTATTTAGGCTTTATCTCTGCAATGCCTTGACTTATTGACACCAAACTTTGTATGTGTCATTGTCACCTCACTCTGACCACACCACATACATTTTGTAATTGCGCCACCTATTGATCGAAAGTGATAATCCATTAAATCATATTATTAGCGACTGTATTTATTATTATTCAGCACTTTTGCCTATATCATCTTAAAATGTCTTTAATTGCTTCTTGCTGCAGTAGGTCTGACACACCATCTTGGAATGTCTTATCGTCTTCTTGCACTTGGCCCCGATAATTGCTGCTTGCAGCTATATTTATGTCTATTACTGTAAAGCTGCTTTGAAACAACCTGTATTGTATAAAGCACTCCAGTTGACTTGACTACAAAATACTTTAGGCATGCATCCACATATCTGAAAGTTAAAATTACTGAAGAATTTCCATTTAAAACCGGATCTTAGGCCACTGCCAAAACAAAACAAAAGCAACATCCTCTTTTCTCCTATGTAATCTGATCTGATTAAGTAATTACTGGCAAGCGCTTACTTCATCTGCTGACTAAACTCATGCAGAGACATGAATGCAGGCACAGCCCCCGTCAGCTGGCTATGACACAAATGGAAACAGCTCAGTGACCATGTAGCCAGTCCTTACACCCGATTGAATCACAAGCTGGACAGCTGCACATACCATATTATCTAAGGTACAGTTCCACAAGCTCATGTATTTCACTAATCTCTGCATTATCTTATGATTCACTGGGCATTTGTGAGCATGACGGGTGTGGATCGGAGTCAGAGCAGGCCATATGCATTTGTTCACTGGTCATGGCTTGTTCAGTCTGGGACAATGAATCTGTGGGGGTGGGACAGCAGAACAACAACAACAGCACTACTGTGTGTTTCTCCTCAAGTAGTGAAGACATCCAACCAACACACTGAATAAAAATCTCTATACTAACATTTAGATTTGAAAAAAAAAGAAAAGAAGAAGCAGCAATGAACCAACCGTCGGCAAAAAAATTTCAATTTAAATTTAAACTGTTTCTAAATAGGAACTAACCATAAATATTAGTTATGTTTTAATTGAGGTAATTGATATTCTGGGTATCCCATACTTTCAACTATTAGTTTATTAGGGACCCATGTGATAATGATAATAAATGATTATGCAATTGTGAATCACATTGTAGCCATCTAGCAATTCTGTGTTCCAGTACATGGTTTTACTGCAGCTATATGGTAAACAGTTCCATGTACGAGACAAACAAATTCAACAGTCACACATGTAACTTGAAATTGCTGGACAATTCCAGTCTTCAATTTTACACAAGACACATGTCTAGAATGCATAGCATCTACAACCTAACTTTAACCTAAGTATAGCATACAACAAATACATAACAGCAGTTGTGTGTTTTAAAGAATAAAATAAACTAGTCTGTTTACATGTAGTAGCACAAACAACTATAATGTGTGTTCTATCAGCACAATGTGTTCACAATACCTGACAGCGAAGAGACGCACAGTGGTATGTGAATGTTCTGAGTGCAGGACTTACAGAAACTGACATAGCACTGTGTGGGGGGTTTCTGGTTCCAGAATCCCCATGACCATTGTCCCTTGAATACACTAGACAAGTGGCCTGTTGCCTGAAGCTGGTTTCAGTTGCTACCCATATTCTAGTCTCAGCCTCAGCCCTTGGCTGAACATCTGATGCATATGGCACACTATAATCCAGATTATACTACTAACATGGGTAGTCTCGCTTAACCAGACCTTCAGACTGACGGCAGAAGGTCTGGTTAAGCGAGACTACCCATGTTCTGATGCAATAAAGCCACTACAGGGGAAGTTGCTTTATTGCATCAGAATCAGATCTCAGCATCAGATCTTTCGCTCCAAATTAAAGCAGTTTAGAGTTAAAGAATTTTAGATTTCTTACATCTTAAAAAAAAGAAATTGCTGCAAATTATTTATTATATTTATATTATATGAATTGTAATTATGTATAATTCATGTACAATATTTATATATATATAAAAATACATATAAAAAATAAAAATCACACATTGGATCTCAATGAATCAAATATTCAACTTGAAAATATTTATTTATATACATTCTATAATTAACAGCCAATGAAAACCAATATCATCAACATAGCATGGATTCAAAATCATACCAAAGATTTATGTAAAAAACTGAAGTTACAGGCAGACCCAACTTGCATGAAGTTCATCACAGCAACTCATAATGTAAGTCAGAAGTGTGTATAGCCCCCACATGCCTGTATGCACTCACGATAATGTCTGGGCATTCTCCTGATGAGATGGCAGATGGTGTCCTGGTGTCTCCTTCCAGACCTGGATCAGGTCATGAGTGAGCTTTTTGACAGTCTGTGATGCTACGTGGCGGCTTCGGATGCTCCGATACATTATGTCCCAAAGGTTCTCAATTGGATTCAGGTCTGGTGAATGCGAGGGCCAGTCAATGGCATCAATGCCTTCGCCATCTAAAAACTGCCTACACACACTCTGGCCATATGAGGCCAGGCATTATCATGCAGGATGAACCCAGGGCCCAATGCACTGGCATACAGTCTGACAATGGCTCTGAGGATTTCATCCCGGTACCTAACAGCAGTAAGGGAACCACTGAGTCGCACATGGGTTCTGCATCAAAGCAAGTGAAACTGATTCACAATCACTTATGTTTCCTAGTTGGACAGATTGATATCCCTGAAGTTTAATTGACTTGAGGCCTGTTACATGCAGCTAGTTGAACAAACTCTGAGTTTCAGAATAGGTTTGGAGAATAGGAGTTGAAACTTCCATAAAAATCCAACCTGGTTTAGATCAGGTTCAACGGGCTCACAACGCTTGGTATCGTTCTCTGTCAAACGACTCAACTCAGCCTTATTCCATAGTTTACTCCGAAGCGCGTGCACCTGAAAGTGTGTCACGTGCAGCGAATAGCCAATCACACGGAACACGGAGAGCGTCAGTTTGATTCACTTGATTCGAGAGCCGCGCAATTCAATAAGATGAATTGCATGTAATGCATTTACATGGCAGGAATAAACAGTGCAAACGTTTGAGAAGGCAGAGGAAAGAAAAAATCGTACTATATCAATGCATGTAAATCAAACAAATAGGCCTAATAATTTACATAGTTTCACAAAGAGCTCAACAGAATACACGTAAGTTTAATATTTTTAAAATATTTTTATATTAAGGGATGTATTATATTTATTTTAATTTAAAAGCAAAGTTTAATATTGTCAATTAATATAATAATTGTATAAATATATATTATATGAATTATCCATAATTATAATTCATATAATATAAATAATTTGCAACAAAAGATGAGCAATTTTGTCTCTAAAATGTTCTCATTATAAAAAAAAAAACTGCTTTAAATTTGGAGTGAGAAATACAGGGGGATTGGCTTTATTGCATATTACTCACAGCTGATTGGTCAAGTTTTGGTCCAGGATCTCCAACCCAAAATAAAACCTGTTTTAGCCAAATTACCATAGCAATGAAACCCACTAAAAACCAATCCACCTTGTTGAACCTGAAAAAACAGTTTGCTCAAAATCTGAAAAGGCTTTGAGTAACAGGCCATACACTGTGATAATTGAATGTTCCCTTCATTTTTTTGAGCAGCATAAATATGAAAGAAGCTTTAATTTACGTATATTCTTTTGAGCTCTTTGTGAAACTATATAAAGGCCTATTTGTTTGATTCTCTTGCTTTGAAATAGTCAGATTTTCCAGAATAGTCAGAACTTTCCACTGCCTTCAAACAGTTTATTCCTGCCATGTAAATGCATTTCATTTAATGATTTTTTAAAAATATAATATCTTCTCAGATAAGTGAATTGTGTGGCTCTCTCACAAGTGAATCAAACTGACGCTCTCTATGTTGCGTTTGATAGGCTGTTTTCCGCACGTGTCACACTTTCAGAGTTAATCGCAAACTCTGGATTAAACCAGAATTGACAGAAAAAGTTTGTACTGAGCGTTGTGAGCCCGTTGAACCTTCATATGGATTTGTCAGTTACTTTTGACAGACTACTCTGAAACTCAGAGTTTGTTCAACTAGCTTTGTGCAACAGGCCTCAGAACAAAATAGGCCTCAGAACATTTATATTTTTGGAATTTGGTTGGGCCTATCTGCACCAAAGGGTTGCACCTGGTTTCAAGGGTGAGGAGTAATGGTTGAAGACTCATCAGATGTCTTGAAGAGACACCACCCAATAAGGAGAACATAATTCTCCTAAGTTTTCAGTCTTTCACATAATAAGAGTGACTGCAGTCAAATTGAGACCATTTTACCAATCACACTGAGACCTTGAAAATGATGCCAAACATGAAAGGGAAAAATAATAGATTCATAAGATACATTATGTGGTATGGACATTGTTGGTGAACCTTTTAGTGATATGAGCCAGGGTGAGTGGAGGGGAGTAGGGAAAGTGATGCATATAAGCGAGGAGAGAATATGGGCAAGGCGGTGTCCTATACACTCTTTCTTTGAGATCTTCTCTCCAGATTAATGTTATTGTTTTATTGCGGGGTGTTTGATCTCATGTCTTAGCAGGAAAACCAAGATACAGGTGTTTTCAAATGTTTTACTGTGGCTGACTTGATCAGTGGCTCCTGTTTGCATTGTGAGTATTTACAAGGATGGTTTATGGTCCTGTAAGGTCCTTGATTTCTAAAAACCAGGAATGAACAAGAATGTTGCAATTGCGAGAATGAACACACCACATGTGTAATACATTGAAAAAGCAACACCAATGTACTAGTAGGCTTATACAAAATCAAAGATGAAGTACGGTGTTTTTTAGTGCTGAAAAGGGTCTAGATAATATTTCTAATTTATTAATTTATTCCATGTTGTGCCAATATGCACTGGCACAGATTCAAGCAGTGTTCATCTGTATATCAGTTTAACACCTGCAGTGGCATCTCAGTTCAACATGGTCAGAGACTAAGGTCAATTATCCATCCTATACAAATGTATTTTGTAGAACTGGATAGCAACTGAACATATAAAACAACCATTATTTGCATTGTTTTTTTTTTAAGCAGAAATATATACTGTACTGTATATACAGTGTATATATACAATAGGATATTCCCTATAAGTGTGTTGTATATGGTTAGAATCAAAATATGCCCTCAAATAGGTAATAATGTCCTTAAAATGTATCCAAAAAGGCAAATTCTGCGAAAGTAATATAAACAGGTAACTTTTCTAAACTATGAACACATACGGGTGAGTACCAGCTGGTACTGCTGCTTTCTTCTTTTATTAGAAGTTTGTCCATTAAATCTTTGAGCAGTATCAAAGCCTCACTGCTGTCCCCTGCCCTATAGCATTTCATGTTAATAAATAGACAGCCAAAAAAAGAAATACATGTTATTTTAAGGCCTCAAAGATACTGCCATCAGTATATAAATTAAATTCACATTTCTTCATTTGCTGCCATCAGTTTGCCCTCTTTCTGCAGTGAAAAGAAAAAGAAGGCGTACAGAATATAGCCTAACATTAGATGTATGCAATGCACTGCACAAATAATTAGTTTAAAGTCCCCATGAAATCTTTTTTCTTTTTTTTTTTGCTTTTAGTATGAATATGTTAGCCTTACTGTCATCTAGTTAGTGTGCTCCAAAACAATGACAAAATTCGCATTTAGAAGATAACCATTCAAAATTTACAGTCTCTCACTTCCGCCAATGGATCAATGTTTTTGATGACATCACTTCAGCTTTTCATCAGATTTTCTGTCCAATCAAATGCTCTATAGAATCGCCCCCTATGTATACATCATAAATATACGCTGAAACTGTGGCTGGAATCGGTCACTTGTTCACACATTTACTATTTTCTACATGGTGAATGGCACATAGGCCTAGCGCACTATATGGGATAGGGAACGATTTAGACAGTGTAAATATGCTTTCCATTGGGGCGAATGAAGTCTGGTTTCACGCGAACGTGCACAGTCTGCTCGATAGCACAGAAAGGATCATATATGATCGAGTCTGTGCATACAAGAAAACCTATCTGACCCATTTGATTTATGCACAGAATGCTATATTTTAAAGTCATATAGGAGATTAGAAGGAGAAACGGTTAGAGAGGAGGACACGGCGGCTTTACCGAGCTCAACAGCTCTGGCCGAGCTGTGATATAAAATAAATACTATTGGCTATTTTAAAAAAAGGAGAGAAGCTTTTCGATACGTCCCGCCCTGTCTTCCTGTTTCAGTGGAAAACACGTCAACACTTTGAATAATGCTGCCCGTTTCAAGGTATTTCAGTTGGCTTTTAACCGCATCCGGGGAGCACTAGGACCTGTGTGAATCCAGCAGCTAGAGACATGCAGCAATAATTATAGCACAGGCTTTCAGTCACTCACTGCATTTCGGGACACACCTGGCTTTCCGATCAGAGACAATTCTGTTGAAAGTCTCTCTTCGAAATGGAAATAATCTGACAGTTTAATTAATCGATGTTGGTGGCATCGTAATGTCTAGATCGGTACGTAGCATGCTTTAAAACACAGAAGATCACTAACGTTATACTATATAGGTGGTACTAATGTTACTTTCCTTCCCAGCACTGCATATGTGGCAATGTGCATATGAGCCGAGTTCACATAAATGGACCACGCAGACGGTCATTTGAGATACGAAACATCAACGATGACGTTTCATGAACAATGACACTAAAGCTGCGAGGATCGAGACAGATAAAGCGCACGAGAAGTGGCAAAGATGGAAAACAACAAGCCGAGCGAGCATGACATCACGGAGGTGGTGGCGCAGCAGTCCGCCGCGAACAAGAGTGAGAACGGTGTCGTGATGGTGATCAGCCACAGTAACGTCCAGCCACCCTTCAGCGTGCTGTGGGCCACGGTCCTGTACTGCGCGGAGTTTATATGTGCCTCTGTGCTCAGCAGCAAGTACCATGACACCGAGAACGTGGTGTGGATGGGACTGACTATTACATTCATGCTGGTTCCGTCGGTGCTGACCCAGCTCACACTGACCTTCGTGCACCGGGACTTGGGGAGAGACCGACCCCTTGTGCTCTTCATGCATCTGCTTCAGATGGGGCCTATCATAAGGTATGAGTGTGAGAGATGATGTCACTTGATGATCACATGACCACAATATTGATACATATATCGTGGTAGGCACGAAAAAAATGTTGATTAAAATGCAAATTTTGGTTGCCTATTACATTGTGGGTGTAAATGAATAGGCTTGGACTTGGTGCTGGTAACCCAATGCACAGGACAGTGACACCAGAATACAAATATTCATGATTCTGAAGCTGAAAATACAGAATTATTATAGACGAATATGCTTGCACTCTGTCACTCACTAGATATATTTAAAATAATGTAGGCCACTTTTTACTGGAAACATGACATTTGGCATTATCAGGATCCACAGATATTCCCCCATTGCATTATTATACATTATATTCAACATTATAGTAGTTTAATGTAGTGCTGACACTAAAACTGTAAACTTGAATTTTTAATTTTCATTTTGGGTGAACAATACTCATATTGTCACTATCCACGATAATTTTTTTTTATTATTGTGATATGTGACATGATATATTGTTACACTATTGGCTACAAAAAAAAGCTATTGAGTATTTCCTCCATTATTGGCCATGAATTATTGTTATTGTACAAGATAGTTCATTGAACACTCATTGAGCTTTTGTGACAGTGTGTGCCATGTCACTAATATAAGAAGCTGTCACAATAGAAACTGACATTATAGTTTTATAGCATTATAGGCTTTCAGCTATACTTATACATTAAACAATTAAAAACAATACAATCTTAAATGTCAACAGTAATGTAAACATATCAAACCAATATTTGGGCTCCCCAAAAGAAATTTTTGGGATCTCATTAGGGATGCACCGATACCACTTTTTTCTACTTGCCACACTACTTTTTTCAGACCAAGTACAAGTACTTATATTTGGGTACCAAGTACCGATATGAGTACTTAATAATGCCATACAGTTCTTCTAACAGTGTTTTATTTTCATTAGATGTTTTTCACTTTCTGACTGTAACAAAGTAAATATACAACTTGTTTAATCAAATTATAGGCGCGGGCTATGTTCATGGTTGCATAGCAACAACAGACGCCACGGGAGCGCAAGCACTTGTGGAAAGAAGGAGAAAAGGTTCCACACGCTTTCCACACGGTTTTAGACGCGATATGTGAATGGCCCCTTAAAGTGGTATCAGGTGCGGTTTATCGGGGTAGTTTTACGAGTACGAGTACATGATCCCTAGATCCCTAGATCTCATATAGGAACAGTACTTTGGACCACATTATGTACTCCACAATTAGTGACTCCTTTGAACCGATTCCATTTAATGAATGGTTAAAACAACTGATCTGTCCAACACTGAACTCACGACACGTTTGAATCTGTGAATAACAAATCGGTAACACTTTACAATAAGGTTCCCTTTATTAAACTCTAGTTAACTACATTAGTTAACATTTACTATTAATAAACTGCACTTCTACAGCATTTATTAATCTTTATTAATGTTAATTTCACTATTTACTAGTAGCCTACATTATTTAAATCAACATTAGTTAGCCTAATGCACTGTGTGAAGTAACAATAAAAATACAGCTGTTCATTGTTTGTTCAACTAAGATTAACAAAGATTAATAAATACAGTAACAAATGTATTGCTCGTGGTTCATGTTAGTTAGCCTAATGCATTAACTAATGTAAACAAATCAAACCACATTTCACACCTCTTAAAATGAGAATGTATGTGTGCTTACCCCATTTTTTAGTAAGAGTGGTTAGCAAGATAACCTTAATAAACTACTGTATTTTCAGGTTATCTATATGACAATGTGTAGAACAATTACCAAAACAATCTTTTAGTTTAGACTGTTTACGGTAAATGCAGTTGGGTTGTCGAGGTCAAAACTCTAAATAAGCTCTGAATCAAATAAACTTACTATAAATAATGTTATGGCATTTTTTTACTCTTACACTGAATGTTTGGATTTTGTGAAGATGTGAATAATTTTTTATTAATATCAACCCCCCGCCGCCGCCACCACCACAAATTGCTTTCTAATATGTGGGAAACACTGAATTGTAACCTTTAATATTATATAGTTTGCAGCATTAGTTTGGAGAGAATTTTTTTTCTTTAGAACCTGAGATATTTACAAATGAATCAATGTTTAATCGAATTGTTTACTGCCATACTGTGATATTTTCAAAGAAGGTTATCACATTGTTTATACTAGCGCAATAATTCAATAGCATAAGAACATTCAAACAGTACAACAGAAATATGGAAGTCACCCAAAACACCAAGATACCGTAGGCCACTCCCATTGCTTCAGGCATTCGTGCGTTTCAAATTTCCAAACGTGTTTAGTCTTGTTTACAAGGTGAATGAGAGTAAAACCGAAAGTTCCCAGCGAGATTTAATCTTATTGGTTGGAATTTTTAGGCTGTGTGTCATTTCTCTGTCTACCTTCAGTTATTCTACTGTCTAAACAACACTGTAATTTAGGAATATGTGGCTGATCCCACAAGGACAGATACTATCTAGGGTTGTGACCGGTGTCAAATCATATTTAAATATCTTTTTATTGACTGTACAGTAGAAATCAATGTCAAGTCTTGTGACTGTTGTAAGCAATAGATTTATACTCTCGGCAGGGCACTACACTTGCTTTTTATGTATTTAAAATGTGTATTTACAACTCTCTTAACGATCACCAAATTAAATTGTTTATATTAAAAATTTGCTTTTGCTTAGCAGATCATTTCTTGCCAAAGAAAAGGCATGTTGTTTGGCATTCAGTCTTTCAGGTCTGCAAGAGCTTTAGATCAAATTGAAATTGAATTTAGAAATGGTTATCATATAAAAAATATTACACTATGACTGACTGTACATTACAGGCAACATGGCACATCTGTTTCATCGCTTATTGTCAAGTCTGAAAAAATATTAGAGGAATGCAGTGTTCAGGCCTAAGTTGTGGACTGACTCCTTTGGTGTGCTGAGCTGAGATCGGAAAGCAGTCAGTAGACTGTAAAGAGCAGATGAGGGCCAGGCTCAGCTCTATAAATATCTAACGCAATGTCATAAAAACATTCCTTTGAATAGGAAATGTCTTATCTTACTAAACTCAGATCATCCTGTTTCACAGTAAACATCTTATTGTATTACTTGAGTGAAGATCTTTTGATGAATGACTCTTAAAGGTTAGTTCGCCCCAAAATTTCTTTAATTACTCACCCTTTTGTAGTTCCAAACCCATAAGACTTTCGAATAAAAGCCTAAATTAAATCTGTTTGTCATAAAGCGATCGAGTCTGTTCAGAAGATTTGGACTTAACCGCTCAATTAATATGGATTAGTTTTACAATTTAGTGTTTATGTCATGTGAATGTTTTCTCCTGTTAGTATTGGTCATACAATTCTGCATAGTTATATAATATATTTGAACGGTTGTTGTGTTTCAAACACAGATGTTGCATATTGAATCCTGATATAGAACTGTATCCTTTGATAAAAAAAAAAAAAAAGCATCTGCCAGCAAGTATTAAATATCAAGATCAAAATAGCCACCTTCATCATCTCCTTATATAATAACAGGCTTTGTAGTTGCCTCGCAGAAACCATAGGCTGTCTTTAGTAATCATTTTGCCAAGCTCTGAATAACAACCTTTTAACAGGCTCCTTTATCTTTGTGCAAGTCAGGCCTAGCATTCAAATATGGCAGCAGGTCTCACTTTATTAGATTAAAAGTGACCCGCACTTTGTGGATGTCATGATGTGCACATGATTGTGTAACAAGCCTTAAATAGCTTTATAATATCTGTAGGTGCTTTTCAAGAATTTTACTGCAATGACTGAGGTGGTGAAAGATGACTAAATGGTATCATCATGTTGAACAAACTAAAAATCAAACGTAATATTAGTGTTAGGGTTGTACATTTTATTTACATGTTTCGAATGAACATGGCCACTTATGCAAACTGAAACAGCCGCTTCCCAATGCTGTGTCTAAGTGTTCTAATTCTTGCTCAAATCATCCTTCTCGTTTTACAGCAAAAGAGGCTTTCACAGTGACTTTGCTGTGATAAAATGAGCGGAAGTCATTTATTTTCAGTTTGAGTTAGGGCTAGGGTTAGATTTGAGGCAACATGGGCAAGAGAGACATTTGGTGAGGCAGCTGTGAGCAGGGTGAAGCTCACGTGATCCGTCACCTGATACGTTGCATACAGCAATCGTGCACAAGTAGTGCTAACTGCCAACTAACTACACAGAGATGTGACAACTTCACACAATTTAATCACACAATCAGTGTGAGTGACTCTTAAAGGGATAGTTCACCCAAAAAATGAAAACATCTTTTAGTCGTGTCGTTCCAAACCTGTAAAATGTTGTTGTTGTTTTTTTCATCCTGTAGAATGTTAGTAACTAAACAGTTTTGGTTCCCATCTTGTATGGAGGAAAAAAACAAAACACACTGAGGCATTTCTCAAAATATCTTCTTTTATGTTTCAGTTTAAAGTTTGTTTAAATATTTGTGTAAATTATCACTTTAAGAATACTGTTATGTTTTGTGATTTATATAGTAAATCACAATCAATTAATTCATATGAAGACACAAAAATATTATTAAATGGTTTTATTTATTTTTTGTACACGCAGCCATTTACACAATGTTTTTGTGTTCATGCAGCCTGTTGGGGACTAGAAACAGAGCAAATCAGTTGTATAAAGTTGATTAGCCTATATATACACACTAGTTCAAAAGTTTAGGGTCAGTACATTTATTTTGGTGGAAACCATGATACATTTTTTCTTCTTCAGTATTATTTGGTGAATAGCAGTTTTAAAAGAACAGAATTTATTTGAAATATAAATATTTTGTTACATTATAAATGTCTTTACTGTCACTTGTAAACAATTTAAGGTGCCCTGGCTGAGTTTTTTTTTTTTTTTTTTTTTGATTAAAGTTTAAAGGCAATAGTTTATTCAAATGAAGGGTTTAATGTTGTACTCAAGCCGGACATGCATACACCACTGTTGTGTAGTTTTTACCCAGCAACATGTTTCTCTTATTTCAGCCAAGCTGATAAACTGGTTTGAAATGGTTTATCTATAGCAGTGGTTTTCAAACTGTGGGTCGCGACCCACTTGTGGGTCACACAGTGAGAAAAGGTGGGTCGCACAAAGGCACTTAGCTGCAGCTAAATTTACATTACGATGAGTGAAACAAAACCAGTCCGATTAATGAACAAACGACTCTTAAGTGAGTTTTAGCGCCCGCCAAAGTGAATTTTTGTCCCGCCAAAGTCTTATTTGATCGGTGAGTAATGTAGATGAACGGCTGCGCTTGTGACAGAGTACGAGCAGAGAGAGAGACTCGGTCGCGCGCGCGCTCTCTCTCTCTCTCTTCGGAGCCAGGCGAAAGTGTAAACAAGACTTCACGGTCTCCAAACTAAGCGCTGTCTTGCTCTCTCTCCCTCGCACATATTAATCAAAATAAATCGACACGGTGGTAAAAGGTCGGAAGACCAAAGTTTCATGTGGAGCATTCGGAGATTTTTTTCCCCTTAATTACTGCTGGGTGTGAATTCTGCTAAATAAGTTGTTGCCTTTGATCTTCTCTGAAAAGCGTCCCAGACATTCAGCTGACATAAAACAACACTTTAATTAAACAAAAAAACTATCCAGTGATGAAAGGTTTTCTGTGTTGACACAAATCTTGGATGTCCGTGTCCTAACTGCTGGGATAATCACACAACGCGCACGACACGTCCAATTCGCGAACTAATCGACTCCTTTGAAATTAATTTGAATGAATGGTTAAAACAACTGATCTTTCCAACAGTGAACTCAGAAGACGTCTGAATCGGTGTAATCAGTAACACTTTACAATAAGGTTCTATTTATTACATAAATTACATAAAAAGTACAGTTTGCTTACTCAAGCTTAAGCTTTAAAATAAATTAAACCCCTTGTTTTTTTTTGTTTTTTTGAAAAGCATATGACTACATTTTTCCACACAGTGCTATCAAGAATCGATAAGAGAATCGTTAAAGAATCGCATCGATAATCAGAATCGTCAGTGGCATTATTATTATTGATAAAATATTTTAATTTCCCATCTGTAAAATTGTAATCAAACATTAAAGAACATGTTTTTTTAAAGTTTTTTTTTAAGAGTTAAAAGTTTAAAATATTTTGCTAACATGAGGTCTTGTCACTGTCAGTCTTTTTACATCAGTGCAAAACTAGCATGCAAACTCATCAGCATGCATTGATCAATCCCATGGCATGTAGCAAAAAAAAAAAAAAAAGGTGCGACCAAATCATTCTGATGCGACCAACTGAGAAAGTTGGTAGCACCAGTGCAAGTGGGTCTTGAGATTGATTATACTTGTCTAGGTGGGTCCTAGAATGAAAAAGTTTGGGAACCCCTGATCTATAAGATAATGTTGCCACCTTGTGGAAACTAAGTGTATGAGTAGTAAAATTCTGCTGTGTTTGTTCAAATTGGTAAATAGAGTAATAATTAAGTTTATTTTATGTTGGATATAAATCAGTAGCGATATCCTTAAAATCCATTGTAAACAGCAGAATCGGCTTTTTTTAATTTCCAGTATCTGACTGATTCCTTTTTCCTTTCTTTGAACAGGTGCATTGAAGCTCTTATTGTTTACTGTCAGGCGGGTAAAAAGGAGGAACCATATGTTACGATTTCAAGAAAGATCAAGCTAAAGCATGGCAGAGGCTTAGGCTCAGCCCTCGAATGTGAGATCGGACACTCTGAGCGCAAGCTAGCTGTCCACCGCAATGCCTTCAAGCGCACAGCTGTCATCCAGGCCTTCCTAGGCTCCACTCCTCAGCTCACTCTACAGCTCTACGCTACCATTCAGGAGAAATACGTCCTTCTCCCGCGCCGTGAGTTTCATTTATTTACCAGATTCCAATTGTAATATTGGTAACACTTAACAGTTACACTTTATTTTACGGTGTCTGTGTTGCAGTGTAATTATTCAATAATAATATAACTACATGTACTTGCTATTGGGTAAGGGTTAGGATGAGGGTTTGGTTTAGGGTTCGTTGGTTTAGTAGTTGGGGTAACTAGTTATTACTGTAATTACTACATGTAACACATGTAACAAGGACACTGTAAAATAAAGTGTTAGCATCTGCACAAAAAGTTCCCATTAGTTAAATAAGGGATAATAAAGGGATAATGTACATCCAGCCGTGTAATAAGCGGGATAATGTACATCAAACTGGTTGTTATGGCAAAATAAACCCCAATCCTGATCTCCCTGTCGGTGTTTATTTTGCGACTAACAACCAGTTTGATGTACATTATCCCGCTACTTGCCACGTAAGTAAATAAGTAGACACAAAAGATTGATTTCAGTTGAAAATACGAAGTTTCCAAAGCGAGAGACATGAAAGAAGAGCTGGCCTAAAATACCCAGATAAGTGGCCTTTGTACAGCGTTGCTATTTACAACAGTCATTATCAGAGAATAACTGACCTCAAAATGTCGCGATTGACCAATCAGAATCAAACATTTCAGAGAACTGTGTGATAATCTTTTAACAATAACATTAGTTCATAAATATACAAATGTCCATTAAATAATATTAACAGATGCAACAGATTATTTTAATAATATATTAGTAAATGTTGAAATGAACACAGCTAAGATTAATAAATGCTTTAGAAGTATTTTCATTGTTAGTTCATGTTTAGTAGTTAACTAATGTCAACAAATGGAAACTGTTTAGGATGTTGTTTACACTAATGCTCACCCTTTTTGTGTTTACAGTTGCCCTGATGATCATTTCCTTGATATCAATCGTATACGGGGCTTTAGTTTGCAGTGTCCTGGCCATACAGATCAAGTATGATGACTACAAAGTGCGAATGAAACCTACCGCCTACCTGTGCATGATCCTCTGGCGAGGGTTAGAGATCGCCACGCGGATCACCACCTTGGTGCTTTTCAGCTCAGCGCTCAAGTTCTGGGTGGTCCTGGTGGGCCTGACCAACCTGTTGATCTTCTTCTTCCAACCATGGGTTGAGTTCTGGGTCAGGAGGGCGTCACTGCCTGAGAACATTGAGAAGAACTTCAGCAAGCTGGGCACCACCGTGGTGCTCTGCATGATCACGTTCCTCTATGCCTGCATTAATATTTTCTGCTGGTCTGCCGTGCAGCTGGACCTGGCCGACCACGACCTGGTGGAGAAACAGCCCCGCTGGAGATGCTTGGCAGTTTACTACACCTTTCGCTTTATAGAGAATGTTACCCTTATCGTCTTGTGGTACTACTTTAAGTCCGACTTCTACGTATACGTGTGCACACCACTGCTGGTGGTGCAGCTTATCGTGTGCTACAGCCTGGCTGTGATCTTCATGCTGGTCTTCCATCAGTTCTGCCATCCGTGCCGCAGACTCTTCCACTACAACGTCGAGGACTGTCTACGTTGTGCGTGCTGCTGGAAGAAAAAGCAATTCGAGCTACCTGCAGACCTTGCAGAAGATCTTCAGGAACATGCACCTCCTGACCTCACTAACCACCTGACGGATAGAGAAACCGATATTTTGGATGATATCATGGAGGCGGCATGAATTAAGTTCGCTGTTTGTTATTGTAGCGCTGTTTGGGGCCATGCTAGGCGTATTTGCACATATCCTGACTCAGGAGTATCATTTCAAGGTGATGAACTATGCTATATCTACTGTACTTAGTGAAGGAACAATTGATTTTATATGGTCCTAAGAGCTTTAGGAATTTTGTTTTACGCCATTTGGAGCTGTCCTCCAAAAAAGGAGGTGTAGAGCATGATAACCTTATTACGTTTACGTGGAGAGGGTAGCTCATCATTTATTAATTGTAGAACGCTGACCATAGACTGACCCATTTCTTCTTGTTGGCCATTGAAGACGGTTGAGTTATGCTGTGATGATTCACAAAGGCAGCTTTCATTAGGGAGCTGAATGGCCAGGTGTGTGGGAAATGAGCCAATTTTGGAGGAATGAAAATGGTAACATTTTGGTAGCTGCTGTACTAACCTTTTCCAGGAAACTGTGACTCAACTAGCCAAAGAGCCTTATGAACTTTTTTTAGGTTTGCCTCATCAGCCCTGTGCTTTTTATTAAACCTTTAGATTTGGAGAGCCTTCTTTAATGTTGGTAATTGAACTCTCATTTGCCTTAATATTGTGTGATGTTGTAATTTTGTGCCTGAATAGACTAATATTCTTAATTTTCCACTGGCAAAAAGGTCTGTTTGTTTATTTTGTATGGAAATAGTTTTTGCCTGTGTTTGCCTGAAATATGTGCCTCTTAAGTACTGAGTTGGAATATATGAATAAAGATGCATTGAATATTCGAATCATGCCTGATAATTTCATAAACAGAATTTTCAGGTCAATCATAATGAAACCTGAAATATGAAACTGAATATATCAGGGTCATATTTCAATTGAAAATCAAAAGAAAGAAAAAATGTACATAGCTTATGTTGTAACGCTGAAAATATACACCAGCCTAGACTAAATGTAAATGGTCAAATATTTTTCCTATATAATATAATGGTGTTTGTTGTGCGGTTTATAATATTAAAACTTTGTGTAACACTTTTTTTTTTTTTTTTTTTTTTTTTTATCGTAATACAAATAGTAATGAGAATAATGACTGTGCATAAACGCCAAAAAAAAAAAAAAAAAAAACTTCATTTATTTACATAAGCCTACGTGTGACACCTTCTTTCTTCTTTTTTTATCCTTCTTTTGTTTTGTGTGGAAAAAATTAGCTGACATTGTGTAACGGCCGAGCCTATTTTTATGAAACCGTTTCCAGTCAAATACGCAGACACGTTCAGGTAGCTTCCTCTCGGGAATTTCTTCAGACATGCAATGCGACAAAATATATTTTTTCACAGCCTATTTCCTGGTCAGTGAGGACTGTAGAGGGCGGCGTCCTGAACGGGACAGGTGAGTAATATAGCACTCATCTGCAAGGAGTGTTGCTCATTCGTGTATACATCGCTAGAGAGTAAAGATGGTCAACTGGATAATCAATCACGGGCTGAGCGCTTTCATCGTGGTATTTAGGCATTGTTTTGCTTGCTATTTGTATAAAAAATTGATAATGCAGTTAACTATAAACCTTATGTTAAAATAAGTCGATCTTTTGATCTGTATTTGTAGGTGGTGTGGATGGCCATCAACATCTTTCTGTTTGTCCACTTCTACTTATTCTATGATCAGGGTCCACAATTTGAATACACTCGTGAACTTTTAGGGGTAAGTTTGACAGAAAAAAAGCATTTTTCAAAGCATTCTCTAAGAGAAAATAGGAAGTAAATGGTGTATTTAATAAAAATCTTTTTATGTAGTAAAAAGAGAGAAAGTATTAAGGGACTGTTTCTTTTAGTCTGCACTGCCCTGGGCCAGAGCTCCAGCTGCTGTACTCAACTTCAACTGCATGCTGATTCTTCTGCCAGTTTGCCGCAACCTGCTGTCTCTTATCCGTGGCTCTTTCATGGTGAGTTGCTGCACACTTGTAGGCTACCTTTGTGTTTGAGATAGTATATGAGACCCTCTGTAAGTATTTGCCCTCATGTCCATTTTTTAGTGCTGTGGACGAACAGTGAGGAAACAGCTGGACAAAAACCTGACTTTCCACAAATTGGTTGCTTACATGATTGCCCTAATGACAGGTAAACAGCTTTTCCTTCAAAACTTAATAGGAAGTTGTTGTGCATAAAGTAGGCTTTCAGCTGAATGACAGTATGTTTTACAAGAAAGAGCTCACATGTGCGATAGCTATTCAAAACATTCACACTGGCATTTCTTTCTTTCTTTCTTTCATGCTCTGATGCAACTGGATACATAATCAAACATTTCCTCATTATTAATAACACATCAATCACAGTCTGAGTGGTAGTCTGAGTATTTCACCCCTGATAACCCTATAGCATCGCAGGTAGTGTTATTCTTCTAGGCCAAATCTGGATAAACATTGACCAAGTTTTGATTTTGTAAGAAGCTGACTGTAGTATTTAACACGTTTGTGTCTGGCTAAAGAGAGTTTTATCCACCAGGACATGTCAGGTTTTTCAAATTTCAATGTGAAAAGACAGATCAGAAAAGAAAGAAAAAAAAAAACTAAAAAAGAAACATCCAAAGAAGTTTTAGTCCAAAATGCTGTATTTTAAGTTCTATTGAACAACTTACTCGAGGGGGTTCTGCATGGATATATAAATCATATTGAACTTAATCATATTTCTTCTTCACACTTCTATCTTTAATGCAGCGGTTCACACTGTCGCTCATTTGCTTAACGTGGAGTGGTACAGCAACAGCTTAGATGGTCGATATGGGCCTCTCGCCGGGAATCTGTCCATGCTTGATGACTCCCGTGAATTAAATACTACTTACCTTAATCCCATTCGCTCCACTTCTACGGTGAGTTGCTGTACTTTTCGTTGCTTTTATTAAGGTTTTTGATATACACTACCATTCAAAAATTTGGGGTTTTTTTCTCAGCAAGGATGCATCAAATTGATCAAAAGTGACAGTTGACATTTATAATGTTTAAAAAGATTTCTATTTCAAATAAATGCTGTTCTTTTTAACTTTCTATTCATCAAATCCTGGAAAAAAGGTATCATGTTTCCGCTAAAATATTAAGCAGCAAAACCGGTTTTAACTGTGCTAATCATAAAAAGTTTATTGAGCACCGAATCAGCCTATCATAATTATTTCTGAAAGATCATGTGGCTGCTGAAAATTCAGCTTTGCCATCACAGGAATAAATGACATTTTAAAATATATTAAAACATAATATTTCACAATATTACTCATTTTAATGTATTTTTGATCAAATAAATGCAGCCTTGTTGTAACGGTACATTACAACTGAGCTCTATACTGTTTTTTTTCTGAGGTGTGATATGCCTGCTCTAATCTTGTTTACTTCTTCTCCAGACTCCAACGATTTTTGTATTCACCACTATCGCGGGTCTCACAGGTGTCATCATAACTCTTGCCCTCATCCTTATTATCACTTCCTCTATGGAAGTCATTCGCAGGAGCTACTTTGAGGTCTTTTGGTACACGCATCACCTCTTCATCATTTTCTTTGCTGGCTTGGTTTTCCACGGTGCTGGGTAAGGACTATTTACTGGTTGAGCCCAATTTTAAAACTGATTTATAATAGATTATTAACAGCAAGTAAACATGCGGTTTGGTTTTTAACTAGACGAATTGTGCGAAGTCAGCAAGAGACCGATCCACCTCACAATAATTCCTTCTGCGAAGACCAGCCAGAGATCTGGGGGAAAACACCTGACTGTCCAATCCCGCAGTTTGCTGGAGGGTTTCCTCAGGTAAAAGTTGTCCAATTTACAATGCACAAGCCTATGATAGATTTATTTTTGGTGGTTGCTGATTTCAATTTGCTGAATCCTCTGTTGCAGACCTGGATGTGGGTGATTGGACCGATGATCATTTACCTTTGTGAGCGGCTGCTACGTTTCATTCGCTACATGCAGCCTGTCAGTTACAGAAAGGTGTGTTGTCATGAACGTTTTGACAAAACTACAAATATATAGTTCTGATCTATATATATATATATATATATATATATATACACCGGTAGTAGATCTGAACCCCACCCATGATTGCTCTGTAATCAGAAACTGTATTCATGCTTGTATACTAGATTGTAATCCGCCCATCCAAGGTGTTGGAACTACAGCTGGTTAAGTCTGGATTCAAGATGGAAGTCGGCCAGTATGTGTTCCTCAATTGCCCAGCCATCTCTCAGTTGGAGTGGCACCCATTCACCATGACATCAGCCCCGGAGGAAGACTTCTTTAGTGTGCACATCCGCTCAGTTGGAGACTGGACTGAAAAGCTCATCAGAATGGTCGAAAACCTACCAGAGGGTGGGCAAGGACCTAAGTATGTACTCTTTGCCATTTTACTTATTCTCTGGGCACAACATATTCATGCACTCTTCAAATTGCAGTTTAATTTCAACTTTAAAATATGCATGAAACAGAAGTTGCGATAGCCTTTTCTTCCCTATTGTATGTCTGAGTGAAACAAGTAAGAATGTAGGGTGGGGGAGGGGGAAGTTATTTTGATCAACAATTATGAGGGCACACAGATTTCCAAAAAATATGATGTGCATGGATAAATAAATCATTTGTGATAAACACTGACTATTCCGTAAATTAAGAATTGTCCATTTTGATTTCTTGGTGAAGTGTGAAAACAAAATATCAAGAATAATGTATGGATCTTTTATTTTTGTGTCAGGATGGGTGTGGACGGTCCGTTTGGAACCGCGAGCGAGGATGTATTTGATTACGAGGTCAGCATGCTGGTGGGTGCTGGGATTGGAGTGACCCCATTTGCCTCTATCCTGAAGTCCATCTGGTACAAGTTTAAAGACTCCAACCCCAAACTACGAACAAAGAGGGTAAGAACATTTGGGACTTAAATAAGGAAGTTAGTGCAAAGGTCAAGTACAATAACTCCTGTTGTTGCTGTTGTATTACAAAGGTCTTTATGCCCTAGATAACAAAGTCCGGCATTCCTTGAAACTCAGTTTCCTTACCATTTCTAACTTGTGTGTTTAGATTTACTTCCACTGGCTCTGTAGGGAGACACATGCCTTTGAGTGGTTTGCAGATCTCCTACAAGTCCTTGAGAAAGAAATGGAGGAACGAGGAATGAGGGACTTCCTCACATATAAGCTCTATCTCACCGGATGGGACCAGAGTCATGTACGTACAAAAAAAAAAAAAATTCTCCTGTGATATGAAAAGTAAGATGATGAACGTAATTGAAGTATGAGTAATGTGTGCATGTCACAGAACATCGAATCTTGCGTTTACAGGCAGACCATGCAATGGTGCATTTCGATAAGGATACAGATATCATCACCGGCTTAAAGCAGAAGACTCATTATGGCCGACCGAACTGGGATCGAGAATTTGAGCAAGTTCGGCAAGAGAACCCGTCGTACGTTTTAAAACTCTTCATGTTATTGCTTCCTACATATGATGCTCATAAAATATCCCAACACTAACATTTTATTTGAAATATCAACAGGTCTGTGGTTGGAACATTCTTGTGTGGCCCACAAGCCTTAGCGGAGGTCTTGGAGAAGAAATGTGCCAAGTATTCGGACGTGGATCCACGGAGAACCAAGTTTTACTTCAACAAAGAGAACTTCTGAGGAAATATTTTACAGGAAACCTAATTCTCTTGAAAGACTTGTGCACTAGGGATTGTGTTCTTCAGCAGTATCATGATTTGTCATTTATCAAATCTTTCCATCTAAGTGATTCTCTGTTACTGTGACACTACGCGAAAAGTGCCAACCTTCCTGCTGGAAAGTGAACAACTTGCTGGAAGGGACTAATTCCATGTCTGGGTTAAAAGTCCACTCATTGTATTTATTTTTTTCAAGGTTTGGCTTTTCAAGTTCCTGGTTAGAAATGAATCAGCAAGAATTAGGGAAATAAGACCTAAACCAGAATGTATTGTGTTTATAAATGTCTCCTGGTGTAAATATGTGCACAGCTCTAAAATTAACATGGAAATTTTAACAAGAATCACACATTATCTGATCTAACACGTCACATTTGGTTAGTCACTGGTTGTGTAATCATACAAGAGTTTTTTTTTAATACTGTACATTATAAATATTATATATTCTTTGTTCAAAATAGTTTTTATAAAAAAAATATTTCCAGTTGTTTATTTCAAAATCCAGTTCTTTATTTTTTTCATTAGCAGTAAATTGTGAACCACTACTATCAATAAACAACTGATTTCTCTTAAAATAAAAAAAATATCACTAGAAAACAAAAACAACAATGAAGTTACAGATGTGGAACTCTTGGTGATGGGTTGTCCGATGGGATGCGCATGTTCCTGTAATCACATGAGTTGTAGAGTCAGATTTTCACACTTGCACTTACCCAAATTAACCATGTCTCATTCTGTTACAAAAAAAAAAAAAACATGTTCCACTTTGTCACAGAGCCTGTAATTATCATAATAAGCTGTTTTAGGACAGATGAGAAAGAAACAAAAGCGCTCACATCACAATAGGAGTCTTCAGGGGGCGCCTGCTGTCTTCTGAATCTGCTCCTTCAGGATCAGGATACTCTGTCTCTGTTCTGGTGGCAACATGGCGATCTGTTCTGGGGTCAGCTGCAAGACCTGCATAATCAAGGCAGCCTGGGAATGTGGAAACACAGCACATAGATTAGTATCTACGTGACACAAACCTTGTTACATAATGAAAGATTCAAATTGAAGAGTGGTTAACCTGTGAACTTTAAAATAAACATGTCAACAAGTAATTCTGGAAAATCTGGTCAGTGAAACACTTAAGGATGCAGATCTGAAAAGGGTGTGGAAAAAAAACACACAAAAAATGACCCACCTTCTCGTGGTCTTGTGATGACACATCTGACGTAGGACCCTGTTAAAAGACAGACAGAATTAAAACATGCAGATATTTGAATTAAGTCCTGCAAGCTGAATACTGCTCTCTGAGAGAGGGGCTGCAAAGGGGGTCAGTGGAGAATTGAAATGAACAGGATTTTTTGGGAAGAACATTATTTTTCCATTCAACAGTTTGGGGTCAGACAGACCTTTTTGAAACAATTAATATTTTTATTCAGCAAGAAGATATGAAATTGATTAAAAGTGACAGCAAAAATATATATTTGATATAAATGCTGTTCTTATGTACTTTATATTAAATCAAAGATTCCTGAATTTTTTTTATAATTGTTTACACAAACATTTGGCAGCACAACTTTTTTTTTTTCAACATTAATACAAATAATAAGAAATGTTTCCTGAGCAGCAAATCAGCAGGTTAGAATGATTTCTGAAGGATCATGTGACATTGAAGACTAGAGTAATGGCTTTGCCACCACAGGAATAAATTACATTTTAAAATATATTAAAATAGAAAAGTCATTTTGAATTGTAATAATATTTCACAACATTACAGTTTTACACTGTATTTCTCATCAAATAAATGCAGCATTGGTGAACATGAGACACCCCAAACTTTTGAAATGGAAGTGTACATTTGATAAAAAATCTTTTTTGTTTTATTTGCATCTTTTTAAGGACTTTGGTTTTCTTAATAATTGTGTATAGTACTATTTTCTGTAAAGCTGCTGTAAAACTATATTTATAGTTAAAAGTCATATTCATATAAATATGACCTCAATACAATGTTTCTCAATTTAATACTGAATGGAAAAAAGCTTATAACCTAATACACAGTAAATATTTTCCAGTTCATTTATAATCATTTGTTTTTTTCTTTAGTACAATGGCAAATAAAAACGAATACATTTTGCAAACCTGCTTTCCTTAAATAATCACGTTTAGTACAACAAACACAGGTTCTTTTGACTTGAACACATAGCTGCCTGTATATTTTAGGAAGGGGGTCCCTCACAAGGCTATGATTAAATGTTAAGTATTAAAACGTTTGAAAAAAAGGCAAACTATAGGAGTGTGGAAATCTTACTGGTCTCACTGCTGGAGGTGCACTTTGTCCCATGCCGTGGGGGGGAGGACCCTGCATTCCACCAGCAACAGGAACCCTCTGGCCAGATATCGGACCCCGAGCATCAACAGCTCTTGGATCACGACCTTGAGGAATTAAGAGAAATCCTTCAATCAGATTTTTCTTTCAGTAAGGAGTAAAACCAGTATTACAGATATACAAACCAAGTCAACAAATGAAGCGAAACCACATCTTCAAGTACCTCTTGCCTCCATGGGTGGACCACGCTGGTCCATCATAGGGCCTCTAGGTTCTCCCATCATGGGTCCTCCTCTCATGTCATGAGGGCCTCGCATGTCTGGGGGAGCCATATGCATGGGCGGCCCCTGATGTTGCGGAGGGCCTCCAATGTAACCACGCCTGTACGCGAACAAGAAGCAAAATAATACGCTTTCGTTATTAACTTAACAGACTGTAAAAGCAATAAAAAAGATTTAGTGGTCAATAAATTGGCATAAAAGTCTGATGTACACTACCATTCAATAGTTTAAGCTCAGTTTTTTTTTTTTAAAGAAAGCAAGGACGCATTAAATTGATCAAAATAAACCGTAAAGATATTAATGTTACAAAAGACTTCCATTTCAAATAAATGTGGTTCTTTTGAACTGTCTATTCAAAGAATCCTGAAACAAAATGTATCACAATTTCCACAAAAATATTAAGCAGCACAACTGTTTTTAACATTTATAAGAAGAAATGTTTCTTGAGCACCAAATTTTAGACTGGGTAAACCCAGCCTGATCTGCCGGCGATTTGATTTTGCCCTGCAGCTCAGGCTGGAAACCTGTACATTTATCTCTGCTGCTTCCTTTACAGATTTGCAGGAACCAATCACAAACTGGCTTATCCCACCTGGCGCGCTATTGGCGGGTTTAATCCAATCCAATTCCAGAGCCGTTACGGCTCTGTCCAATTCCTTTTAACCTCTCGACGATGCTCAATGGCTTGTTTTTAGCAAATAAATCGTTCGAGTGGGTGTAAATACCACAAACTTTCATGTTTTTTTTTGCATAACCTGCGAAATTCGCTTGATTCCATTGCTGCTTCTGCAAACCGCTGATCAACACGTTTGGTTACACATTTCCTGCCTGGAGTTTTCGCGTAGCTCTGAAAAGTACGTCACCCGGATCGTTGGTCTGATTGGTTGAAGGACTATCCAATTGCGTACAGAGTATGGCAAGCCGTTTTAACATTTAATCATTTCAACCGACTAGTATCTATTTTCATGCTACTAGTACTTATTTTTTAGATACTAGTATCGATTCCATTAAGTACTAGTACTTATTCATTAGCTACTAGTGCTTATTCTTTAGGTACTAGTACTTATTCATTAGATACTAGTGCCTATTCTTTAGGTACTAGTACTTATTCATTAGATACTAGTACTTATTCATTAGATACTAGTTCTTATTTATTAGATAATAGTACCTATTAATTAGATACTAGTACTTATTAATTAGACACTAGTACTTATTTCAGTAGTGACTAGTAACTATTCTTTTGTTACTAGTAACAAATAAAAAAAAAATTGCCATTGACTTCTATGGGGATCTGTCATTCAGATATCAACTATTCGGTTCTGACTAGTATGTATTCCATTTGTGACTAGTAAGTATTTATTAGATACTAGTAGTTATTTATTAGGTACTAGTACTTATTTTTTACATACTAGTACTTATTCATTCGATACTAGTACCTATTAAATAGATACTAGTACCTATTCATTAGCTACTAGTTCTTATTCATTAGATACTAGTACTTATTAATTAGCTACTAGTACTTATTTAATAGATACTAGTACCTATTTATTAGACACTAGTATCTTTTGTAATTGTTACTAGTAGCTATTCTTATTTTACTAGTCACAACTGCTTTTTTACTCGTCTTATGTTATGACTAGTCAGAACGGCCACTGGAGAGTTCAATTAAAAATCTTACTAGTAAAATAAAAAATCTTACTAGTAACATTTGGAATAAATACTAGTATCTAATAGGCTTGGCACGATAGTCGGTGTTACCGGTGTTACACGGTGTTCAGTCGCAACACCGGTTTCATCACTTGCCCACCGCAGCACCGCAAAAAATTTTTTTTAAAGCAATTACGCAGTATCCGTATTTTCGGTCACCAGTTGACTAGCGTTATATGATCACGCTCAACCATTCAAGCGCGACAAAACAAGAGACCGCGCTGTAAGTCCTGCCTATTACACACACGTGCGCACACACGGAAAAGACGCGCGTCAGTATCGAGTTCTCTTTTCGGCCTTGAACAAAACATAACACACACAAATTATGCCAAAATGTCCGTTTTGTTGTTGCGTTTTTCATGAATAATAACGAATAATAACGAACCCACCATTCAAAACACTGTGGTTGAATCCGAAATCGCGCCCTATACCCTCAAATCGGGCGTTATTGTTCTCAACATGATCTCAAGCAGTGAAAAATAGAGGACACTGACAACGCGCTGAAATACAGGACCGAGCAGGTAATATTTAATATGAAACAAAGTCTTAACTTTCAAATTTGGTCAGTCAAACAAAAATAAAATAGGCCTACCGTTTTTTGGCTCTTTAATGTGTCGTGACAGATTGCCTCAGTTAAAGCCAAGTTCAAATCCACCGAAGTTAATCAATAACTCTTCTGACTGCTTTGTCGCACAAAAATGGTGGAATTTGATTGGTCAGATCGCATGTCAATCAAACTCAATACGAATGATGAATTGACGCCATGTAAAAAAAAAATTACATCACTCTATAACACCCCCCACCCCCACGATGAAACCGGTAATACCGGTGTTGTCACAATTCGATTAACCGGTGGGAGAATATTATCACCGTCACATCTCTAGTATCTAATAAATAGGTACTAGTATCTAATGAATAAGTACTAGTAGCTAATTAAATACTAGTATCTACTGAATAAATACTAGTATCTAGTAATAGGTACTAGTATCTAAAAAAATAAGTACTAGTACCTAATGAATAACTACTAGTATCTAATAAATACGTACTAGTCAGAATTGGAATACATACTAGTCAGAACTGAATAGTTGATATCTGAAAGACAGATCCCCATTGAAGTCAATGGCAAAAATAAAAAATGTGTTACTAGTAACAAAATAATAGTTACTAGTCACTCTCGAAATAAGTACTAGTATCTAATGAATAAGTACTAGTATCTAATGAATAAGTACTAGTATCTAATGAATATGTACTAGTATCTAATGAATAAGTACTAGTACCTAAAGAATAAGCACTAGTATCTAAAGAATAGGCACTAGTAGCTAATGAATAAGTACTAGTACTTAATGGAATAGATACTAGTATCTAAAAAATAAGTACTAGTAGCATGAAAATAGATACTAGTCGGTTGAAATGATTAAATGTTAAAACGGCTTGCCATACTCTGTACGCAATTGGATAGTCCTTCAACCAATCAGACCAACGATCCGGGTGATGTACTTTTCAGAGCTACGCGAAAACTCCAGGCAGGAAATGTGTAACCAAACGTGTTGATCTATGCCAAACTATGCTCGTTGATCATGCCTCTTGTGCACTAGAAAATATAGAGCAGACTCCCCAGACCAATGTTCAATCCTAAAAGATTGAGCTTGGTCTGGTGACAGCCAGACTACACCAAATCAGCACAATAAAATGATTTCTGAAGGACCATGAGACACTGAAGACTGGAGTAATTGGTGCTAAAAAAAATTCACATTTTAGAAAACATCTTACTTTAAATTGTAATATGTCACTACATAACTGTTTTTACTGAATGTAAATGCAGCCTTGGAGAACATAAGAACAAAAACATTTTAAAAACCTTAAGCCCAAATTAATCATTTTCAAAATAAATTTTATTTTGTCAAGGTTCTATAAACAATGACTTCAAATTATAAATATTTTTTCCATTATATTTGATTTACCTGTCTATTATTTCATTTTTCAGACTTTACAGGGTTAATAGCAAATGCATAAAGGGGGAATACATTAAGCTAACAAAACTAATGACCTGTGATCATCTATTCTAAATGTCACTGCAACAGTTTTTAGTAGGCATTACCCTGGCTCCACCACGTCTCCAGTAACATTGACCAAAGATCCACCTCGCGGGTCGTTCGGACCATCACCAAGAAGGCCTCTGGGTGGGATCCCTGGAGGGCCTTGCGGGGCCCCTCGCATTGGGGCACGTGGGTCTACTATTGGCACTGAAAAGAAAGAACAATTATGATTTAAAGAAAAGTGCATGCTTTGTAACTCTGACAAGACACTAAAAGAGAACTGTCTACAGAATCAAAATGATGAAAGAAACTAGTGTCAAAGTGCATTACACAAACATTTCAAAACATGAACATGTCCTTTTATGCAAATAAAAAAAAAGAATAATGTTGTTGTATTGTCAAGCACAAATTTCCAAGGTATGACACCGTTATGATACACCAGGGCATTTCCTCGAGTGTCAAGGAAATTAAACTAAAGGAAACAAAAAAAGGTTCTATTTCACAAACAAAAGGATACTGTTTCACCTGTCACAGTGACTTTGATAACAGAGGGTTTCAACATCTTTAGAAAGTAAAACACATCAATACTCATCTATATTCTGCTACACTGGCACATTCCATTAGGTAACAAGAATTCATTGTTCAGGTTTTGGATTCAGACACTAAAAATTCAAAACTGTTTACAATTCGTCAAGCTTTTGTTTCAGAAACAAAGCAAGGCACTCCTATGTTTAAGCACTACTTATGAACATGTTTTAATCAACAATTATTGCATTTTGCAATGTTTTTGAGTCATTCTCTCTCTTTGACATGATTGGAAGTTTCACTTTATTAATTGCAAACTGCCACAAAGTTCACATACTGCTGTCAATTCAGACGTGGTGTTGAGGGGTATGCCGAGATAAGGTGTGGACTCCAAAAGGTGCACATAGGGGTAAGATAATGAGCGGGAGACAGTCTTGACAGCCCTGTTTTGAGCAGACCAGAGTTATACCCATAATACCTTGAGGCCGCTCGATAGCAGCCTGCCCAGCTGCTCCCACAGAAGAGTCCTGAAGGGTTCCTGGGTCAGCATTAAGTGAAGAGAACAGGAGAAAGAACTGAGACAGCGCACAGTAGCACTTACTGATATTACCCAGGGATGCTTGTACTGATGTTTATGGACATGGGTTAAAGTAGGGGTCGATATGGGTTTTTAATTGGCTAATGCAGTTACTGTATAAATATCAAGAAATCAAGATCAATGTCTTAAATAAATTTGAGGTCAGTACTTTTTTTCTTTTTCTTTTAAAGAAGTCTTTTGTTCACCAAGGATGCATCTATGTGACCAAAAACACAGTAATATTGTGAAATATTTTATATTTTACATTTTAAAATGCAACTTATTCCTGTGAATTTTTTAGCAGCCATTACTCCAGTGTTCAGTGTCACTGATTTGGTGTTCAAGAAACATTTCTTCTTATTAAACATTTAAAAATGGTTGTGCTGCTTAATATTTTTGTCGATTTTTGTTTTGTTTTTTTACAGTTTTTATTCATTTAATGCATCCTTGACAAATAAACGTAAAAAAACATATATATACACACATACATATATATATATATACAGTGCAATGCATAAGTTAATACACCCATGCTAAAGTTGACTAAAAAGAGGAATAAAAAATCATATTTTGGAAATTGAAGTTAATGCCTTAATTTAAAAAAAATTGGAAAAATCCAACCTTTAAGGACACCAATTTTCTTTGTGAATGAATAATGTATCGTAAATAAATAAATGTTCTTCCTTAAAATTCATGGTGCATAAGTTAGTACACCCCTATGTTAAATTCCCATAGAGGCAGGCAGATTTTTATTTTTAAAGGCCAGTTACTTCATGGATCCAGGATACTATGCATCCTGATAAAGTTCCCTTGGCCTTTGGAATTAAAATAGCCCCACATCATCACATAGCATTCACCATACCTAGAGATTGGCATGGTTTTATTTCAGTTAGCCTAAAAGCTAGTTTGATTTGCATTCAAATCTGCCTGCCTCTATGGGAATTTAACATAGGGGTGTACTAACTTATGCACCATGTATTTTATATATATATAAAAAAAAGAATTACTGACCCACAATTTTTTTACGGTAGCATACAAAAAATTTTTTTTTATATAATATAATATTATATTATATTATATATATATATATATATATATATATATATATATATATATATATATATATATATATAATATTATATTATATTATATATATATATATATACACACACAAATTAAACACTTTTTTTTTAATTTACGAAAATATTTTAAAGTATATAGGCTTTCATTTTGGATCTGACGTAAGCGGGAAATTCCACTTCTGTCTATCATGCACAGTCATCGGCTGATGGCAATCATCCTAAAATGGTGATTATGAAGGTGAAGTGTGTAATTTCCCAATTTTAAAGGTGCAGTGTGTAATTTTCAGCGGCATCTAGTGGTGAGATCTGCGAATTGCAAACAGTCAGTCACTCATGGCTTATCCTTCAAATTGCAAACTCGAATGAGAAGCTACGGTGGCCGACGTAGGATCGGAAGATGTCTGAGTCTGAGTCAGCAGAGAGTAGCAAGTCAAGCAATGAGGTTTCTTTATATTATATTTTATATAAAATTATATTTAGTTAATTATTCAGTAAAACCACATGTTATTGCAATTGTTATTTTTACTTGTTCATCATTGTGTTAGTCTTTTATTCACTGACTTTACTAGGGATGGGAATTGATAAGATGTTATCAATATCAATGCCACTGACGATTCTGCTTATCGATCCGATTCTTTAACGATTCTCTTATCGATTATTGATAGCACTGTGTGGAAAAATGTAGTCATATGCTTTTCAAAAAAACAAGTGGTTTTATTTATTTTAAAGTTTAAGCTTGAGTAAGCAAACTGTACTTTTTATGTAATTTATGCAATAAATAGAACCTTATTTACGGTCTATTTACGGTCTGGTGTCAACACAGAAAACATTTCATCACTGGATAGTTTTATGTCAGCTGAATGTCCGGAACGCTTTTCAGAGAAGATAAGGCAACTTATTTAGCACAATTCACACCCAGCGGTAATAAAAAAAAAATTAAAAAAAATCTCTGAATGCTCCACATGAAACTTTGGTCTTCCGACCTTTTACCACCGTGTCGATTTATTTTGATTAATATGTGCGAGGGAGAGAGAGCAAGACAGCGCTTAGTTTGGAGACGGTGAAGTCTTGTTTACACTTTCACCTGGCTCCGAAAAGAGAGAGCGCGCGCGCGCGACCGGGTCTCTCTCTCTCTCTCTCTCTGCTCGTTCTTTCAGTTAAACATGCGCCCTGTCACAAGCGCAGCAGTTCATCTACATTACTCACCGATCAAATAAGACTTTGGCGGGACAAAAATTCACTTTGGCGGGCGCTAAAACAAGTTCAGTGCAGGAAAAACCCTGTTATTGCAAATGGCATAATTTGTCTCGTTTAGTCAAATAAAGCCAAGCTTTAGATCGCCTCTTCCTCTCCATGATTACCTCCTCTGCTCAAATCAAATCGAAATAGCTACGATGTAAATAGATTACGATGTCCGAGGCGTCATTCAGACAGCATGTTTTTCTCCACGTTTGCAGAGTCAGACAACCTGAGTATTCTGCTGCGTCTTTTTCTGCTGCTTCTCATTCAAGTTAGTGAGGAAACGCGCGCTGTAGCGCTGTTTGTTTGCTGTCGGCTACGGTAGAAACATGACGTCACGATATGTCGGCCTTCATAGAAGGGGTGGCCGCGGTTATGTAGATATAAATGACTCATTCTAAGGTAATAAAAACATAACGGTTCATTAAGTAAGGTCTTTATACACCACTGAAAACATAGTTATGGATCTTATATTGCATTTCTGTCAATAGATCCTCAGAAATATTACACATTGCACCTTTAAGCACTTTAGTGCAATTAAAATATTTAAGACTCAACACTGACTCAACCAAATGTTGAGAGTTTGGTACAGGACTTTCTGACCAATTGAAACCAGAATTTTTGATAAAACTGTTTTTGTAACTCCATTAGGTGAAACCAACAACGTAGAAACCACACACTTCACCTTGAAGAGATGGGAATGAAAATTAAATATCTACATGAAAGCTTGCCCAATACTGCTTTCTTGTGGACAGGTTTGGTAATGGTGTTCAGGAGGTACAAAGAAATAATTCTCTCACTATGACTTGTAATATCCTGAATGAGTAATGCACTGGTAATGCCTAAAATGAGTACCTGGTCCCCTATCCATGGGCACAGGGCCTCCTGGAGGGATCCCTATCTGAGGCTGCATCCCACCTGTAGAGGGAGGGAGCAGAGGTAAACTGCTATCTATGCACACAGATACACAAGAGCCAACGTATTGCAAGGACAACTGGGCTTACCAGCTGGTCCCATGGGTCCCTGTCCTGGCATTGGTCCAGGTACTCCACCCCCCATCTGTGGAGGCTGCATCATTTGAGGGGCTCCGTTCACATGCATACCTGGCTGTGAGTCACAGGATCAATAGAAAATTACTCATTAGTGCCATGAATGAAGAGAACGGCTTAACTGTCCGTGAACCCAACTGAAACTTTTTTTAAATATCAACCATGAGCTTTTTTCATTCACTGAAAGACTACAGAGCATGTCTGACAATGAAGTAAATGATTTTTTTATGTAGAACAAATGCTGATGACTATTAGGTCATTATGAATAAACTATTTAAATCACAATGGAATAAAAACACTAACTTGAGATTTTGAAATGTTTTCAGTCTTTACATCAAAATAACAGTAAGACTTTCTATTTCTCTCATACAAAGTACATGCCAAGCAAAACTGAGTTTCAGGAGGAAAATATCCAAGTGCATTTATCGGGTTTTATTTAAAGCTGCAGTTCTTAACTTTTTTGTGCGTTTAAAATTTACAGAAATTATATAAAGAGTACATCATGAATCCATTTTCCAAACCGTGTTTTTGTCTTATCCTGAATCACTAAGGTACACTTATAATAAGTGTCTATATTCGGACTATTTTAGACTGGTTCGGGTCGTAGTGGAACCGCTGCGGAGTAGCCCAGTACCTGCGTGACTCATCATAGATAAGGCTACAATGTTCTTCTGCAAGACACATGCAGTTCTGTTTATTAACCGCTAGAGTGCCAAAAGTCACGGACTGCAGCTTTAAATTGTCATAACATGTACATGCCCTAACAAATTGTTGGTATACTAAGCATAATCAGTGAAAAATTGTCCATGTAAAAGCACAAAAAGGTAAAAAAGTTTCAAAAGTTGGGGCCAGCAAGACTTTTATTCAGCAGGGATGCATTAAATTAATCAATTTTACAGTATTGACATTTTTAACATATTTCAGATATGTTTTTTTTTTTTTTTACTTTCTATTAATCTCTTTCTATTAATCAGAAATGTTACTTGAGCACTAAATAAGCATATTAGAATGATTTCTGAAGTATCATGTGATATGAAATCCATCACAGGAAATAAATTAATTTAAAATACATTAAAATAGAAAAAAGTTTTTTATTATAATATTGCACAATATTACTGTTTTTACTTTCGATTAAAATGCAACCTTGATAAGCATAACAGGCTCTTTTTTTTTTTTTAAAGCATTAAAACCCCCAAACTTTGAATGGTAGTGTATCATAACAGACAAGCACTACGCTTTAATGCATCTCGTGATACAAGTGTTCAGAAAGCGATGAAAGATGTAATACTGACCATTGGTTGTGGCTGAGAGACAGGGACATTGGGCTGAGGGAGGGGCTGGTTAGGTACCGGCACCGGCCCAGGCTGAGGGCTCGGGTTTATGGGCTGAACCACAGCCGGACGGTGAAGCATTTTCTGTAAGAGATGATTTTTCTATTGACTATCTTATATAGTTTAAAATGTCACATACTAAACATTTGGTTAAAAACACTTTCAAAATCCTTGATATTTATAAAAGTGCTTATTTAAGAAGGTTCCCAAGTCTATCCAATCCATGTACTAAGACACTTTCCATTCTTCTATGTAGTGCAATCCTCTTTAATGATCTTACCAGAGCGATTTCAGGATCCACAATCCTCATGACCACCTGAGCCTGCAGCAAGGCATAAGCTAGCTGAGGGTTCTGCAAGAGCATGTTCCTGGCCTCCTGGGGACTGTTCTGCACACAGAGCTGTACAAACAAAAAACAGGATCAGAATTCTAACAATCACTTCAAAACAGCAATTCATTTTAAATCAAATTACTTGGAACAATAAAATTAAAGGAGCCGTATGTAAGATTGTGGCCAAAACTGGTACTGCAATCACTTTCAAGTTACCCTCCCCCTGACTTGAGGTTGCCAGATAGGCTGCAGGATCCAGCAGGAACGTTTGTAGCTGCAGCTGTGGTAACTAGAGCTGAGCTGGCAACCCGGATGCCGAAACACTACTGACTTCGTGATTGGTAGATAGGTGGAGGGTGGCGCTTCAGGCCAAAACACAACATGACAACATCAACATCAGTTGAGGGCTGCAACTTCACTAATGACAATATCCTGGCCGGACTACTGTTGTCAGTGATATAAGTATTTGAAATGAACATGATTTCTTAATGTCTAGTGACATATCAGGGCCATTTTATGATTAATTGAAATACATTTCTTACATATAGCTCCTTTAAATATATAATACCAATTAAAGGGTTAGTTAATGCAAAAATAAATAAAAAATCTGTCGCCCCTTATGTCGTTCAAACCTGTAAGACTTTGGCTAATTTTCGAAATACAAATGAAGATATTTTTAATGAAACCTGAGAGATTTCGGTCCCTTCGTTGAAAGTCCATAAATTTCACACTTCAAAAAGTTTATAAAAACACGGTAAACTTAATCCACATAAATCTAATCCGGTCTAATCCAACTCTTCCGAAAAGAAACATTAGATTTTTTATGATAAAAAGATTTACTTCAGGCTTTTATTCACAGAAAAAGAAATCTTTTTTTTAATCTGTGTTGATCAATGTTTATTGATGTCTTTATGAACTTTCTGAAACGTCAAAGTTTTGCTGGAATGGATCTCTCAGACTGTATCTGTTTGTGCATGAATATGATCCGCAAAATAGTTTTTGGTCTCCCACAAAAGGATCTAACAGATCCAAAACGCCTCGATTGAAGTACAGATATTACTTCCTTAAACATCTACGTCACAATGTGAAATACTACCATAATGACCACCCAATGGCATATGTTATAAAAAAAAAAATAAAAAAAAGGCGACGCTTCAGTAAACTGTAGTGTTTTCGTGGAGAGCATTTTACAGAGGACATCTTCCTGAACCTGGGACAGTACAACGCCCACTATATACAACTTTCAAATATACTACTTACCACTGTGAAACATTCTGCTCAAGTCATGCTTGGAAAGTTGTTTTCGATCGACTGGGTTGATAGTCTGCATTTTCAGAATCTGACTTGGCTCGAACTGATACGGTAAAACTAACGATATTATTAACTGCGTGTTTACAATTGCTTAACGCCTTGGAAGCTGAAGCTTGGGATTATGGTGACGTTACATTTCCGACACACGCTTGAGGTGTTTGGCCAATCACAACGTACGGGGTCTGCTGGCCAATCAAAGCACTATGAGCTTTTAGTAACGAGGGGCTTTGGAGAAATCAGCACGTCTCAGACAGACATTAAAGCATGTTAACCTATTCTATTACACCCAAAAAACTAAACAATGATCTTTTAAAATAGCATCATATGAGCCCTTTAAATTCAACAAGCCACTTTCCAAGTCACCTTCATCTGTTTCATAAGCTCAAACATCTGCTCAGGGGGCAGGCTGGCTACTGCCCGGCTGATGGACTCTGGGGCTTCTTCTGTTGTGCAGCCGTCTCCATAAGGGGACTCAATAATAGGGGCACCAGTACCCAAACCTGAGGAAACAAGCATGCAGCTCAAACAAAACAGCCATTTTTATTACTCAAGATGTGAGTTTGAACAAAAATTCAAACTCTGTTTGGGTGGAATATTACATTTAAAAAGTACTGAAACTTACTTTTGAGCTCCTCTTTATTCTTCTCACTAGCAGCATTGTCGACGCGGAGGGCTCTGCCACTGAACTCTCTGCCGTTCAGGTTGCGCATGGCACTGAGCGCCGTCTCCTGATCCTGGTACTCACAAAAGCCATATCCCTTTGGCTTACCTGTTTCTCTGTCATACACCAACCTGCAAGATGTTTTTTTAAATCTAGATCAGCACCAGGTTTCCTCAAAGTGACCAGAGCATATCGTTGTTTCAAGCATTATCGTGCATACCTAAAACTGACGACAAGTCCAACCTCTGAGAAGATGTCTTTCAGTTGCTCCTCTGTGGCCTCATATGGGATGTTTCCCACTGTTACCAAAAAACAAACAAATATGGAAATAAGAAACCATGTTGCACATGCACACTGATGTACTGTTGCATCATCTGTTTAGGAGCTCATCAGTTTGCTTTAGCACTTTTTATCACTTACACCATTGAATCATTACGTCCAGTGCAAAACTTATCAAAGAATGAGTATGAAATCTGCAGTAGTTTTACAACTAATGATGAATATGTGAACATGTATGCAAAAAATATGAATTCTAGTAAAAATGTAGGAGTCTAGCAAACAGTCAGATAAAGTGGTACATAATTTAAGGCAGGTTGTAGGTTAGTGAGGTTTAGCTTAGCGGCTAATGACACAGAATGGTACATACAAGAAACAAACTAATCCAATTTCTTCACACATACCGAAAACCGAACGCAGCGAGCGGTCCACGGCAGGATCCCTGGCAGCAGCTGCGGCTGCTGCTGCGGCAAGTGCTAAATTCGCCATGTTCAATGATAAATTCACAGTAAACACGACCAAAGCATCAGAATAGATCGATGAGAAGCCGGAAACCGCGTGGGGAAAATATAGATGGTGCTACACAACCGGTACATTGATATTTCAAAATAAGAGTCCGAGCAAGCGCTTTTTTTTCCACTGCACAACAAAATTATACAGCTTACCAAAATTATATACAAAATTATAATTCAAATAAAATACTTTGTAAAGCTCACAATCAATTCTTTTTGGATTTTTATTTATTTATAGAATATATCATATTAATGTGGCTGGTTGGGGTTTATGTTTATGGAATTTAGCCCACACTAACATGAATTCAATTAATCCGATTTTTTTTCAAAAATTTTTTAATCTTAAAATAGAAATTGTGATGTCCCTCTATGTGTGTGGGTCTTCTAATATAGCCTACATTGTGAGATTATTATTATTATTATTATTATTATTATTATTATTATTCCTGTTAAAGAATTGTTACATTTTTAGTGAATGAAAACAAAATATGAAACAGCCGATTCTTGATGCCACAGGTTCATCGGATGCAGAACACCAAGACTTTTTAAAGAAAAACACAACATGAATAATAGGCTTATCTCTTAAGTGTGAGAAACACCACAGAATGTCCCAGTACAAATGTTTTCCACAGACAATTGTTTTGGCAGCAAATGAAACAAATTGTCACAGTGAGAGCATGTGTATACCTATTTATCAACCTAAATATCTTAGCGAGATTTTTCTCAAGCCTTTAGCTTAACTGAGGGGTTGTTGTTTGGCTCTATATTTCTTTTCTTTTTCTTTTTCTTTTTCTTTTGACTGCAAAGCTGCTTTAGAACAATATATAGGCCTTATAAAACTATAAATAACTACTACAAATAAGCTATACATTAAAATAGGAAACTAAAGTTATGGATTTTTCTACATGCAGATTAAGAAATATATGTTGTCAGTTCTTGATTTGTACAGTTTTAGAAGACCTGGAATATAGTGCATGAGTCGTCTCTTTATAATGCTTTTATAATACTTTTGTATTCCTACTTTCAGTGTAATGAAATAGCAGAAATTCAAAACAAAATTCAAAACGTCTCCTTTTGTGTTCCACAAAAGAAGACAGGAAAATGGGTTTGAAACAACATGAGGATGAGTAAATGATGTCAAAATTTTCATTTTGTGGTTGAACTTTCCCTCTGATACATCCTGTGGCCCCTTTCGATGGTTACTGAGGCCCACTGTGAACCATGGCATGTACCCTGAGAATTCACCACATGCCCACTGGAATAAAGAATCTATTTTATTTGCTTTATTTTTTATTTTAATTTTTTAAAGAAACCAACATTAAATAAATCTGAACTCAAAACTCTCCGTTAAATATTGTTTGTGAAATGAAAAAAGAATCACACTACATGCGATCACAGAAGGATTTTGATTTGCTCTTGCAATACTGTAAAATTAGGCATTCGGGTGTGAGCATCAAACAGCATTTGAGGGTCTTGTGTTTTGTGTGAGTTCACACAGTATAGTTAATCAGTAGAATAAGCTGGCTGTTATTATTATTATTTATTTTATCTTATAAAAGATCAATTAATCAAGAGCATGTTGTTTTGTTTATTATTTACTGTAAATAATGTAATATGTTCCTTCAGAACCTTGGACAGCTCCAACACTGACATTAAATCAAGAAATTGCAATGACATGATAAGCTATATTTAACTATATTTCAGTAAATCTATTCAGTGAAGACAATCTTATGCCCTCTCTCTTCTGTAAATTACAAATGAAAGGCAGAAATTGTCTATTGTTCAGCGTTTATTTTGCTCATCATTATAGAGAGTGGAAATTTGATATTATATATACATTTATGACAACAGTAATGCTTACAAATGTGGATTAGAGTAACCTCTTTCCAGAAGCGATATCGGTATGTATTAGATTGTTTACTTCAGCTTATTTTTGGGGCTAAAAGAGGTCTAGAATAAGACAGGCCTCACTTAATGCTTTTTGTTAGTTGCAATTTGATAAGTCTGGAAATTGACACATATTCAAGGTCATTTGAACAAACTCAGTTTTGGCATTACAAATATTCAGTATTAGCTTCATGTTCATTTTATGTCATTACTAATAGGCAACTAATAAAATAAACATGCATTTATATTAATGTAAGTGAAAGTTCATTCGCCTGTGCATTCAGAATTAAACAATCATCTCCACCAATGAATTTCCATGATTTTTTTCCCAGCTATTTCCCCCCAGTGGTCATTAGAGATTTTCAGCTGAACATATTTTAGAGCTGAGTATAACAATTTAGCAAGGCTATTTATGTTCACGTCTAAACCATTTTAAACATGCTTAAAGATTTCCTGGTTTTCCTTGTACAATAATTAAAAAAAAACGTGTCTCGCTCTGTTGAAAATTTAAATAGAGGCTTGTCTGACACTTTTATCCAAAGCATCTTAGCCTATATTTTATCATTTTATGTTTTTCCCTGGAATTACAATCTTTGATAATGGCATTGCACTAGCGCCATGCCCTATAAGCTCAGTTATAAGTGTAGCACTGGGCCAAGTTGCATTCATTAAAGTCTACTTTAATTGGTGGCTGAATGTGTAGGAAAGGCAATCAAGCACAAATGTGTGATGCTGGGTTATCATTAAAGTTAACAGTAGGGGTCGCACAAACACTATTCTTCACTTCACGCTAGCACGCCGCTAGTACGTCGCCTGCCGCCGTCATCATTACCAAAGGATTTTATTTACATTTGGGCTGATGGCGTTGCGATTTGATTCATTTTCCACCAAATTATACGAATATTATTTATTTATTTGAGTTCCATCGGCCTTATTCAAACAGCCTGGAATTTGCAACCTATGTTATTGTTCGGAAGCACAGTTGACCAGGAAACACTACGCTGTGCTTATAGAAGTATCGCGACGTCGTTCAAACTCAGTGGCAAATCTGCATTCTGTAACACGAAAAATGCTTGGTTCCACTGGGGCTCGAACCCAGGACCTTCTGCGTGTAAAGCAGACGTGATAACCACTACACTATGGAACCACTTGAAACGTTCTGCTCGTGAGAGCAACACAAAACAGACAGGCCGAAAAAATTGCACGGATTACGCCCCTACATCGCATTTAACAGAGCCTAAAGGTCTATCTATCTATCTGCTATCTATCTGGCGGGATGAATCAATAAGTGAAAATATCATTTGATATCAAAATATTCAGATATGATGTATTTTTCAGAGACATACGCAAACATCTCAATATATTCTCTTCATTACATTGCTTCAGGCAAAATGGGTGCATAAAGCTTGATGCACTTTTTAATTAAAATCACATGACAGTTCCTCATTAACCTTTCATTTCTGTTGACTTCTGTTATTTTCTGTGTGAAATAAGAGTTGACAAGGGCTGTAGTTGTACTTTTGTTCAGGTTGTAAAAAAAAAAATATATATAGTCTATATATCGCAATACAAAAATGCAACATGTATCGTGGATAGTGAGTGACAATATTTATTGTGTGCACCTAAAATAAAAATGACTGTGTGAGAATAAAGTCAGGTTATTAGAGTTTTAGTGTCAATACTACATTAAACTACTACATAATGTTGAATATAATGTATAATAATGCAGTGGGGGAATATTTGTGTCCTGATAATGCCAAATGTCTTCTGTTACCAGTAAAAAGTGGCCTACATTATTTAAAATATATCTAGTAAGGGATAGAGCATATTCGTCTAAAATAATTCTGTATTTCCAGCTTCAGATTGACTATTTTTATTCTGGTGTCACAATTGTCCTGTGCATTGGGTTATCAGTCGAAGCATATTCATATTTTACACCCAGAATGTAATATCAAAATTAGCATTTTAATCAACAGTACATTTTTGTTAACCTTTTATCATGTCTTGGAGTATCGCAACGATATCGCATCGTGAATTCAGTATCGTGACATGAGGGTGTCGTTACACCCCTACTGTGAACGTATTGTGGCACTGACTGCATTGCATAAAGATTGGAAAGCTTGCAGACCAGAGTGAAGGAACAGTGAAGAACTGCCAAAGACAGACACTCAGTCAAGGCATTTTCTTTAATTTAGTGTTTGAATTCTTTAACGCCTCTCAGTTTCTGAAAGATAAGCAATTACACTTTAGAAAGTGCTGGTTGTTGAAACAACCCAGCATTTTTTACCACATGCCCATGTAATTTACAAAGTTTTCTCCTTGGTTTCACTCCCTATAAGACCATGCATGCTCTCTGATTTTACAGCACAGCCGAAACGCCAAGATAATGCACTCTTAAATGCACCAGGACAAAATTTGACAATTAGTGAGTAATTGCCCTCCCACCCCCCTTTGTTAATTATAAATAAATAACAGCATTGTTTTAATTGGCACTGGGGTTTATATCAGTATAACCTCTTCAACATAGCAGGAAAAGTTCAGTGGCCTGCAGTGTTATTCTGAAATAAGGAGGCCAAGTCCTCACAGTTTCTTTTTTTAAATATAAATCAAATGTAAATTCAAGTCCCAGTTACACTTAATGTTGTCACATGTTCCTGGTTAAATAAACATTACATAAAAAAAAAGAGAAACCAAATACAATTCTATTTTGTATTCAAAATAATAATTAAAGGCAGTAACAATTTAAACAATATCTTTTATTTGTGACCTGATGTTCAACTGTACTTTTTAATAGTCAAGTTATTTTCATTAGTCATCAAGCTCGGTAAACTGGTCACAGACACGAAGATGTAGCCTACCTTTAATTTCACCAAGCTGATAGCTCACTAAAAAAAACAGTTATCATGTTTTCAGGCCATTTCAAGTTTGATTTTGACGTGGCATAAAGCGGTTATCTAAGTGGCAGAGTTGTTTACTTTGGCTACTTTTTAACTTCCCATTAAGGACATCATTTTGTTCATTCAGACCGATTTGCACGAAAACAATCAAATCCAATCACAGTGCGATGGAGGCATTACGATCCTCTCACCTGACTTTCCCAATTCATTCTCAATTAACCCCCATCAAACCCACCCCACGCTTTAGGGGGTCTGTTAAAACTCACTGGGCTCAGGGGAGGCAAGAGAGAGGTGGTGTCCTGCTGTAACTTTACCTGCTAAGTGTCGCTGTTGGACAGTGTTACTTTAGAAAAGCAAGTGATTTATACATGTTTTGATGTCACATTTTGTAATATATGCATTGCTTTATTTTTGTATGGATTATTTTCTCATTCAAATTTCTAAATGTCTCCCTTGCCTCCTCGGAGGAAACGCCCCTTCCATTAAATCAAATCTCTGTGGAAGCCCCCTCTTGTTGCAGTTGCAAGATGCAATTTACAAATAATGTGAAATTACACTGCAAATGTGAGAAAATAAAGCTGCAAAATGAACGCAAAATGTCTATAATATTACAAAAGAGACAACAAAACCACGATAACAGCAAAGCTGCAATAAAGGGAACATATTTCTTTATTTATTTCACATTGTCTGTGTATCTGTTTTATTTCTACATAGCTCAACTGGAGGCCCCTGAAAGTCTGGGGCCGGTTGGTCCAGTCCACAATAGGCTACCACATCCGTTAAACGAACAAAAGGGACCAAACATGAAAGCCTTCATTATTTTACAAATAGATGCACATGAAAATCGTACGCAGTATAACCCCAAAATCGAGTCTAGCCGTGTAGCTCAGTCTGTTCACCTATCTGCACGAGCTCCGACCAGGTAGGACTTCGGAGGAAGGAGAGCGTGCCTTTTAACCAGTGCACGCGGCAACGGAGCCTGGTCACCTGTGGGAACGCAGCCGGCTTTAGGACCCAGCGTGCGCGATTTTCCTCTCCAGCTGCTGCGGCGATGAGGGAAGATCGCGAGGAGAAACCCAAAATTCACAGTGTTAAATCCTCCACTGAATCATACTATCGGACGGTAACGAAAACAACAGGCACAGACACTTTCTCTTGCATTTGGATGTATACGTCAAGTTCAGATGCATAGGAAAACAGTTTGGGGCCGTTAAGGTAAGGCGGCGCGATTCCATGCGATTAATAACAAAGGCGCTATACTGGCGAGCGAGGGGGCATTAAAGGGGGCATTGCACAACGCAATGGAGGGCGACAGTCAACTCTCTAAACTTTGCACTTGTACATGAGTGCATCAAAGTCCTAACATCCTGTCATGACGAGATCTAACTATGCGAAACGGTTGGATGTATTAATACAGTGCAAAGACAAAATGCGGCAACATTTGCAAATATATGGATAATGTTGTGTCCTAAACTGACCGCACGCGATCACAAGAGCCAATGTCATTACGTGCGTTACGGCCTAGGAAAGTGATGCATCGCGCAAAATTTCACGGTGCAATAAGTTTGGATATCGTTTGCATCCCCTCAACCTGCCCACTTCATGTGCTCTCTTCCACCCTTGCGACATTAGGCTACCTCAGTCATCATGCAGTGGAGCATACTCCGGTCAGACACCTCAGTTTGCACTGTTGCACGGCCTTTCTGTTGTCATTTCCCGTGCAAGTTCTTTTTAATTGTATTTTGAAACTAAGTTGTAAATGTTGCCCAAGCGGTGACGCTCATTTGCAGCCACCCCAGGCCTGTTTAAAGCAGATAATGGTGGCGATTTGACACTATCAAGTCAAACTTTCCAGAATCTCCTTTCTTACAGTTAACGTAATAATGTGTCAGCCTTCATGTAGATATATATATAGAGAGAGAGATAGATAGATGGGTTCACGTGTACAGGAGCATGTGGCACGTTCGTCTTGTTTGTGATATTTTAGCTTTTAATAATGCAGTTAGTCCTCGTTGCAGTGACTGTCTGACTGATATGATTGTTTTACTCGTATGTTACAGTCACAGTTAATACCCTGTATTTTTACGGCAGCATCAGTGTAAGAGCCTTGAGAAGACGTGATGCTCTCAGCGCAGTCTATACGGGGTCAGTTTGCATCGGAGCAGTTATGACAAAAATAGGTCACCGGCTCAAAGATGTTAAATTTCTGTTTAGCTGTTTTTCAGGAGGGACAAAACGGGAAATTTGTGTGATAGGCTATTGCATGTCGTCCGATGATGATGATGCAGTGTCATTTTTCTGTCGGAATAAAAGCCTAATCATCAAAAGTATGAGCGTCCCCTAATTTATTAGAATACACAATGCTGTCAGTGTGTAATCTTGTGCTTCTCTGCTCCTTAAGACTTCATTTGAAGAAATGGCTGAATGGGACAGGGACAGTGACACTGGTCTTGAGATATACAGTGGTTGCTGAGCATGATGTCTAAATGGTCATTGTGAGTTACAGAAGATCAGGCTAAAACAGAAAAAAAAGTTGTACCACAAAGATAATCTAAGTCATTGATGCTTCAACCTGTTGGAGAGATGTTTGTTTCGTTTGGTGGTAGATAAGGTCAAATTGTGGTATACTGGTGTTTGCATGTTCATGATGTTGGTGCATTAAAAAAAAAAGTGAATATTGTGAATAAGCGATTGTGCGAATAATGTTGAATATAGCAGGCTAGGATGTAATAAAGAGTGTTTGGCTGACATGTTTACAATGCAGTGTCTGAGGCTGAAAAGTAAGGGTTGCTTGTTAAACCTGAGAAGAAGCCATGCAGCTGATGGACCTGATTTAGCTATCATCATGCCCATTGTCTTGTCTTGATAAGGACGATAACCCCAGATTGTTTGTGTCTCGCTGCTGAAAAAGTGACTGATTATTTCGAGATAAGCATGCAGGCAGAAAAAAAATCATTCACCCAATTAAAAAAATATGGCGAGAACAGACTTTATAGACCCACAGGAGAATTGTATGTTTGTATTATTTAGTTATCATCGTATTCTTACAAGAAAACAAATATGACCAGTTTTCTTGTTTCCAAACACTTCATAAAACATGAATTATTAAAGAATGGCATAATAATGCAAAATAAATTTTGAATTCCTCCTGTTTGAATGTCAAAATAGATAGCCATTGTAATGAGCTGCACCAAATCTTATGATGTTATGCAGGGTAGTTTTTGTATTGTCTCCAGGTCTTGTTTGCATTAAATACTCAAACAGAAAAACTTGACTTTCTGATCTTATAAGTGACTTCACTTATAAGTGACTTTAGCCTTCAAATGAGGGAAATTGCTCAGCTGGATTTGCATATGTTTCAATAAAAATAACAATATATTTTGTTAAACAGCAACTGAAGAGTAGGCTATAACAGTCCAGCACAGTTGAAACATAAAGTGAAGCTCCAGAGATATTTTGCAACAGCTGATGCTAGTTGTCACCTGGCAAAAAACTAAAAAAAAACCTAAAATGTTAAGGTCAGTGGTGGGCTTTTTTAGAAGTTAAGAAGGGTAAATCCACCTGAGGATCCCAGTTTTAATTCCTGTTCACCTAAAATAGATTTGGTTAGGCCTCATGTTAGTGTTTTAATTTAACTTGCGTGTAAAAGCTCTTCATGTATTGCGCAGCATGTTTAAAAAAAAAAAAAAAAAAAAAGGTTTCTCGTTGGCTACTGAGAAGAATCTGTTTCATTTAGGTTGAAAATATAAATAAACACATCATCAATGTGGATTTTCATGTGCCTCTACTATTGATGATCGTTCCCTGGGTGGGTGTCCGGTAGTAGACATCAGTCTCGTGGCTCTACTGGAATAGTTCGAGACTCAGGAGGGTTTTTATTAATTCCGCTGCAATGTTTGTCTCAACTCTTTTTGTGACGGCCCACGTGTGCGAATCTGAAAACGAGATTATACAAACATGCACGTGCTACTCCGCGACCCTCGCGTGTTGCGTCCGAGAGCAACGGTTTAATTGAGAGAGAGGGTGCATTTTCACTTTGTTACTCGGGTATGGTTTGCAGTTTAGCGCACCGTTGCGATCCCCTTTCCCCTTGAGCGGCTGGATTCTCGCGGTGCATGCTGGGACCTGCAGTCCTCGCTCCTCCCTTCTTAGGGCGAACGCGGTCAGGGCGTGGATGTCGGAGCACTACAACTCCCACACGAGCTCGGCTCCATCTGCCCCTCTCTCTCTCCCACCAGACCAGAGACAGAGAGATACGGTACGAACCCCCCCGGACTTTCAGAACCGAAAATCGTCGAGATTAGTGAACTGCGAGAGACAAGAACGGAAGACCGGATTAAAGCCCTTATCTTGATGCGCAAACATCTTCCAAATGTCGGTCAAACGGGTTGGTGCACGTTTGTACAATCTGACATCGTTATTTGGCTCGCTAATTGCCTTTTGGAATTATTCAGGGTTGTATAGACGAAGGAGTCGGTTCTGGGGCTGTGGCATGTCATACCACTTTGATTGTTGGAGCTGCTTTGCTATGGAAACATTTCATGTCGTACGGTGGCAGAGTAATGCAGACCGAGTTGTTAGAGGGGAGACTTCGCTGCGCAGGGATCTGAAAATCGCTCCTTCAGTTTCGTACACCTTGCTCCGTACTAAATAACGCTCTCCCCGCGTGTCACGCAGCACAAGTGACGATAATAATAAGGAGCGAATAGAAAACTCGGTGACCCTATTAGTTTCCAAACACTCTTTCGAGGGCAAGAGAGAGACAGCCAAAGTACGATGTTTCCTCGTGAAGGATATATCATCCAACCTAAATGTGCGCGTGACATTTCTCAGCCCGTGTATTTTTTGTCGAGTTCTAATTCAGACGTCATAGCTCGCCTCGCGCTTAGCGAAAAACCAACGGTCACTTTATAGTTTGACAGGATTCGGCCAGTACGAACGTCGGTTAGTTGGGCTACATTGTGGCCACACGAACTGTGTAGGCTTTCAATTTTCTATCCGAAGGAAACGTCTTTTTCGGATAATCCCAGCTCGCGGGACCAACATTTTGTTGTTTTTGTGTTTAAACAGCGGCGTTATTTATCACTGACTCCCATTTCAGCACGCGAGGCGCTTCGTGTCACCTGAGAGTCTCTTGTATTGTGTGATACGGTTTTTTAGTAGCTCCACTAGAACGAGCGAGTGGGTTGGCCAGAGAAACAAACATTTTGGTCTGTTTTAGGACGATGCTCTGTCCTAATATTTAGCTGGCTGTGGATACGTGACATTGGCTGATCATCGACTGCTTTTCTGCATCATCCTTTGTGCATCTATAAGCTCCGGGCTGCGGAGCTCCGACGGACTGACCGGGAGACCGCGAGTGTGCTGAGCTCCAGTCTAGAGAGAGGAGAGACGATGCTTATTTCCTCGTCTCCGTTTATCATTGAGCTGGTAACCCCATTCAAAAGAACGAGGGCTAAAGAAAACACGGGCTCCCGCTCCCACTGATCCTGTGTTTTCAATAATTGAGATGCCTCGAGATGAAAAATGTCTCAACGAAAATGATCGGTTCTATCTTTAGCAGATATAATCACGCATATAACACATCATAAACTTTCCAATTATCAGACTTTTGCTAAAGGCCTATACGGCTTGGCTATGCCATGCAGGCACTTTAAGTGTACCGACATCGGTTGGATCTCATTTTAAGACAGAAAGATAAGCAGTTCATATTTTAAGACAGCTGTCACTTGTGTCGTCAAGGTGGTGCTGCTGCTGCGCTCACCTGCATTCTGATGCGAGTTTACGGTGTTCATATTGTTTGCATATGAGACTCGGGTGTTTAGATTTGGTTATTTGTGGTGGTTATGTATGTCGTTTGATCTTCCTAAATAATATCCAGTCTTATACATGTATTTTTTTTCTTCAGTTAAGAACATAACCTTGAGAGAGAGATGTGGATGATTTCGTGTCAGATGCAACAAGGTGTAGCCTAACTTCATTTTGAACTCAGAACATTCGGTTTGATTCTCACCTGCATGGAAATACATTTGTTTGGCAAACATAGTCATTACAATGAGTAAAAGTCATGGACATTTCTATAGTGAGTTTTAAGTTTTTTTTTCATTTAATGCTCTGCTCTATATTGCATTGCATTTATATTTAGTAAAACCAGAATTTACCGTTTTGTTAGAGACAAATAATTCTGATCATTTGAAAAGCTATTATGTGACACAGAAATCGAAATCTACCACCACAGTTTTCAAAATTATTTAAAAATCCTTATTCACTAGTTATGCATAATTGAAAAGGTTACTGAAATGAATTTGTCAAAAAGTGTGGGAACCCTATATTGATTTGAACTGTTGGGCTCTGACAGGAGTTTTGCAAGGCCCTACACACAGCACTGTTAGAATCAGATTAAATCACAGCTTGACCACCTCATTATAAGTAAACATTTTAGTAATGCACACTCTGTGACTGGACATGAGTTGCTTCGCCTTTATCTAATTTCTGTAAAGAGTAAAGCGCCCGTGTTAGGCACAGCATCACATTAATGGTTGCTCTGTTCTATCTGCATTGTTGATGTTGTCTTGATCTACTGCAGTTTGTCTCACTGAGGTAATCAGGCAGTAAAACCTGCATCAACTATTGCATGGCCCTGCATCCTTTATCCTCAACCCCTGGCATTTGTGGCCTGTCGTGCACTCGACCATTCCCCTCCATTGAGCTATGTGAGGGTTTGGGATCTGATCAGTAGGGTGCTCTGCTTCTTTAAAAAGGGGGGAATTAGACTAGAGGATGCAGACTTTGACCACATGCAATGTGGGTTAAGAGGATGTTGTTGCAGTAAAAACTGTCCTTTCAGCTGTGGGAGTTGAGGTTTTTACTCTTCTCTGTTTCAACTGAGTTTTTGGTATTTATTGAATTCAATTCAATTCAAATTTATTTGTATAGCGCTTTTCACAATACATATTGTTTCAAAGCAGCTTTACAGAAATGTATGCACTCTTGTGTACTTGAAATTGATTTGCTCACAGTCTCAGAGAGAATCAGGGTCGAACTCAGCGTTTTTCATCTCATAATTTCATCTCCTATGACCATGCATTTGCAAACTTAAAATTAAAAATGTAAATCGCTGGTATACAGTTTAGAGATCATTGTATTCTTTTCAAATCCATTATTTAAATCTGAATGCTTTAAGTTTAATATCTATTCCTACTCAAGCCGTGGTCTTAAGGAAATTGTGACATCTTAACTAAGGAAACCTCTGTTACTCACAGGAAGTTTCCAGCCTGTCTCATATCACTGACTGTAACAAGAGAAGTGACGTTGTGGCCTCATAGTTAGAGTGTCATTTTTGTCAGATTACAGGGAAAGAGATTTAAAACATTAAAGCTATAGTCTAATCCCTGTCCATCTTTTGTTAAAATTCTAGAAGTGTAAGTGTTTATTTAGTAATTGTGAGGGGAGTTGCTTGCTTTGATTTTATTTCTGACAAATGAGAAGGATGACTAGAAATATTTCTTATCTCTCAAAATAATTTGAAAGTTCTTGACAGTAATGTGCATGATACATGTAGTTCTGCACTACTGATAGGGTGTAACAGTTGTAAGAATGTTAGGGGAAAGTATAACCAACAAAACAAGATTTTAGTTGCCTCAGTTCAAATCCCTGTTTCCAATGTGTAATGTAGAGAGTGCAGTGATCTATATTTTACATTTGCTTTAGTTAATGAGGTCTGAGTTGACCTTGGCTGAACTACACAACATTTATCCTCTGCAATCAGTTATAGGTATATTAAAAAATTAATGAAGTGGAAATGAGTGAAAAATCAACAGTATGGCTTAGCTATACTCTTTCTGTTTGATGAAGCAAACAGATTTGTTATGACAAATATTAACATAATTTGAAAGGGTCAGAATGTTGTCCAATAGCAGATTATTGACTGATCAATGAATGATTTATCTTTATTTTAAAAAGATTTAAGGCTATTAACGTTAAACAATTAAATTATCAAATTTTTATGTTCCAAATTGTAACTCTTCATTTGAAATAATTTTACATACTGAATTTGTGCACTTTTTTTAATTTATTTTTTTATGATCTAATTCTACTACAGAACTGCAAACTACCCAGAGGAGAATCCCATAAAGAGTCACTTGTCCACACACACTGAGTAATGTGTTGAGAAAACGCCTATGCAGGTAACATATATTTCATTGTTATAGTCTCCCCTCTTGTCTCTTTCGTGATAAAAAATAAATAAAAATATTTCCTTTTCCCCCTAAGTCAAACTTTCTTCCCTGTTTCTTTGCTCAGGTGGATCCCTCACCAATGAATGTAGGGGATGGAGGGACGGTGAGCAGAGAGAGCAGTGCCCCTACCCACGTGTCTGAGAGCATGGTGGGGAATCCACAGCAAACACTGCCTCTTGAACTTAGAGGTGACATACCTCAAAGTCAGCGGAACAAGCTGAGGGTGACCACAGACTGTAAAACGCCAGACGTCTGCTCAGAATCCAGCAATTCAAATCATTGTCCCCAAGTTCAACCCCACAGCAATGTGTTTAGCACTGATCCCGTGAGCACACCGTTGCCTGATCGGACTGAGGTTTCCAAAGGCAAGGTTGACAGTGCTGGTATCTACTCGACTCATCAGTGGCCTTGTGGTAAAAAGGTCACCACAGAGGACCCTGTGAACTCTGTTCATTCTAGTATAAACCTAAACAAGAAGACTAACGCACCAGCACCCACCCAGCCTGTGATAAGCGTTCCTTTAGGGTTCCAGTGCTCCACGCTGTTTAAACCCGGCCAGCCTGTTGCTTTCCTTCCCCCTTCCAATTTTTCTTCTCCTCTCTGTAAGATCACACTGCCACCAGGGTTAGGTCAGATTGCAGCACTGCGAGAAGCCACTGCTAGCCAGTTTCAAAAGGACTGCCCAGCGCAAAGCTCTTGTTCGAGCACGACACCTATGCTTAAAACATACCCGTATCACTTTTCTGTTGGGAGAGGACCCGGTGCTGAGAAGAAGCCTCAGACTTCATTATCCAAAGTCAGGTGTGACTCTTTGTCCAAGGGCTTTCAAGGTGGATCTGAGCATAAAGCCACAATGTCTTCTGTAGCAGCCCCAGCTCTAGCCCTTCCAGTACAGCAAGCCACACAGGGCTCGGCTCCACAAACCCATTATACCATTTCTCCCACTGCTGCCATCTGCTGCAGCCCAGCTCTGGCAAATATCACCACTCAAAGTCGGCTGCTTAGCCTTGTAGAAAAAGGTTCGACGTACCGAGGTGCTGAAAAGACCTCTTTAACGTATCTGAAACCAAAAACTCTGTCCACTCCAGAGGAGCATAATGTTTCCTGCCCTGTTGAGTCAAGGGATGTGCCCCTTGATCTGTCTGCAAAGTCCAAGCGACAAAAAAACATTAAAGATACCCAGAACCACCCATCATTGGCCACGGAACAGTATTCTGCTGACTCTCATCAGAAAACCGTTGCTGGTTCTAAAAAAGTGAATTCTGCTTCTTTTGGGTCATCCAGTACATATGACACCCATAGAAATGGTGCAACACAAAAATCATCTTCAAAACTAACTAATCACCATGCTTTGGAACCCAACGCATCCTGGGCCAAAGCCTCATCTCCTGGTTCCTTAAACAATCTCCCTGGTACATATGTTGGAGTGGCAAGCCCCATTCTAGCATCTACTTTACGTAGCAAAGATGGAAAAAGTGCTGCTTTTGTTGAAGATTTTCAGACATTTGCTAAACAGGAAACCATCTCCATCATTGACCAAGGAGAACAGCCGGTTTGTATAGAGAGGAAAGCACCATTTGCTGTTAATAAGGATAAGCATAATAAGGGAGGCAAGCTCTCGACAGGTACTCAACAAGGTTTTTTATCCACCCAATTATCTACTACAGCAAATTCACAGCCCCACCGGAAGTCTGTTGGTGGAAAAGAAGGGACCCTGTTTACACCTCCAGTTAAATCCTTGTGGCAACCACCTTGTGTTCTTTCCCAAGGATCATCTCTGCAGAAGAGGCCAAGTCAGACTCAGGCCCCAAAGACTAAGAGCACCCTTGGTTGTGAGAGAGCCCTGTTCCATAACTCCCATTTAAGCCCAACTAAAGTAGAGGATGAAAACTGGGAGAAGGCCAAATCCCCCCTGTCCAACCTGGAGTCGATAGTGAAGCAGAAAACTCTTGAGACCACTGCACTTACTGGTGAGAACTACTGTAATCTGTCTTGTGTGGGATCCAAGAGGCCTGAGGTAGCCAGCATGCAGAACAGGTGTCAGGACTCCACGTTGCAGCAGACTCTTACAACTGGTTCTCCTCCATTTAGGGCCATAGAAGAACAGGTCAACAAGTCAGACAGAACCTCTCCACAAACAGATGCTACAGCAGCTCTGAGCAGACCGGAGATCACAACCGCTCCTGTGACCAAGGATAAGGGACGAGAAAAAAAGGCAAAAGAGACAGAAAATCTAGTGTCTGATGGTAGACCAAAAAATAAATCTAGTACCCCTAGTAAAAGGACTGCTCCCAGTTTTAAAAGGAAATTGTCTCAACAGTTAGAGGATGAGACGACAAAAGAGGAGAAAGCATCAGAGAGGAAGGCTTCTTCTCATGTTAAGGTAGAAGGAAAAGCCTTTTCCCTCCTTCAGAGCCAGACTGTAGAAGCAGAAGGAGAGGCAAAAATGAATGGAGCCAAAGAGGAGATACCTTCCAAAGGCAAAGTATCCACCACCAAACAGAAGAAGCTGAAAAAGCCTGCCAAGGAGAAGACACCTTCTGAAGCGCAAAAAAAGACTATTACAGTAACTAAAAAGCAAAAAGATAAAGACAGACCATCAGTCAAGCAAGGCCCCTACCATAAAAAGGTAAGATTTATTTTACTCTGAACATTTAGTGGTTCATTTTTTATTATAGCTAGTGTGTGTAATATATCTCAACAATTGCATAAGCCATGACTGATTATGTTAAACTTTTCCTTAAAGAGATAGTTCACTCAAAAATTTAAATTCTGTCATATGTCATCATTTACCTCTCTTAGCCTCTATGAATTTCTTTCTTCTGCTGAACACAAATGAAGATATTTTGAAGTATGTCTGTATCCAAACAGTTGATGTTCCCCATTGACTTCCATAGGATTTTTTTTCCCATACTATGGCAGTCAATGGGCCTATTAACTGTTTGGTTGCCCATATTCTTCAAAATACCTTCTTTTGTTTATGAAATTCATACAGGTTTGGAACAACATGAGGGTGAGTGACCAGATTTTCATCTTTGGGTGAACCATCCCCTTAATTCAGTCTAAGGGTAAAATCTGATATCACAGCATAAGTGATTTTGTCTCAAGAAAAGTATATGACAAAATAATCATTTCTGCTTGACATTCAGCCAAGAATGGTTTAAAAACACGTGATAACGTCTGTTTATCATCCAGTGAATTAAATACTTGAAAAATGAAATGTGCTTTATCTCATTTGATTATTTTCTCATTTTATTTGGACCTTGATGGAAAAGATGCAAACTGTGTCAATGAAAAACAACTTTAATTAACATCTGAGTTCAAAACAAAAAGACTCAGATGGTAACACTAATATTAAAGTGATTGTTTTGATTCAAAGTTATGATTGGATGAGCCACATTTGAACATTCTGTCTGTATATATCATCATGCTCCTCAGACCCCATGCAGGGGATAGGAAAAATCTATATAATATTCAAAGAAATTTGTTTTTTAACTCTTTGTTTTAACATTTTTGTTTTATCTTTGCATTGAAATGTAGAGAATATAAGTAAATTTGAAATTGTTAAAATAATAAAGTTTGATATAATGCAACATTTACTTTCAGCCCATGGCCCTCGGTCAAATTAGATTTTTTGACCCTTCATAGTAAAACGTTTAGTCAGCTCTCCTTTGGGACTGTTTTGGGTTAAAAGTAAGTTCGTCTGTATTAACAAAATCATCTTGATTTGTCAGTCAGTTTTTTCTTAAGGCCTGTTCACATCAAGAACAACAACTATAACGATAAAGATATAGTTCTAAAAAAAATTCTAAATATGAAACAAATAGTGAAATCCACACCACAATTATATAGTTGGAATCACCAATCAGAATCCATTCTGCTTTAAGAGCACCAGCATTTAAAGTGGCAGATGACAAAACTCCAACGCATGCTTAAAGGGTTAGTTCACCCAAAAATGAAAATTCTGTCAGTAATTACTCACCCTCATGTTGTTCCAACCCCGTAAGACCTTCGTTCATCTTCGGAACACAAATTAAGATATTTTTGATGAAATATGAGAGCAGTCTCACTCCTCCATAGGCCTCTAGGTGACCGAAACTTGCTGGCCCAGAAAATGTATTAAAGAGATCGTTAATATAGTCCAAGTGACTACAGTGGCTCAATCTTAAGTATATCAAGCGACGAGAATACTTTTTGTGCGCAAAAACAAACAAAAATAACGATTTTATTCCACTATTCATTTCCTTCTATCTGGGCCTCGAGTTAGTTCACGTAGTGTTTTTGCGCAGCGCGTCTGTGTTGTGCGTCACACGCATCACACACATGACCAGCGTCGGCCAATAGTGAGCCTACGTGGTGACGTGTAACACAGACGCGCTGCGCAAAAACACTACGTGAACTAACTCGAGGCCCAGATAGAAGGAAATGAATAGTGGAATAAAGTCGTTATTTTTGTTGTTTTTTGCGCACTAAAAGTATTCTCGTCGCTTGATATACTTAAGATTGAGCCACTGTAGTCACTTGGTCTATATTAACGATCTCTTTAATACATTTTCTGGGCCAGCAAGTTTCGGTCTCCTAGAAGTCTATGGAGGAGTGAGCCAGCTCTCAGATTTCATCAAAAATATCTTAATTTGTGTTCCGAAGATGAACGAAGGTCTTACGGGGTTGGAACAACATGAGGGTGAGTAATTACTGACAGAATTTTCATTTTTGGGTGAACTAACCCTTTAACATAACTATATCGCCCGCTGGTGTGAACGCTAATATAGTTATGGTTATTGTAATCTTTGTAGTTATTGTTCTTGGTGTAAATGGCTTTTAGAGTTGACAAGACATCTTAGAGGATTTTAAAACAGAAATAGGAAGCTTGTGGTTTAGTTAATTATAAGAGTTTATATTAATTATTCTTTTTTTTTTTCATTTGATCTGTCTAAATTGTCCTTTTAGTACGCGGGTGTTATTCTCATCATGAGTTACAATGTAATTCCTATGGGTGTTTTTTCCCCATGTAGACAGTCTGTGGTATATGGTCACAACTGGACTTTAGTAAGCAATTTTATCATACAATGTTAAAGTTTTGTTGTTATTCTTTGTTTGAAACTGTGTTTTGTAATATGTGTTCTGATACAATTAGGGGTGTAACATATCGTAATATATCGTGTCACAATATAGGCCTATCGCAATACAAAAATGCAACAATATGTATCGTGGATAGTAACATTATGGATTGTGTATAGTTCACAAGCATAATCATCTAAAATAATTCTGTATGTTTTTTGAACATTTCTTTAAAACAATATTTTACCTCAATCAAAACCAGGGTATCAATCCAAATCAGGTTTCCCCCAAAATTTAGGCCTACACAATTCAGCTAGATCACAGAACATTTTTTGGGATTTCTGGAGGGAAATTAAAATAGTTCTCTTGAGATTATTGCGGGAGTAGCCTAGTGACGTGTGTTCTGCTGGGCAAATGAGCTGCATGTGTCTAAGCCCTGTGAAAGCGCTTGGTGAGAGATGATAGCATTACCATTATGAGCCAGTGATGGGTTTATAGACAATTACATTTTACATTTTTGCTTTGTTTAAATAGCCATTTTAATAAATTACAAATATGCATGTCTTATTGACAGACGAAATGCTTTATGATTTTTTTTTTAAAACCATTGTGTTGTACTTTATCAGAAGAAAGATGCATTGCCTGGAGTTGGAAAAAATGTGCTGAAAGATGGAATAGGCGCAGCCCCCAAAGTAGGGGGAAAGACTCGCAAAGGGAAAATCTGTCCAGCTAATATGGAACACTCGGACTCAAACAAAATAGGTACTGACCCAGCTCGTAGTTAAAGGGTAGTTCACCCATGGGGCACCTCGTCATCATTTACTCACTCTTATGTCTTTCCATACCTAGGCCTATCTTCTGTATTAAAAGAAAATGATCTTTTTAAGCAGGTCTTTTTCTTACAGTGATGGGTCATAGTGACCCTGGCTGTTAAGTGACAAAAGAGACCAAAAAAAGCATGATAAGAGTCACTAAGGTGAACTCTAATTTGAGAATAAATTGTTCAGCCTGATTTGTGAGCTGGATCAAATAGATCATTGACAAGAACCAGCTCAAAAGAACGATTAATGCACTGATCAAGTTTTACTTTCTAACTCAATGATCGGCTGCATAAGATCTGGATACAGTCAACAACTAGTGTAAAAATTGGTGTGTTTTGTTTTTTGTATTGCAATTTTTTAAAGCTTAACAAAAGCTGTGGTCACTGTAAACATGTATGGTAAAGACCCGTGTAAAAGATTCCACCACAATATAACAACATACAGGTTTGAAATGACTAGAGTGAGTAAGAAATGACTGAATCAAAATTTTGGGGTGATTTAATACATCCAACAAGATGTTTTTGCTTTTTTGTTATATTTAAGACAGTGGGATGGTTTTTCAGATACCAAAGTATTTCTCATGGATAATTGTGAATTGTCACCAGGGTTTATCACCGATTCAGAGAGGAGTCCATGCAGAAGTCCTCAGGTTGACAGAGATTCGGGCTCTTTCAGCAGTCCGGGCTGGCCTAGTAAGGAATCAGACTCCCAGGAGGAGGCCTCTCCACGGCTGAGGCGAGGGCGCAGACGGACTGATGAAGCGTTGCTCCGAGACTGGAGCTTCGCTACTCCACCTACTCCTCCCCCTCTCGATCCCCCCTCTACACCACCCCCTACTGTACCAGTCCGCCGGCCGCGCGGCAGGCCTCGAATCAATCCTCTGCCTGAGGAGGTGGATGCGGACAAGGACAGGCCCACTGAGGGTGGAGACACCTCTTCAATAAAGAAAAGGAAACGCTGCAAGAATCGTAAATATCAGAACGGGGAATACATCACAGAGAAGGATAAGGTGGCAGATGGAGGGGAGGAGAAGCTGGGCGTGGAAAATGGTAAGGCCACTATTGAGTAAAGATGTCTGAGGCTTGATGAACATTTTGCTGAGAACGTCATTCTGTAATTTCCCTGCCTGGTCTTGATATTTAGTCCATGGGCTGTAGTTGAGGGTAGCATAATTAAAATGTCAAATACATTTTCCGTTGGGGAGCAATATCTAGCATGATTCAAACTTTCAAAAAAACCTTTTAGTTACAGTTATTGACTGTTATTGAATGTAAAGATGTTCGTGCATTTCACGTACTGGGAATAAGATCGGTGTTGCTATTACTAAAATAGGAGTGTCCAATGTCTGAATGTGGGTGTTACCAAAGGTCTGTATGTCAGTGAATTACAAATTTACCTGACCTCCTCAGGAAAATAATTGTCCTGTTTGAATAGGGCTGAGGTAGGCATGTTTTGGTTATTTAGCAGAAGTCTATTTTTGATAATTGCTTATTATTGAAAGCAATTTAGTGAAAGTTCCCATAAAATCAAAATGGACAATTCTTGTTTTTTATGCAATATTGGAATGTTTTAGATTTTTTTTCCCCTTGCACATCCACATTTTTTCATTCATGTGCCTACATAATATTTCATAAATATACCGCCCACTTCCCCTTACAACATCTCTGCTCTGATGATGTGTTCACCAGCACGAGGGCGGGACAAAAACCTCTCCTCTCCAGCAACCTGTCACTCACATGAGATCTCAGCAATAGCAAATGACAACGATCAATTCCCAATGGACAAAATCAAGTCCCGCCCTGGCTTTTTTTACTCATTCGAGAAGACGGTTCACTCGGATATATGTCACAATATGGATAGACTTTATGTCTATCTATACTGCTCTAGGAATGATGTAATAAAAAGTTTGGTGCTGAAATGTCAGTCTATGCCATTGCAGATGAGAAGATGGGTGTGTACCCTTGTCTCAGTGCCACGCTGACCAGCGAAGTGCCCAGTCCAGACATCAGCCCTAGGCGGACCCAATTCACACGTTCTGGCTTGGCACGACCTCAAGAGAGTCCTCCCGCCACACATCCTAATGACAAACCCTCAGGGAAGAGGAAGTTCAAAAGTAAACACTTATGTGACACAGACGAGCAGAAAAAGGTTAGCTGAAGCATCTTATCAAACTTTCAAGCATTTTTTAACTAGAGCAATTAAACGGAAAATTGTGATATTAAGGGTTCTTTTCCACTGCAAAGGTATATACCCATTTTCAATTAGTCTTATGTTGCCCCCTAGTGGCATTTTGAGTCACTAAAGCGCTTTCCTACAACAGCTGTTTTTATTGGGACCATGTAACAGTTGCCCTCCCCACAATGTCACATCCCTCATTCATGACTCTCTTTGTCTTTATGTCTTTGTTTCAGCTCAAGACTAAGAAAGGCAGCTTGGGCAAACGCACAGGGCCCCTCATGCCAGATGAGGACAGTCCAGCCGCCAAGAAAACCCCAACTCTTTCTTATGCTTCTCCCAAGCAGTCAAACTCTCCACTCTCTGGTAAAAAAGGAATAGCTGGGAAAACAGGAATCCCTGAATCTACTCCAAGCCGCCCAGTGCCTCCAGAAGTCCGTCGATTGATTGTGAATAAGAATGCAGGAGAGACGCTGTTACAGAGAGCTGCTAGATTAGGTTACCAGGTAAAGCAACCCTTTTGGTTGTTAGCTGACATTGTAATGTTAATTATTAAATATATTCATATTTATTGTAAATTACAGAAAAGTTCTATTCATTAAAAAAGTGAATCCAGTGTGATTCAATTCATTATATGAAATTCATAATAACAAAATTTATATTGACTATTTTTTGTGAGCCGAACCCCTTACCCTAAATTCTTTACCTTAAATACCCCTTGATATTTTAAGTTAATATTTCAGTAATTTAACAACATATTTGCACGTTGACTGTTCGCTGATGTCGGTTAATGGTCACGTATGTCATGCAGGTAAACACATTTACCTTTTTAGTAATAGTTTTATTTTGATTGTTTTTATTTTTAAATGTTTATTTTAATTTAGCTTTTCATCAGTTCATAAACCCCTTGCAGGTCCCTCACAAACCACAGTTTTGGAAACACTTATGTAAATAATTTGCTTAACAGCCCTAAAAATATGAATGTTGGATCAATTGCTCATTATTTATATAAATGTTTATTTTCAGGATGTGGTTTTATATTGCTTGGAAAAGGATGTGCGAGAGGTGAACCGCCGTGACAATGCGGGATACACGGCACTGCATGAGGCCTGTGCACGTGGCTGGACGCACATTGTGCAGGTGCTGCTGAAGCACGGCGCAGATGTTAACTGCAGCGCACAGGACGGAACGCGGTGAGCAGCAGGTTACAGTCAGGATATGATAGGATGATACAGATAGATTCAGCGCTTTATTTATTTCTTGAAATATTCATTAAAAGTACCTAATGCTAGGGGTGTAACAATACATCGATATGGATCGATGCATCGATATAATGTCTAACGATACGATGCATCGATGCCACACGTAAAATATCGATATAAGGTAGCTTTATTTTGACACTCTCCACATTCTCACGTAACATCCTTCCGCCAAAGCGCACATTTGTGTGTCTTTATAACGTTAATCTCCTCATCTGAAATGGACGCCTGACAAGACTGACTGAACCCTAAACACGTTTTGTCACAAAAGCCGGTATTGTCCGCTGTCAAGGCATCGCGAGTTCATGTTTTACAGCAGAAACAGACAAGCAGTAGCACCCGTTTTAGCGACTGTATTCAGGTCAGATGTCACTTCGAAAAGCTAGCTAAGAGGAGTTTCGTCAAAGCTGACTAAAAGTGATCGAGGATGGATAATTTCAACGAACTTGATGAACCCCTGATATCTTCTTCAGGGCGTAGAAGGAAAATAAAAGCTGAAACCTCAGGAAACCTTGCTAAAGCAGCACGTTTAGTGGTGAGGGAAAAGCTCACTGTATTGCGTGTATGTTAATCACAACAACGTTTGTCAGGCGTCTCTGTCAGCTGAGGAGATTAACGTTACAAAGATTAACCGAGTGTTGTATTATTTATCATAGCAATTACTTGGTTTTGTTTAACTCTGAAACATGAAATGTGAATGTATCTGCTCTGCTAAAAAACAAACTTTTAATGTATAAAAAACATACTTTCAATTAACTTTTAATTTTGTAATTCACCTGTATTTTTTAAGCTATTATTATTATTATTATTATTAATCAAAACAACCCAGCTGCAGTTTGATTGATATTACTTGGAATGCACAGTAAAATAAAATAAACATGATTTATGAAAATGAACAAGAACAGAGTACTTGCAAATGACCTCTTCTGTTGTAAATGTCCCATTGGGAGAGGATGTGCAATTTTCAAAGAGTTTAATTAAACGTTCATGTTATATATTTTGGTTGCATAAAAACGTAACTGGTTGTGTGAACATAATATCTATATAAATCGATTAATCGATCGATATAGCCCTGAATCGAATCGAATCGTAATCGTATCGCAGAATTTTTTGAGGTATCGGCAAATATCGTATCGCTGGCTGAGAGAATCGATATCGCATCGTATCGTGATGAACTGTCCGATTTACACCCCTACCTAATGCCACTGAAAGGCACCAAATTCAGTTCAGCCCTGTAAACCGCTTTGGGCTACTTCTTTTTTAATTGTATAATGACAGTTTTGAGCTAGGTAGCTAATGGGCCATGTTGGATTTGGGAGATGTATTTTTAGAATCAGACTCTACAAACTAAGATTATATTTGTCCACCCACAGATACAATGTGTCCAACAAACTGTGTCCAATTACCATACTGTATGAAACTATGTTTCCTCCTACCACTTCCTTTAAGAGTTTTGCCATGTCCGAGTTTGCTTTTCCATGCTTTTTTCATCATTGCAGTAACAATAAGCGTAATTTTAGATAGGGAATTCAGTATATTATGTACTGACACGTCTTTCAAACATTTGTAGCCCAATTCATGATGCTGTAGCAGCTGATAATCTGGCAGCAGTCTGGATGCTGTTAAATCATGGAGCAGATCCCACACTGGCAACCTACTCTGGTCAGACCGCAGTCAAACTAGCCCAGAGTCCCGGGATGAAAACGTTCCTCAAAGGTAAAACCGCTTCATTTTCAAACAAGTTTTGCAAAAATGATCTCTAAAATCCTTCTGGAACATTGTTTAGATTGAAACTGTCTTTGTGATTGTTTATCCACAGAGTACTTCTCTGATTTAGAGGGACGAGCAGACCAAGATCCTAGTCTACACTGGGATTTCTACAGTAGCTCTGTATTTGGTAAGAAATTAAAGTTAAATACACTACCGTTCAAAAGTTCAGCAATTTAGCAATTTTTATTCAGCAATTTAGATTGTTAGAAAAATGTTCTATTGCAAATAAATGCTTTTCTTTTGAACATTCTGTTCAAGAACCTGAAGTGTTTTTTTATCATGGTTTCCACAAAAATATGAATCAGCATTGTTTACAACGTAAGAAAAGTTTCTTGAGCACCATATCAGCATGTTAATATGATTCCTGAAGGAATCAGTGATGCTGAAAATACAGCTTTGAATGGAACGTATTTTTGAATGGTAATGTGTAGTGGATTTAAAGTCAGAGACCATCATTTTTGCACAAATATTTTTTTTCCATCAGCAGCATAACAATGCAAGTAAAGTTTATTTGAAAAATGAACATTAGTTTGGTTCAGATCGGCTTTAACTGGCATCGCTCTGATGATTTGAGAATAGAAGCAAGAAAATCTGACCTATTTTGTTCAATGTCCAACAATAGTTTTGATTTGTACCTATGAATAATGCAGCATATTCAATATTTCTTAATCACATTACATAATACCAAGAAAAAATAAATAAATGTAATTTTAGTGTTTCAATTTTGGATCCCAGATTTGAATATGGTCTCAGACATCATTGTATTTAATTTTTTAATAATCTTTACTCCAAATCACTCAATAATGGTGGTGTACCAAGTAAGCACAATCGATTGTCCAAGCGTCCCCTAATTCAAGCTGGAAGTGATCCAAGGATTCAGTGACATAGCTGCCCACTTGAGGGTAGCAGAAGCACTGTAAACACGCTGTGGTGAGGTCTTGTAACTAGAGGTTGACTTCTGTCTCTATTTGTTTGTAAACTTATACAGAGACCGAAAAGGAACCTTGCTGGGACTTCCTGTTGTCTCAGCCTGAGGAAGAAGGCGGGGACAGCTTGAGCGAGCAGGTGAAGGAGAGAGACGCTGACACCGACTGTCTTCTGTTCGAGTTTTCCTCCGAGCCCCTCCTACCCTGCTACCATGTCCAAGTATCACTAACGCAGGGGTAAGTGGCAGCGGAAATATTTTTTTAAACATGATCCTGACAACACCTAATCTGTTTGTTTCCTCTCCACAGTTTTTGTAACTGGTTCTTGCTGGCAGACGTGCTGAAGCGGCTAAAGATGTCGGCACGCATTTTCAGGGCTCGATACCCTCAGTTCGAGGTGGCCAGCATCGCTCAGGCAGAGCTGTGGAAGCAGATCTCCGTCAGTCAAACGTGCAGCGCTTCAGACGAGCTCCAGCCGGGCGACGATGAAGACGGAGAGGAGACGGTGGAGCTGGTGCGCTGCGTGCCAGAGTTACAGGGGCTGCTAGGCTCCACCATACAGATCCTTCAAGATGATGAGGACGACAATTCAGAGGTCAACACCAGACCCTGCAGTCGATAGCGACTCCTGCCCTACAGCGAGGTGCCGTCCGCAGTCGTGCGAGGTCCATTGCAACCGATGGCCTGTTACCAGTACCAGCACTTTGTATGTTCAGAATCAGCCAGAAAGGTCCTATTTCCTCACAGACACTCTTCTCACAGACGCCCTGAGCAATGAAAGGGGCCCTAGGGAGCGACTTTTCCATGCCCTCACCCCAGGGAGAAAGGCTGGGGACGGACTCCACTGGGAAGCAACTTTCAGGTTCCTTCTGTAGGGTTTTGTTTTTTTCAGTATTCAATAAATTTTTTTTTTTTTTTATTTTTTTTAATAAACCTATATGTATAAGTAAATATATATATGTATATCTTGACATCAGGGTGAACACAACTGGTTGTAACTTATCATTAACATGTTTTTATGTTCGCTCATTATTGACTGTCCTTTAGAAGGAGTGGTAATCCAAGTCTTTTTTTATCTTGGTAAACTAAATGTGTGTTGCTAAGAGGCTTACGTCAAGCTAACAGCGGCAGGAATGCCTTTGGGCCAGATGGTTCCTGTGTAAACCATCGAGCCTCTCTCGGCTCCAAGAAGCCCCCTAACCTACAGCATATGTTCCTCATCCCCGGCCCTCTTTACCTCAGCACCACTGCAGCTCTGCCAGGATCATTACACCTTCTCTTTATTTCGTTTGTGTCGTAGCAGGCACGGGATTGTGTTCCTGTGGCATCTGACGTCGCTTCGTTTTTGCTTTGGAAATCGGCAGGTTGATGAGCTGTTGGTTTTATCCACTGGTTTAATTATTTTAAGATATCAGCCGATATCAACCTTGACAGTTAAGTGGTAAACAAAAAAAGAGCCTGTGGAGTGTGTGTGTTTTTTTTTTTTAAAGGTTTTTCTAGATTCCGTCTTGAACTGCTTTCCAGTGCTTCTGGAAGGGGTCCTCTCCAAGGTTTTCCTGGTGTACCAGATTCCAGCGTGCTTTGTGGCGCGTGGTGTGTTTTATTTACACTGATTGTTGTTTGTGCTTAATTTAATAGTCATTAATATATTTGACCTTTTTTTTTGTGTGTATCAGACAAATGATATATGAAAATTGCTTTGTATGGTTGGTGCTTTATTTGACAGTGTACAAATAATGATCCCTTTATCCTGAGGTTGTTTTGTTTTCCCACACTGCGAACAGTATTTTAACAGGCTAAAGTACAGTTTTATTGTACTGGTGCTAAGCTAGATTTTGTGTTGACAATCAATGAAGTTTTGTTTGAACTGAAACCAATAAATATTTAAATGAAGAGACAGAGATGTAAAGATAGAGTTTAGTTTCACTACTTATGGAAATACCGCGAGACATGAAGAAAGTACTTGGGTTTTGATTAAAGAAGGCATATTGCTTCAGTGATCTCTGTTCAAAGAGGAGAGCTGTTTATTTGAATCTTTTTTTTTTTTTTTTAAGAAATCAACCAGAATAAAGCATGATTGTCAAGTCTTGCTTGTGATCTGCTGTGTTTTTGTAACACCGGATAAGGTGAAGTTTCCACACTTACTTATAGTAAGCCCACTGTAACGACAGCATTAAATACGTTTTTGCATTGCAGAGCAATATGATTAAAGATGACAAAGTTCAGTAATTGAATGTATTAATAAAAATCAGAAGTGATGTTCAGCTTTTTACGGTCAAATTCTGTATTAATCTATATTAATAAAAATCATTCATATAGATTTTACCCACACTGCATATTAGAAATGATGTCGCCAACCATTAAAATGTCATTTAATCATTTTGGAAAATAAAATATCGATATCAAAATGAGCACTGTCCTCAAGGGGGCACTAGATACTAACAACATTACTTTATCTGCGCTATGATCTGAGAGGGGAATCAAAGTGCACGTTTCAAACTGAAGAAGATTCATTTAATTTTAATTGGTTTTGTTTCATTAAATCGTTTAAATTATTACATGAACATGAAAGAAGCTATATATTTACACTTTTTAACACGATATAGCCTACACTACGTTTTTGGGGACCGTTTCTTAAAAGGAATTAATTTTATTCAGCATGGATGCACTGACTTGATCAAAAGCGATATTAAAGACAGTTGTAAGGCTACACAAGATTTATATTTCAAATAAAAACAGCACATTTTAATCTGAATCATCACCTGAAATAAATGAATCGCGGTTTCCACAAAAATACGAAGCAACTGTTTTCAACATTGAGAATAATAAGAAATCTTTCTTGAGCACCAAATCAGCATATTAGGCTAGAATGATTTCTGAAGGATCGTGTGACTTTGAAGACTGGAGTAGCCTAATGATGATGAAAATCCAGCTTTGCCATCACAGGAATAAATTACATTTTAAAAGATAAGTAGAAACAGTTATTTAAAATTACAGGCTAATATTCACAATGTTTTACTGTATTTTGATTTAATAAATGCAGCCTATGTGAGCAAAAGATTTCTTAAAAAAATAAAAAATAATCTGTAGCCTATATAAAGTTGCCTATCATCCAATTCAAAGGTTTGGAGGGCAGTTCGCTGCGGTAAAAGGTCAGTCAAAGTAGGTGATGCTGGTTTTCGGAGGAAAGGACAATCAATTTGTTGAGAAACTAGTGGAATGGAGAAAGAGACAAGACAGCATTTAGAAATGAGAGTTGTCTGCGTAGACTATGGCCTCAGGAGACCGGGTTATGCTGAGGTGAGGGAGTCAGATAATTCCTGAGTCAGGCTTTTTCTGCAGCAGGCACACATGCCTTAATGTTGTAAAAAGTAATTAAACAATAAAACAGTCCTAAAATATACCTCTCTTACGCTATCTACGTTTTATATCCGAGAGTTAACGGATAACGCAGCCAGCATGCCTAAATGAATCACAAATTAAGTCGAATGCCAAAGTTTCAAGTCAATCCTCCATAAGATAACTTCGTTCACCCACATATATTTCTCAGCCTATGAGTCGGTTAGTTTGGAATGTCTCAGTGCTTCTTTATATGCCCATTAAAAAACACAGTTTAGCTAGAAAATGCTAAATAACATGCGCAACTGCGTAACTCGACTCTCAGCTGTCGGTTCGTTCGGTTGCCTGGTGCTGAATTGAAGCAGTGGGATGGAAGAGAATGCTGAGTGGCTGGGGGCCATTTATATGCAAAAGAGCGAATAAAAATTGCAGCACGGTACAGCGGTGAGGTGTGTGGGAGAGAGTCATCATGAGGAAGATGAGTTAAGGATGCCGCTGGGGACAGGAGACCGAATTAAAGCAGAATGCAACGAAATGACGACATGCTTCAATTAACACCTCGACTGTTACGGCTATCGCTGTATCGGCGCCTCATGGACAACGAAACGTCCATTCAGTCAGATTTCTTCAGATTCCTTAAGTCACTTCACGGATTTGTACTGTTCTGTAATCTTAAATAATAATAAAAAGGTTATTTATAGGCTGCTATTTACTATATATTAATTAATAGGCCTATTTTGAATTATCTTTCAGTTTTAGATTTTCAGGTTTCATTTAAGTTTTAATATAGGCTATATCTTTTTTGTTATACTTTTGTAATTTTTTTAAATTTCTATTCAGCTTCATCTTTATTTTAATCAACTTCAACTTAAAGTTGGAAGTTGTGCTGTTAGGTGTGTTCAACTTTAAGTGGTGCTCACTGCAGAGTCAAATGACGTCCAGCTCCACCTCTCTGGACGTTTAGTTGGCAGGAGGGATAGAGTTGTGGGTAGGGTTAGGGTGTGGATATTCTAGCTCCACCCATTAGGCTCAAATTACATTCACTCCTCCTTGCTGGACGTCTAGACGAAAGGTGCATTCGACATCGTCTGCGGCAGGATGTAACGCATCGGGCGAAGAGCTGAAAACGGAGACGTGAAGTCGGACACTTTCTGCTTCCCATAGTGACGCTTGCACTGTTTGCATACTTTATCACAGCTGAAGTGGAATAAATGCAATTATTATCAAATACACAGAAGTTTCAGATACGTTTTCATTCAATTCTTTATGTAGGCCTACTGCTTGATACAGCATCTGTTTGTACAAGAATAAAGTTCTACGTAAGCCTATACTATTCAAATAGTCTACCAATAAAGTGGGGCCACGTTTTTTTATCAGTTTTATTTTGATAAACATGACACAATATAACATTGTGACAACATAAAAAGAGCTTTTATTGTTATAAAAAATGCAGATATGTGAGCATTTTGGAACTGAAGGTGTCAGAACGTACACGAAACACGTGATCGTTGTCATGCGGTGAATCCGGCCAATTGTGAAACGGCTGTGTCATCAGAGCTTGTGCGGCTCTTGAGAAGCTGCGGCGGCTGAGTCAACCGTCTGCTCTCGAATCACTGGTACTTTGATGCCATGCGTCACAGTCGTGCCGTCGGCGCTGTCTCAAATCAAACAAAATTTCTAGCCGGCATACTCTGCTTCAAGTCAGACACTGATGGGTCTGCGCAGCGCTGTACGAAGTCGAACAAGCCCATAGTCTTTTTTTGTCCATCAGTTTGATTGGATTGTTGGATCATTGTAGTTTGCTATGGCTGTGATGTCATGTGAGAGACACGTTGTCCCGCCCTCGCGCCAGAATACTCGTCATCAGAGAAGAGATGTTGCTGCAAGGGTTATTTTGATTAAAGATGAAATAATAAAATTTATAATAAAATTAAATAATAATTTAAATAATGATGTGCACGGATAAATCATTTATAATAAACTATAATATATATATATATATTTTTTTTAAAACATTTCATGGTAACTTTAAACATAGGCTATGTTTCAGTTAGTTGCCAAGGCAACTTTTTTCATTTTTAATTGAAGTTTTTCAAGTTTAAGTTTCTAATTTTCTCATTTCTCATATTTATATTTTATTTCATTTCAGCTTTATTTCAGTTACCTAAAATGATTTTTAATAGTTTTAGTTAACAAAAACATGCATGGAAACCTTCATCGATTGCTTTACAAAGCAAAGCAAATTAACTACCGGTGGTTACTACAGTTCACTGGTGACACATTGTTATTATAAAACAGACTGCCACTTTATCGTTCCAAACCTTGGCTTATTGGCATGATATTAAATCCATTTATGGATTAAATGTGTTAGAATTAGCCAAAATGACCAGTCATGTCTTTTTCTCTTACAAGCGCAATTGCATCATATGTGGACTCAGATTTCAGAGCCACTCCTTCACCAAACCCACAAGATCTACTACCTGTCATTGGTTGGCCCTTTTGAAGCTAAACTGTGATTGGTCTAAATCTAGGGCACGTCTTGACAAGACATACTGACAATTATGTGCACATGCGGCCATATGGAAGTAACTGCAGTGTTAAAAATAACGTAACAAAAGGAAAAAGGTTTCAAACCAGCCATCTCCCCCCCTAATACAGTATTATTTATTAAAATAATAAAATAATGCACATGTCTTTGACTAAATGCATTGACTAAATATCATTAGCTAAACTCTACTGGAGTGAGCTAATGGCAAAGTTACTCATCAGATAAACCTTGAAACTGACCAACACTAAAGTCTAAAAGTCACTTGATTACATCAGTGGTTTATCCTACCATCTTAAATATCTGCGTACAGGGGAACAAGAAGTTTTCGTCTTTGTTCAAACGGAGATTATGTAAGAGCTCTCCCACAAAGAGGCGGTCCTGCCAGCTTTGCTTCTCTCAAACACCACCAGGGAACTTCCCTTTTAGCATTCTGCTTTTATAGAGAAACAGCAACAGTTAGAGATGCCAGACAACCTGAGCGGGCACTGCTTACATGTTAATTAAGATACCCTTTCTTCTTACCCTGGTTAACCCAGATTCAGTTTCATCAGGGTTTACAGTATTTTAAAGCAATGCACAGAGATCTATTCACTTAGGAACACTCTGTTCTTATGTAGGCTATCTTAAACAGATGTTTGTAGAGCTGACCTTGCATTAGTTTAACTCTCCAAACATGCTGAGTAATGACTGAGCAATACCGTCACTGATCAGTGCTGCTAATTCCATTCTTTATAATTATTTATAGCCTTGCTAGCATGGCTCGATAATCTGTTGCTATTCTTAAATGACTCATCTCTGCCAGGGACAAATATTCCTGGATGTTAAGTATAGAATGTCATTCGATTCAAACATCATGACATGTGGCCCTTGTGAATCAAGATCACACTGATCACGCACAGATCACACACTTGAATAGTGTGACCACGTGCAAACTTTCACAATGCCAGTTCACAAGGTTTGGTGCAACACACAGGTGTTTCCTCAATTAAGCATATAGCAGATTTCAAACCTAGCATCCTAGATATTTATCCTTGATCCACAATATTATTTTCATACTCTTTGCATACGTTCACAAAATTAGAGCTTGTTTGGAAATGATTCACTAGTGATATTTAATTTTTTGTTTCTTTTCTTTTCTTTACAAATCTCTCATTTCATCTCAAATACGCTCCATATTGACACTGTTAATTCCTTGGTAAAAATGTTTGTTGTGGAAACCAACAACTAAGGGACAGTTTTTTTCTATAATTTAATCTATAAAATAAAATTAAGTAGGCCTAAGCACATACATTTTAGACAATAAATATTGAAATGTATTATGTTAATGCCATTTTTTGTTTATGTTATCTTATAATTTTAATTACACGATCATTTATATTTTTATAATGGTTTCATAAAGTCTGAGTTTGGGACTAGAGTAAAGCAATTAAATCTATACATTAAAGTCATTTGAAATAAAGTAAAAATAAATTACAAAAGCATAACAACTTCCAAGACAGTTTTAATGTGACCCTCATATAAGAAAAACTAAACTAAACTATTATTTAAATAATAATAAACCCCTGGGACTTAAAAGTGGGAAATATATGGCAGCCATATCAGGCAGCTTAAGTGATTAAACATAGTATACAAGTATACACACATGTGAAATGTAAAATTTTAGAAATATATTGCTTCAAACTGAAATATTGTCATTTTAAAAAGATACAATTTCAGTGTTTGAGTTCAATTATTAAAAGCTGAATCATTGAATTAAAAGTTCCACATAATGCAGCGTTACATGACTGACAATACCTAATGTTCATCTTGTCCTTCAGATTAGATTAAATCACGTAAAGGAGTCAGCTCGACCCTTTCTGAGGACATACCATTCGATTTCTGAGGATAACAGGCTGAGAAGAGTAAATAGTAAATCTTTTTCTTGAATATTTTGTGTAAATGCACAAGAAATGCATTTCCCAAAATCCCAGCAGGCAAATAATAATCACAAAAAAGGAATGTGTTCCAATGAATGGGTGAGCACACTCATTTTTCCAGAGAAACTATAGTGACCTTAACAACAGATATGCTATGATTATCCTAAGTAAAAGCAGATCTGCATGAGTTATTGGCTGTATGGGTGGAGGGAACCAATGCAACACTGCGTGTCAGTTTAAAGACCTTCCAGCTAAGCGCCACACCTACCGTGTTATGTAACCTCAGCTGCCTTGAACATTCCTACAGCTACACGTTTTCCACAGAGCACCGTCTTATAGTCTGCACGAGCTGATCATGTACAGCAAGACAACTGCAGGATGAATTCTTTGCCCTCTCTGACTCTGTTGAATGACAGCATGTCTAGTATTTTTTCACATAGTCTTTAACTTGCAGTGTGGCACAAAGAGAACAAACATTTCATGATAAGATAGCTTGTATTCAAGGCAATGTCAACATTAGAAGTTTTTAAGGGTCACTAAGCATTTACTCTTTGCTGATTGTTTAACATCTTTGCACTTTCTGCAGGCTCTGTTTCCTGTGAAAGATAGAGGAAGGGTTTTCACTTCAGCCTTGCACCATGCTTGCACAAAAAACTCAATAAATATATCAGAGGGAAAAACATCAGCAGTCCGAAGGTCATTATATAAGCATCTGGATTAGTTAAAGTGTCATGAAGTCAACTTGTTTTAGAACTGCTCATATATAAATATATTAAGATATGTGGGAAACACATGGAAGCCTGTTTCTCCTTCAGACAAATAAAAATAAATAAATTATATATATATATATATATATATATATATATATATATATATATATATTGTAGTGAGATAGAGTTTAAAGTAATAAATAAAGTCACAACTGTGAGACAGCATTGATTACTAAAACTAAAATGTAAATAAAACTAAAGCTACTGTAAATGGAAATATATATATAAAAAACTAATGAAAATGACAAAAGCACATAAAATTAATGACACTTAAACTGAATGCTGTATATCAAAATAAAAGCTAACTCAAATAATTAATACATATTATATTAGTATATAAACAATACAATATTTGGGGCTTCCATAGAACCTATGGAATGAATAGGCTTCCATAGAACCTAATGATATTGGCTTTCACTCCGATTAGTGTGAGATATAGTCACAATAATTATTTATATTGTGTTCCAAAGCAAAAATGGCCTTCCATAGAAACATAATGCTCTGTATTTTACATAGGCTATTCAAATTACAGAGCAACGCATCTCACCTAAGAGTTTATCTACCAACTCTGATTTTACACTGACTTCTTAAGAATAAAATAAAACGGAACTATTGCTTTATTGCATTTTTGAAATCATACCATTACCACAGACTATTGCTCTGTTAGGGACTTGTTACTTGCAGACACAAGATATATTGCACACAACTGTCATGCATCTCCTAAAAATCACAATAAAAAACAGGACCATAAGGCATATCCCTAGCTGACTTTTGTGCTGCTTGAACGGTGTGAAAGCTCGGCCTCTAGTACTGAGAGGTCGCACACAAAGAGAGATTGGTAATGCTTTAATGGAGCACACAGGCTCTCATTATATAACACAAGGCTTAGTATTGTAAGGCTGAGTGGGGTGAGCATCTCCTTACCCAAACCAGCTGATCATCTCACCATAGCAACACTAACAGCTGTCAGCCACCCAACATTATGCCATTAATAAATTACCCAGGACCACAACACTGAGTAGTAATCAAAACTATTCAACTCCCATTGCAAATCAGTTTTATTGGCAAAATTTACAGACTTTCAGCTGTTTGCAATGAACAAATCAAACAAAAGTATTCGAAATAGCTCAACACAAATAGCTCAAAATTATTCAACCCCCTGAACAGAATCCTTCACAACAGCACAAATCTGCAAAACAGGTGTTGTCTCAAGCACACCTGATGCAACTAATCAAGGGCTTCATTAGTTGCACCAGGTGTGCTTGAGCTAGAACACATGAAATATCTGAACTGGCTAGGTTTGTTGAGTCACGTTTGACTGCATGTTAGAAATATGGCTAAGTAAAAAGAATGGTCCAAAAGTTTAAGAGAAGATATCATCTCCCTTCACAAACAAGGAACAGGATACAAAAAGATAGCAAATGCACTGAATGCTCCTAGAGACACCATTGGAAGGATAGTTTGCAAGTTCAAAGTTAAAGGAACAGCAGTTATCCCAGTTTTGGGATTTTTGGGATTATGTTCTGTGGAGCGATGAAAAAAAAAAACTGGAACTTTTCAGCCCTATGGATCAGCGGTATATCTGGACGAAGAAGAATGAAGCATTCTGCCTACAGTTAAGCATGGTGGCTCTGTGATGCTCTGGGGCTGCTTTGCATCCTCTGGCACTGGAAACCTGCAGCAAGATGGATTCATTTTCGTATATAAAGAAATCCTAGGAGAAAATGTCCTACCGTCAGTGAGGAATGCGGAAGCTTGGGCATCATTGGACCTTCAAACAGGACAATGATCCCGAGCATACCGCAAATTCCACCAAGGCTTGGATGCAGAAGAAGTCCTGGAAGATTCTACAGTGGCCATCACAGTAACCTGACTTGAACCCCATGGAAAATCTCTGGTGGGATTTGAAGGCGGGCGGGTGCAGCACGCAAACCCAAGAATATTACTGACCTGGAGGCCATTGCTCATGAGAAATGGGCTAAGATTCCTCAGAAACGCTGCCAGAAGCTGGTGTCTGATTATACATTTTAATGACTTTTGTTTGATTTGTTCATTGCAAACAGCTGAAAGTCTGTAAATTTTGCCAATAAGCCTGATTTGCAATGGGGGTTGAATAATTTTCACTACAACTGTGCAGTTACTACGCCTTCCACTTACGACAGTATAGTTTTTTCATGACTCTCAGGATACTTTATAAAACATTTTATTAATTTAAATGGAATGTACATAGGTTTGGTCTTGGTTGACTAGCTATTGTGCTGCTGCTGCTGAGCAAGTACAGCTTGCTTCCGCTAAATGCTCAGAACATAAAATGAATTGAAACAAGCTGCTCCTAGAGAGAGGGAGACCCCCATAGCAGATCTAGGCAGGTGGTGCTGGGGAGGCGGAGGACTAGAATAAGAATTTGCATAGCGTGCAGAGCGTATTCTTTTGGATGCATCGTGGTTATAAAGGGAAGTAGTAATAAATATGTAAAATTGTTTGTCTGTGGAAGTTACATTGAAACAACCAATCAGAAATCAAATAGAGTTTCATGCCTGAACTATTCATTTAAACAGTTTAGTGTAACTTTTCAAGTAACATGCTTCTTTTTTCATTGAGTAGCTCGATTAAATGCTACGTTCTTAAAAATAAAGGTTCCAAAAAGGGGTTTTCACAGTTATGCCATAGAAGAACCATTTTTGGTTCCCCAAAGACCTTTTCAGTGAAAGGTTCTTAATTTTTTTTTTTTTTTTTTAGTGTAGAGAACATTTTAAGAATCTAAAGAACCCATTTCCACTCTAAAGAACTTTTTGCAATGGAAAGGTTCCATGGATTCTAAAGGTTCTTCATGGAACCTTAAATGCCCAAAAAAACAACCTTTATTTTTAAAGGCCAATTCACACGGCACAGACAAACACCAACAAACAAGTTGGCCATTGGATTTAGAATTTTATGAAAAATAAGTGTCATGTTCACACTGCCCCAACAGACACAGACAAATGCTAATTGAACATGTTCAGTCAGGTGAAAACAAACCCAGACCAACAGCAACAGACGCCGACAGGGATAACACACTGATCCGACAAAACCCAACAAACATGTTTGTCTGTGCAGTGTGAATTGGCCTTAAAAGTGTATAGCTGTAACAAGTAGACATGCTCATCTAAATGAACCTCTATCTCTCTATTGTTGAAAAGTTTGATTCATTCTAATGAATTGGTTCATCATAAACGGTCCTCTCTCATACTGGAAAAATTACAATTTATTATTAAATTATATTATTATTTTAATATCAGTTTTGATTGATTCAAGTTTTTTTGCTTGTCAGCCTTTAACTATATATATATATATACTCTCAGAAAAAAAGGTACAAAAGCTGTCACTGGGACAGTACCCTTCAAAAGGGTTCTAATATGTACCATTCAGGTACTAATATGTACACGTTTGGTACCAATATGTACCTTTGAGGGACTTACATGCACTCTTTAGGTACAAAGGTGTACCTTTGAAAAGGTACCGCCACAGTGACAGCTTTTGTACCTTTTTTTCTGTGAGTGTATATAATCTGTTTAAATCAGTTTGACCCATATCATACATCTGATAGTCAGAAAACATGGAACATTCTGCCACGTCTCACACGTGAATGCCAGTCACTAGCATTACATTTGTTTAGCAACTTTCCCTTACGGGTTCCAAGATGCTCTGGACCACGTAAAGGGCAGCTGCTTGATATCATCCAGCAGACTGGATGTGCCCGGCCAAGTCTGGATTGCCTGATCACGTAGTCGCTCAATGCACCATGGCATGGGGAAGAGCTGATCCAGCCAAACATTTAGAAACTGATTTATGCTTTTATGAGTCCCTTTATGATTTATGATGGTTTTATCATCATGCCAGTCTGTCACGGTTGCATATCCCTGATAAAACAGTTTGTGCACATCAAAAAGGAAATCTTGTTTAATATAAAATGTAATATATATAAATGCATAAATTCTGTTTATGTAATATATATATATATATATAAATAAATTGTTTATATAATACATGTGTGTGTGTGTATATATACACACACACATATATATATATATATATATATAGTGTTTATATATATATACACACACACATATATTATATAAACAAACTTTTAAGTTAGATGCGATTAATTGCTTTGACAGCACTATCATATATAGGCTATAATGTTTTTCCGCAGCATAATAGCCTTTTCATTCTCTAGTATACATGTATGTGGATCCTGTAAATATGGTCTCTGGGTGGATGAAACGACATAAATGCCTTTTTTTTTATTCTATCCATGCTACATGTTTGTTCAAGCCTCAAAATGACATTTTAAGACAACTGCAAATCCCTTGTTTAGTTGCTAGTGTATGCATCATGCAGATTAGTTCCTTTGACCGCCTGGCAGTATGCGCATCTCACGCTGACCTATTTCACATGAATGGTCAGATCGTTGGACTACATTTGGTCTGACATACCATAATGCCCCTTTGTAGCTACAGCAGCCATTTTGATATTTAATATATACAGCAATTCTCACATTTGTTTTGCTTTTGTCTATTCTTTGTTTCCATCCACCTACATTACTTCAAAGGATGGGTGCTACCATGATTGTGGCTTGGGCGGTTAGAAAATGTTATTGCTCATGGTTCATTGAACATTTAGTATAAGATGAAAAACACAACTTTGGTTAAGAAAGGTGAGAAGGTTTTCAGAATCAGATATAAAATGCATGACAGAGAAATGTAAAAATTATTTCTTAAACATTACCCCCCAGGTTTCAGACAAGGCATAAGCCTAGTCCCAGACTAAAATGCACATTTGAGCTGTTTTAACTGAAAGCAACTTGCACAGACATATCTTAAATCATGTCAGTGCCTTAAGATGCACACCAGTAATGTTTTCCTTTTCAAAAAGACATGCTACCTAAATGTCCTAATTGAACTAAGGCCTAATCCTGGCTTAATCTAAGCCCTGCCTTTGAAACCAGGCCTACATCTTTTGAGACTTAATTCGGTTTCAAACACTCACAGCATATGAGAACTGAAGATTAAAACTGTTTTAAGGACTAGATATAATTAGATTAAAGGTCATGAACCGATAAGCTCCAGACATTTATGGTCTAATACACTTTGAACCATTAAGAATTATGTAATATCTCGAACTGTCTGCATTAGCATTTACAACACTGGTTTTAATGCATTTTAAAGGAGAATGGAGAATAAAAATTATACTTTGGCCAAAAATGAATTGTCACTCACATTAATTTAGTTATAAACTTGTTTGACTTTCTTCTGTAGAAAGTGAGATGTTTTGGTTATGTCCATACAAATGAAAAGTCAATAACCAAAAACTGTTGGTTTACACTCCTTTTGCAAACTTGAATTGCAGAATTTACCACCCCCTCAAGACGTTACAAACAAGAAAACACCTTTAATGAAAACAAGCTCAAACCTGCCTTTGCAAAACCATCGTCACACACACGCAACTCTTACGAAACCAGATTAGCAGACACTCACTAACTCCATTCAGGATTAGACATTTGAGTCAAATATCTAAATCCTGAATGGAGTAAGTGAGTGTCTGCTAATCTGGTTTTGTAATTTCACCCAGCCCGCTGGTAAATGCTGGCATCTTATTGCACTTGAGAGAAGCCACGCAGTTCTCTGGAGGAAGACAGTGCATTGAGGCAGTTTAAGTTAATACTTTATTTATAAGTCACTATATTACATAACAGCACAACATAAAACTTGAAATCTTTTAGAACAAAAAACAACCAGTGGCATTACAGACTCAAATGGGTCCTGTTCAAAAGGAAACAATGCATGACAAGCATACATACTTGAACAGCACAAGTGGGAAATGAAGACAGAAGGCACGCCATGACACATGGACAAGTGCACAAGAGCAGCATTAATGCATAAAAACCCCCTCATTAAAAGGCAAATTGGCTAATATGAAGAAATGAATTACCAGCATTCAGATTCTTCTACAGCTTCAAAATGACAATGTCAAGGGCTTTCTGACTTGGCATACAGAGATATATAAAAAAAAAAAAAAAATAATAATAAAAAAAAAAAATTATTATAACAACATCTTTACTCTCATAGCCCTTTAACTTCCAGTGGAAACATCCTGAAAGCACCAGACACTGCCAAAACAAGCAACGTGACAACTAATTTGGGTAAAAAACCCTTTTGATGGCAGAGGGGGGAGGGGGATCTAGAGCCCTTTAGGTCCACTGCTGCACATTCACTTCCCAGTCCAACAGTTCATGAATTGTCCATTAGAGGTTAACGAATCAATCCTATCGCAAAAGGCTACCTCCGCCAATTTCTCTCTTGTAACGACTTGTGAGATGATCAGCCTGGACGGTGAGCTTGGACAGAACGGCAAACAGTCCATGGAGGTGGTAGTGAAACTGGCCCTCCAGGTCGGAGCCCTCCTCCATGGCTCCTCCGTTCACCTGTGGCGGCTCTTCTTGCTTCACTGCCATCTCTAGGAAGCTGGCACCACCGCCCATCTCCCTCTTCAACAGGCCCCATTCCATGTCATTCTTAAGGGACTTCACCAGCAGGTAGTGCTCATACATATCCCTCTGTTTGCTGGGGAAAGGGGGGACGTTGTTGTTGTGACTAACAGAGGCTTGGCTGTCCTGGTCCTCCAGAGGCACGTCCCGCAGTAAGCTTGGCACCATGATGGTTTCGTCCATGTTGTTGGCAGCGGCGATAAACCGGTTCATGACGTTGAGCAGTGAGTGCTTGTTGCAGTGTGTGTCGTTGCTGAGTTGCATCATGGCAAAGCTGAAATTAAAAGGTGAAACATTCAGAACTTCAAAGCGCATTGCGATGCAGGAAGTGTACGATCTCGCAACTAAAACCATTATAAATCGACGAGTGTGATAGACTGATTCTTTTACGTCATGACATTGTCCTTGACATGCCAGTATTGCACATTTTATGCTCTACAACAGTCCAATAAAGCAGTTTATTGTGGTTTAACGGGCCCTAGTTCAATTTGTTGCAGCCATGATGCAGCTCGAAATATGAAATATAATTTGCATTTATTTTAAGCATGAATTCATTTACGTTTCAGCAGAAAGGCGTTAAAACGTTTGAATAAAGCGCGATTTAAATGAAACCAACTCGGCGTATTTTCACTAGAGAACCACGCAGATTCAGAGCGACCATTTCGTTCCGGGTTTTAGCGGTTCAATCGAGTCATTGTAAAATAGCTCTCTCAAAAATAAAATAGTTTTAGTTCCTCGCGTCGCTAGTGCAGATGGACATTTTGCATTGATATTGTAGATTTTCAGATATTAAACCGGTAGTACAGAACGTAACACTACTAAAGAACCTTGCATTTCAAATGTAACGTTACAGGAGACAAGCATCGCTTCACCGACCTTGCAATGACACGCAATAAATCTAAAAAAAGGGTTTAAATGCAATTAACTTACCTGATTGAAACCTGGTAATTGACTGGTATAGCCCAATAATAAACTATAAAAGACTGACGAAGTTACCAACGCGTTATACCGTTCCAATAGAGAAGAAAGTTCCCTTCTTCTGAGGGTGCAGAGGGAGACCGACAAACTTATACTGTTGACGTCAGGCGGGGAAGCGTCATGTCCAATGATGCAAGTGATTGACAGGGCATCGGACCAATCAAGCGCCTGCTTTTCATCCGCATCCATGTTCGTCGTTATCTTTTACAAAATACAACCTCTTTACATGCGAGTAAATGATAACAGATTCGTCTTTACTCTTAACGCAGTGAACAGTTTTAATTTAAAATTGCTTGTGGTGATTAAATAAATAGTGGGATAACCCACAAACTAATATTTCCCCGGTGTAGTTGTTTAGTCCGTGTCGTATTATCAATAAGGCGACCTTCTTTTAAAAATACTATTTCTACTACAGTAGTTGTGTTTTCATTACTAGTGATAGTAATAGCTACTAACATTTCTTTATATTAAAGTCTTCCTCTGATCTGAACCATTTATGCAGAGTACAGGTGTATAAATAAACCGATAGCGCCATCTGGTGGCTTTGTGTCTGAAGCTTATGCGCATATAAAAACAGTTTATTATTCCTATGCATTTTACAGTTTGCAAAAATGAAAAATAAAAAACAAACACACGAAAAGGCTGTTGAAAATGTTGTCTTACAAAGATATAAATATCTATAGTCTTTGACGTGCACATGCTCAAAAATAAATCCATATGCTGACAAAGCACAGAGGGTGGTTTATCTGACTTATGACAAGAATGAATGAGCATGAATATGCTGACATAAGAGAAAAGAAAAATAGTTTCAAACATAATCTGGATTATACATCACCTTACTTTCCTTACAAATGCAAGGATGTTTTAAATACTTTTCAACCCTGGCATGGATAATTTTGATAGGCCTAGTTGTAGCCTTCTATGTACATGTTAAATATTGTTACCTGATCAACCAGAGCGACAACAGATTTCACATTTCACAGACAAAGTTAAAGAGAGACTACACATTTTCTGTTCAGCACATTACAGCCATGACTTTCAACAACCTTATAATAAACACTATCACTGCTACATTAATAAAGACAGCAAAGAAATAGCAAATAAACATAATTTTCAAAGCAGCAATCCAAATAGAAATGGACATACATGTATTAAAACTAGTTCTAGAAAATGAACTGGTGATGATAAACAGAACTCCGTATAATATGTAACATGTGAAGTGGATAACACCTTAATGACCCAAATTACTATCAGGTCATTTTCAAAACATCCTTTTTGGAAAATGTTGAACTTTAAGGTTGTATGCAAGAAAAGTTACAAATATTTTTAATAGATGCAAAGTTTTAGCATGTGTTAATTCCAATGAAACAAAAAGTCAAGGTGTACAATACACTGTTTACGTCATAACTGACTCTGTGTTCCTGGTTAAAACATATGCACTTTCTACAAACTTCTGTATATCTAATCACTATTACATTTACACTCGGGCAAAACAAAATGCAAAACGATCTTATCCCTTTGGAATGGGTTATTTCCCTTCAATGTAATTACCAACAAGAAATATTCTTTAAAAAGCAGTCAGAAATCCTCTAAAATGAAATGTTTAGCTAAGGCACACATACAAAACACTGAAACTAAATGGTTTCCCTTTGTGTCTTGTTCAGCCCTCTGTGATCTGCAGATGATACCCTGTAAACAGACAGAAGTGAGAATAAGAACCCCTAGATAATAACCTAGTAATGCATTTTGTTCAATAATAATAATTACTAAAATGACATGTAATTGAACAGAAAAAAGAACACCCTACAGGGAAGAGTAAGAAAATGTACCTGTGGAAGAGAATCGCTACACCATCTCATATTGGTTGTTGGTGATATAGCGAGACAGGCAGCATGCCAAGAATATCCCAATGAGCTGAGGAATTGAATGGCACATAAAAGACATAATTAGGTGCATTACAGACCAGAAACATTTTAAAAATAACTGGGCTTGACGAGTACCTGGAAGAATGCAATTCCAAAAGAAATTCCAGCAATAATACCAAGATTGGCCTCCATCGTTGTAGTCATCAGAGCGAAGCAGCCCTAACAAGAGGAGGAATACATTATTTTATTCCAGAATTGCAAATAAGGATTATGATTTTGTTGATTTAGTAAATTCAGAAACAGTTCTTACCTGTTGATATACCACTGATGCAGCTTTTTTAAGATCCTTAAGTTCTTCAGATGTACAGTTTCCACCAGCAGTCACGTTACAGCAGCTTTTGGGGATGCCATTATCTTTGAAGTAAGGAGTGCTTTCCCAGCTGGTGTAGTTCTTCTCTCCACAGCATTGCAGCTACAAAGAACAAAAATATTGAATTACGCTCCTAAAAACATTTAAGCAGATTAGTGAAGTTTTATGTAGTCCGGATGTTTTGTATAGACCTTATGCACCAGAGAAACAAGGGCGCCGCCATCTTTGGAAAATTGTCTTTTAACTTCCGTTTTGCGGTCGCTCTGTATATTTATATGGCATTTCTGTCCAGGAGTAATTAGCTTTTTAAGTGGATTTACTTAATGTAAAGTTAACGAAAGTTATCATGAGGACTGTAATGTTTAAAGCAGATGACTTAACAAATGTAAATCGACCGGGAAGATTTTAAAACGAGCCGTTCATTAATAAACACACAAAACGCTGTGAAAATACAGACCGGAAGTCAAAAGACAATGAGCGCAGCGCTGAAAAGGGGCGGAGCTACATAAGGTCTATAGAGATGTGCCAATCCGACACGGACCTTTTTTTTTTGTTGAATCGGGTATCGGTCAGATGGGACCAATCCAAATTCAATACCGTGCATTATGGTTGTAAGTAACATAAAAGCACCATGAATGTGCTCTACACGTTTTCATTATGGTACACTTGGTTTGCTTTAAAAGCATCATCATGAGCCCAGAATGCGTAAAAGTGCTTTTGTGCCGCTCTGCATTGAAGACTTTCATGTGTAGCCCATATATTGGTTCTATCTTATCTACCATTTCTGTTGTCCTATTTCTGTGCCATACATTCCAAAGTATGGATTTTTCATGCATGTAGCACAAATAGTCTTTTGAAATTGTAGTTTTTTTTTTTTTATTAAGATTTTTACCAGATGTAAAAATGTAAACTCACATTCACTTCATTTTTATTGTACAAGATTATTGCTGGATATAAGATGTTCACTGGAACAATAAACAATAAGCAGTAAGTTTAATAAACAAACAAATCAGATACAGCTTTACGGTTTATTTCAAATCACATTAATATAAAAACCTGTTTCCACCTTACAGGAAAAAAGGTAATTGTGAACTATTTTTTGGTATTATGACTTTGTATCTCTCTCACACACACACACACATACATGTGTATGTGTGTGTGTATATATATCATTTATATACATATGTATGTATGTATGTATGTATGTGTGTGTGTGTGTGTATGTATATATATATATATATATATATACACATACACACACATATATATAGTACTGGTATCAGATTGGCATCTGTATTAGCAGATACTCATTGTTACAGTATCGGTATCTACATGAACAAGTGGTATTGCACAATTCCTAATTTTATACTGCTTCCAGTAGCCTAATGCATGCTTACTGTTCTCTGGATCCTGTCCAGATCTTCAGTGTCTTTACCAGTGTAGTTTGTTTCAGCACGTTTATAGCCTTCTTTAAGCACTGCTTTAATCTAAAAAGAGTACAAACATTATTTGGCTGTAGACAACAGATGGCACATGAATATGTAAAGGTAAAAAAATAAAACATTACCTCATGTCTGAAAATAAAGCCGGATATACCTGCCACAATTTCAGCTAAGAACACAATAATCAGGAACATAGCATACTACAATAGAGGAGGGAGAAAGGGAACATGCTTAAAAACAATTAACAATAATGTTGATTGAAAACACAATGCACTTTCAACAAATAGGACACAAAATACAGCCTGAATATCTAAAAATATTCAGATCTTTCAGAAAAATGTAAATCGTCAAACTAAATACGCCAAACTAATATATATATATAGGGTATAATAATATATAATATATATATATATATATATAAACGCTAAATTAAGCTGTCACTCAATAGGGCTAGCTAGTCTGGGACCAAATGTTGGTCTGCTCCATAGACTGTAAAAAAAAGTTGGGTCTGCACACATCCGGAAAAGTGAAGCCAAATCATTTTGATCGCCCCCTGGTGGTTGGCTGCAATATAGGTCATAAACCAGCAATTGTAATTGAATGAGACCAAAAAAAAATTTCACTTCAAATATTTTTTTCTAAAGACGGTTTCTGTTATTTTAAGTAGTATCACGCTGAGCAGTAAGTGTTCGTTTTAGTTAGTAATGTTATAAAAACCAGGTGTAACATGATTTACAGCTGTGCTTGTGATTGAATCTGTGGGAGGGGGAGTAAGCGCGGGACCTTGATACCGCGGCTCCACCTCAGGATCACTACTGCGCAGACTCAGGCTCCAAATGATGTAATCAGTGCACGGTTATTTATGGAATGTTTTGGCTTCATTTTTTGGCAGTGGAAGGAAGTGGAGAAATGTCACCTATCTTTTTTTTTCTTTTTTTTTTCAGTCTATGGTCTGCAGTAATAAACATAAAGAAAAAAGTTTTTTTAACAGGTTTGTAGGTTGAAATGACCATTTTAAGGGAACATTACGTGCATTTTTCTTGATAGGTAAATTTTAGGTCATATAAGAGGATTATCACTTAAGCCATCAAAGTGTACCCTTTTCATAAAATGTGCTCCAAATACTTCTTTTTTTTCGCATTTAAGAAACTTGTTTTATTTAGTTTAGAACGTACCAGCTTTAGCATCCATGGACTTCCACGGCAGGTCGCGAAGCAACCGAACAATCCGAAGATAATGATGATGGCTCCGGTCCCAATGAGGACATATGGTGCATTAGTGCCCTTGTCTGAACTCAGCAGGAGGTCGAACTCCAAATTAACCTTTCCCCATACTCCAACAGCCAACAGGATCACTCCTGTGAACTACAAATGAAGTTAAAAACTCTTCGGAACGTGTTTATGGATTTGCCTGAGGGATTACGGCATCCTGATTCTTGATGACACCCTTGCAACCTTGTAATTTCAGCTTCAAAACTCAGACAGTTTAGAGAGAATTAAATAAAAACAGGGAATCTGGGAACGCTCAAGATCCCTGACAACTGTTGTTAGCTAATATAAGCCTTGACCTATAAAAATAAATAAAATAAATAAAAGCAAAGTAAAGAAAAGTTTTCTTGGGTAGGGCTTTTCTTCTTTACAAAAAAAATCACGATGTTGGTGTTTATAATATCTAGCAGATTAGAGCTTGACTAAAATAGTTATACATTTTGCAACAATATAAACAATCAAGCAGTTGAGATTAGTATGAGATTGCTGTGTGTGGGTAAAGTTGGATACTTTTATACCCAACCTTATATATAGAGCTGTGTGATAATATAGTTTACATTTTGTGATTATAAACAATCAAGCACTTGAGATTTGTTAGTACATAGTTGCTTAATGTGAATATACTTTATGTATGTCGTGGATTAAGTATAGTTTTATAATGTATATAAAAACCGGGGTTAAATTTTCGACCAGAAGCAACTGATAAACGTCTAAGTCTATAACGTTACTTATCTTTATCCACTTTCCTTTCTCAGCAGGGGTTATAAACATGACCATCTGTCCCCTGCCTGCTGAAAATCACTGTGAAAAGCAATAGTCGAGATAAAAGTGCATCATCGGACTTCGCACCCATTTGGGCCACGTTTGATGAACTATTATTTAGTCTATATCAGTTTCCTTATTGAATATTTGAATAGGTCAATGTATTTAAACATCGATCAAAACAGCTGTGTTCCCAAAGTACAAAAAGGCTGAAAAGTTTCATAGGTCTTCCTCTGGAATAAATTATAACTTGTATACTACAATTATGTTTTACTTTATACTTTTGACATGTAAAATAGAGGAAAAACATAAAATTAGTCGACACATCTTAAACAAGCCGGTAAACAATAGAAGGTCGTCGACGGGATTTATGCAAAGTCTTTTGCTAATCAGAAGTAAATAAACAACCAGGGTGCGAACTACGGGGGAGCTAGGGGGAGCTCGGCTCCCCTTAATAAGACATGGGCTCCCCTGAAAACGTGATTTGTGAAATTTTGGGGGGTCTCAAAAAATATAGACAATGTGTTATTTTGACGTGCAATTTCAGTTTTGTGTAATGTGATCATCAAGGATTATTATGTGTAAAATAGCAAAAATATCATTCATTCATGCAGGGTGGTGATTTAAACCTACCGGTAATTCACTTCAATAAAGATAACTATGCATGCTATTCTTGTCATGAGCATCAAGGTGTGGTGGCGCTGCGGTGCAAATTCCACTCATGTTAACTCACAGATTCGTCGAAAAAAATATAAACGAGGCCATTGATCTGCGCGCAAAGTCCTTGAAATCCATTCTGTGTTAAGGTAAGGCATATTATTCCCAAAATGTGTTGTGGCTGGGTTGTTATAGGTCTGCATGACTCTCGATGTCTTAGGCCTAATTGACCGGAGGAATTATGATATTCTTCTGTAGCCCGACGAATAATTTAACCGTTGTTCATGTGAACTCAAAGACAGCCTATTTATAGACTATTTGTTGGTGGATGTTTGCTGTTTGACCTATCGGGTCGATAAAGTGTAATAGGGTAAATCCTGTATAGTGATTTATCCTATATAGTGCTTGCATAAAGCAAGTAGTGCATACACTTGTGACTTGTAGCTGTTATATATCTGACGTGAACAATCCATTCATTGCGTCTGTCACGTGACAGATGAACGAAAGACTCTGAAGGTAAAATAATTATTTATGTTCCTTGTAAATTATTTTTGACTGCATTATAATGATTTCTTAATTCAGAATATAATCAAGATTGCGTAGGTGGATGTGTTCGGGGGATTTGCCTGTTAAAAGTATAACATTTAAAGCCCCTTAGATGAACGAAATGGCTCGAGAAAAGATTCTTTCATTTTGAGGGACGAGATCAAACAAGAGAGTCAGTAAAATGATTCGAACTTCCCATCCTCGTATGGCACGCGCATAACCAATACCCCCCCCCCCCCCCCCCCCCCCGTTGAAAAAAAAACAAAAACAAAAGTGGGCTCCCCCAAAAGACACGGTATAGTTCGAACACTGTAAACAACTAATTAAAACCTAGAATGGCATCTTGTTTTTGTAAAAGTTAAACGTAGGCTTATCTAGTTAAAGTCTAAATTAGGCTCAAACTAAGAGTAAGACGTGTTAGTTGGCTGAGCCCATTGTTCAGATTGAGTTAGCTGTGCAGATGTAGCCGTCTCAAGCTAACGCAAAGCTGATGAAAACACAAACTCACCCAGAAAATCAGACTGTACGAGATGAGAAATGTCTTCAGACACGTTATCACGGGTTTGGTTTGCAAACGTTCGGATGGAGGGGACATTTCTGCTTTTGTTTTCCCAGCGGATCTGGCTGGCGACAGGATTTTTCGATGGAGAGTGCTGGAGGAGGAAAAGTTGCGGATTGGAGTGAGAGACTGCGAGTTGTTGGTAAAGTTTTGTTTAGGAACTGAAGGGTGAGGAGGAGGGTGCTGTGGAGTCTTTTCCAGACAGGAAGTCCCAATACCAAGATAAAGGACTGGGATCTAGTCTGGGAAAGCTATAAATATAACATTAAAATGGACATAACGTTACATACATAAAAGATAAAATAGCTGAACAAAATATTGTTCTCCGTTTGAATTGATTGTGATAAAACTCAAAGCCTATACAAGCACATTTTTCAACAAAATTAATTGGTTACAGCAATAATTCAAAAGTCCAAAACTTCTCTAAAGGGTTCATGCAGTAGGCTAAAAAAAAAAACTAAATCTGAAGTCATTGTGGAACCAGCAATAAAACAAAGCAAAAAATAAATAAATTTTTCACCACAAGATGGCGCTATAAGACAAAGACGTGAATGTGCCACGCAATGCGCAAGTAAACAAACACACCGTGACCGCGTGCAAATTAAATAAATTGCTTATGACTGGGCAGCAATTCGTCTTCTTCGTAAAAATCAACATTATGTTGTTTTATCACGCTTTAGGTAGATTTCGCCTTTCCCTGTGTCTTTCATAATTCCCTGTAGCAGTCTTCCAAATCAGGCACATTATTCGCATGTCATGGTTTGGTTATTATTAGCAGATCTTACACGTGGTATGTTTTTAGCTCCCAACTAAAAAAAGAGTAGACCTAAAGGTTTAGAGGCTAGCATGGGATTTCTTACAATGATTATTTTAATTAAATAGTGATCTACGGCTGGTAAATGATTGGCCTGGTTATTGGCAAGGGTTTGTAAGCCTCCAAGACTAAAAGTTTGGAATGAACTTTTAAACTGCAATAATCATTAGCCTACATTGTTCAGTTCGATTTTCAAACAAGTATATGTAAATGAGTATTTATTTGTTTATTTCATATGTGGCTACACTGAAAAAATATATATTTTCATGATTTATCACACCTTTTTTTCTTTTCTTTTGTCAAATCAACTTAGATAATATGGTTCAGATTATATATTTTCAGTTTCTGTTGATTAAACCAATCTCCTTCGTTGTATTAACTTAAGTTTTTTACACTGTACATGGTTTGAAAGGTTTATGTGCACTTTTTAAAATATTTTGTAGATACTATTTTAAATAGATTTTTTCTTTTCTTTTCTCAGACCGATGCATTTGGCTAGTATTTCAGCCCAAGCAGAGAATGAATGGAGCAAATTTCACCTGCTGGAGATCAGATGACTGAAGTGAGTAACCATCAGCCAACAGATGCTGAAGAGTAAAGTGGTTTATCCTGGATATGTTGTACGTAAATGCTGTGTTGGAACATGTTGAAAGTCCATGGATGAGTGCTTTTGATGTGTGAACATATAAGGCATCCGAATGGTGAGCTAATGTCAGTTAGCGTTTAAATCTTTATACTGCAGTCTGCTTCAGGCCCCAAACACCTTCCAATGGGGGAATTGGAGCATGAGAGGGATGGCTAACCACACAGTGCTGCAGACAGTCAGTAAAGGGCAATATAGCAGTGAATGTCTGCGTAGGTATATTTATGTGTATGCAGACACATGCATTTACAACCTGTCACTCACATTATATCACAGCAATAGTAAACCACAATGATCCAACCATATCCCATAGGACAAAATCAAGTCCAGCCCTACATTTTTTTGTTCTTGTTCGAGAAGCTGTTTTACTCTGATGCACGTCAACAATATGGATGGAGAAGACTATCGCAACCTGTTTCATGCCTACTCTAAACAAAATGTTACTGCAGTTTGTTAACATACATTGTTACTGTCGGTCCCAGAAAATATATCTCCGATATATGTCCTTAAACAAAAGAAAGGCTGTGCATTGTTTGTGTATTTAATTATTTCTGTTCGTATCAGGTAGCGTTATGTGAGATCCTCTTTCACTTTCACTAAATTAAATTAGCAGCCATTTACCCAACACTAATAGCTGTAACATTTGGGCACGGCTGAGTGAGAGAGCCTCGAGTATGTGTTTGTGTGTGCATGCACGGCTTAGGGAGTTTAAAGATCCATAGCCACTTTGTAGAAACACTGACCTTAAAGCCTCCTTTTGGCTCCACACAAACAAATCTCCCTTGTCCTTTCCCTCATTCTTCTCATGCTTTCTTGATTTCTCTCACACCGCACATGGTTTGCGGAAAGACAGGGAGTCCTATTTTGTCCTGTGCTAGGACTATAACATCAGGTCTCTGCTTTATACCTCGCTTTAAGGGTCCACTGCTTTGCGCCGTTTTGTGTTATGTCTTTCCCCGTGAGATTTTATGTGTGAGAGATTAATTTGCTTGCGTGATTGGGGTTTTCGTGGTTAATTAAGTTTATCGAAAGTTAATTAAGGAAACAATGCTTTTCTAGCTATACATTTATCTTTTGAAGTGAGCAGCTATTTTATGAGAAACTGCAGTAAACTGCAATAAGCTCTTCTCATTCTGAACTTGACACTCTAAGCTCTCGTCTATGGATAAAGACGAAAAAGAACCTGAGAGAAAGTGACTGGCAAGAATTGGGCGATCACTCTTTCACAGTGATTTTACAGGTTTAATTCTGAAAGTCAGTTTCTGCAGTGACATATTAAAGTCTTGACTACAATTTTTGGGACTATTTCCTTCGTATTTGGCCACCAAAATGATGCTGTTAATTTGACATGTTGACTATAGCGTCACACTACATGGGGTAAGTTGTCACTATAACAACCTGCTATTCAGGGCTATTCAGCAACATTTCAAAAGGAAAACAATTCTGATGGCAAAAATAAAATTGCAAAATATTGAACGAATGCAACTTCTAAAACTTGTGTGACAAACTGCACATAAAAATACCTTGTTTATTAGTTGACTCCTGTCTGAATGTATGACATTGTGGGTTTATGGTGTTTTCCTGTTTACTCAGCAGATATAGCAAAAAATATGATGAAATTGGAAAGTTTGGTGGGCAAACTTATTACATTTAAACTAGCAATATACAAAGCCACTGCTAGAGAAACGTATTTTTGTAATGTCAATGTAATGCCAGTGTCATGTGGTAAAGTGAATAACCAACTAGTGTAAATATGTAGGCTATTTAATAAAGTGTTGTCTTATGCTTCATGGTGCAGAACACAAAACCAGTAAACTCTCCTCCCCCGTGACGCACACTTAGCCAATTGCCCATGCAAGACACCGTGGCAATTTACAGTCCTTTTAACGTGCAGTTGAGTCTGTAATTATCATTATATTAGCACACCGGGCCACCAACAATTGCTCTCTCTCTAAAATGCTAGGCTATAATATTTAAAACGACATTAAAATCGATGACATTGAACATATGGGGAAAACAAACGGACTGTGAAATGTATTTAAGTTTTAGAAGCCTTGTTATTTCATAAGTTCAGGACTTGATTGCATTCGCGGATGTCAAGTCTCCCGCGCGCGCAAGAGAAGCACAGTCTGCCGAGTGCGCGTGAGTCAGTTCGCGTGCAGAAAAGAAAATCCCATAGACCTTTTATCATTACGCACGTGTTTGTGGGCGAATATCACTGAAAAGGCACCGGACAACTCTTCGGGCGTAAGGAGCGCCAATTTGAGTGCGTAACAAGCCTGGATTGCTCATTATCGCGTATACAAATCTGTTTGTCTTAATCGCAGGGACTGTCTTGAAGTGTACGGGGAAAATGGATCTTTAAAGGCGCGATCTTTGTTTGTCAGTTGACGTAAGTGTGGACGGAGAGGCTCGTACAGGAGATGGCAGTTCCGATGGCTTCAGGACTTTGGTTTGTCGCGCTCACCGTGGCGAGTAAGCAAGCAGCTCTTTTTTTCTATTGGTGTGTGTTACTTTCAATGGTCAAATGCATTATCATTCAAATTTACGCTCTTAACCTCCATTTTATATGGTTACGATTAAGTAAAATGTGCTTAATTTTTTTTTTTAGGTTTTTTAATATGGTTAGTGAAAGCGTGTTTTATTTGAATTATTTCTGGTCAAAATTTGTCCTTCAAAAATTGCCCATAAGACAATTGAGAACAATAATTTAGCACATCATTTTTTTCTTATATATATATATATATATATTCAAATGTATAACAAGCAACTATGAGAAAAAAAAAAAAAAAAAAAAAAAAAAATTCTTTTAACTTTAATTAATTGATTTAATTAAAACTTAATGTACTGCTATTTTGTGAATCAGTCAGTTGACTGTTTTCCCACCTGTCACAAATGGTGAAATGAAATTTGTATGTATTATGGGCATGACGAATATGAGATAGATCTATTTTTTATATTGAATTAATTATAGACCTTACCTAATATTATATGTACTAAATATGCTAGTTGGCTGGACAGGTATTGCTTTCTTTTGTTAAGTTTTGACAGACATGTTTTTTCAGAAGGGAAAACAAGAATTAAATGGCTCTGGGTATGTGACTATTTACACCAGACATGTAAAAGATTCACATGACATATCAATACAGTCTGCACTTTCATTTATAGTTGACAACTCTTTGCAAATTAAATCAGCAAGTGTCTTTAGATCTGTAACCAGTGGGATTAAAAGGGTTAAATTGGGCCAGTCTACACGTTCTCTGTGCCCCATAGCTCAGTTCACTCACAGATCTGTTTCCAGCTGTGAAGTATCACGTCAGTGCCCACACAGCAGTCTTTTGTGAGTGCATCATGTTTCATTGAGTAAGAATGATGAAGTCTTGACTTTTAATCATTTAAAATCATCGATCAGACTCACACTGAACATTAAATAACTATAAGATTATTTACAGGTTGCCACCAAAAGGTTACATGCATTTGCTTGATCCACAAGTAGAAGTGCAGGTAAACTTGAGCAAATGTAGTTCAGTATTAGAGTGTCTTTTTCAGTCAGTTTCAGGACATGCATTGTAATAGCATGTGTATATATGTGTGTGTTTTGGTTCTTGAGTCATGCTTACTCTGTCATAACTCTGATTAGATCTTTTGCTCAGTGAGTCAGAGTTGCAGAGGGTCTCTTAAACGCGGTCATGAATGCGCGTACACACACACATACAGAACAGAACTTCAGAATAGCTTGTTTCTGTAGACAGCTTGTTTTGAATGCATTTCTTGCACTACTTTCTTTCCACATGCACATAGGAACAAAACTCCTTTGAATGTATTTTGTCATTAAATGCCTGAATTGACTTGCTTTATTGCTTAAACATTCCGTGTACAACCCCAAATCCAGAAAAGTTGGGACATTTTGTAAAATAAAATCAAGAATCTGTGAGTTGTTAATTCTCTTTCAACTTTAAAGTACAAAAAAATAAGATTTCCAATGTTTTCACTGAACAGCTTTATTGTATTTTGTGTGTGTGTGTGTGTGTATATATATATATGTATGTATATATATATATATATATATATATATATATATATATATATAAAACATTTTTTAAATTTTTTTTATGGCTGCTACACACTCCAAAAAAGATGGGACAGAGGGAAAATAAAAGTGAAAAGCTTATAGAATATCCAAGTTAAACTCTTTTGAAACCGTCCACAACAGGTGAATTGGTATAGGTAGTGTAAAAGGAGCATCTCAGTCTTTGCAAGCAAAGATGGGTCATAGCTCATCACTTTGTGCCAAATATCATGAGAGAATTGTCAATTCAAAAATCATATTTCTCAATGGAAGATTGCAAAGAATTATTTTGCCATCTATCCTACAATCTCAGTCTGTGAAATGCAGGAGACCTCTGTTGAATCTGCTTGACCTTTGAGCCCTCAGTTGACATTGCATGAGAAACCGTCATGCTGCTCTGTTAAATACAGCCACATGTGCTCAGCAGGACTTTGAATAACTGTTGTCACTGAACACAGTCTGACGCTGCATCAAGAAATGCCTCTTGAATCTGTTACGCAAGGAGAAATCTATACATCCGTTTGATGAAGAGATGCTGGCAAGTTCTCTGTGCCCGAGCTCATCTCAGATGATCCAAAACACAGTGGAAATGTGTGCTGTGGTCAGATGAGTTCACGTTTCAGCTGGTTTTTGGGAAAAACAGACATTGCGTTCTCAGTCTCAAAGACGAAAGTTACCATCCAGACTTTCATCAGCGACAGGTACAAAAGCAAGCCTCTGTAACGGAATAGGGATGCATTAGTGCAAACGCAATGTGTGACTTGCATGTGTGTGAAAGATTTTACAGACATTTCATGGCATCAAGATGACATCTTTCCTGGGAAGCAAGACAATGCCGGGCCTCATTCAGCATGTGCTACCACAGAGTGGTTGTGTAGACACTCTTTTGTAGAGTGGATGTGCTTGACTGCCTTCCTGCAGTCCAGATCTGTCTCTTATTGAAATTCCATGGCCCATCATGAAAAGGAGAATCAGACAACGATGACCTCAGACTGTTGAGCAGCTGTCATGTATCAGGCGAGATTGGGCAAAAATTCCTTTTAATAGTAATCTAAAGTTGCTTTTAATGCAACAATGACCTGTCACTTAGTCTTTTAAAACCTTAGAAAGGCTTGAAACGAAGTCAGGTTATCTGAACCAGGTTTTCTACAATTTGATCAAGTTATAATCTCTGTTGGAGTTGAGAAAATATATTCTGTTATTGCAGAAAATGTGTGACATATACTTAAAGGCCCACACAGTCTTAGACTCTTAATGTAAACTGAAATGTGGGGAAAAGCCTTCAGCAGAAAGAAAGCGTCTGATCGAGAGTGAGAGAAAGCTCAAAACGCCCTCTTTTAGAGTTAAAGGGTAGGATGAAGTGGAATTGACACTCACACACTGCCCAAGCCACTACCATAAACTGTGGCATTAGGGCAACTGTAGGGCCACAGCTACTGAATACATGCATAAATGTTTGTGTAAGTTATTTGATGCAGTAAAGCTTGGCCGCAGATGGAGAAGCTTTTAATAATTTAGTTGGTGGATATTTATGCCATTCAAACAATAACACATTTGCTGATACACACTGGTTAAGCACTGCCCTGTCAAACCGTAGAGCACTGTATTGAACTGTATTAACTCAGATTGGGAAGTGTTTATGTGCATTATGTGAATGCTATGCTATCCCCCAGTAAAGTATTCTGAGAGTTAGACTAGGTCTGTGTGTGTTTGTCTGTGTTGGTGTGTGTATCTGTTGTTGCTGTCTGTGTGATGAGGCAGGTTTTATTTTAGTGCAGCTGAATTATTCACGGAGCTGAAGTGCACCGGGGTGGAAAAGCTCAGTGCAGGCAACTGTGAGTGTGTGTGTGTGTTTTTTTGTATAATCTTGAGATGGTGCAAGTTTGTGTTTCTTTCCAAGGCCCTGGCCTGTCCTGCCTCGTTGTTTAGGAGTGTGTGTATTTTTGTGAAGAGCCCTGAAGCAGGACATGGGGCTTGTCTGAGCAAGTCAAGTGTTTTAGAAACACTTTTTTCATAGGGTTTTCCATAGATATTAGTCACCACTGTAGACAGCGTCATCCACACTGAATTGTCATGTCAAGTTATTGTGTTTATGCTGAGGATGGTGTAATCTCTAACTGGTAAATTACTTAGTGTTGTCACAATACTGGAAATTCTATATCTGGAATTTCAGATAATTTGGGTCATTTTTTGTAATAACTTACACACAGCAATGGTAGGCTTTATTTGAATCGTTGAACTACATAAAAAAAAAGACAAGTAAACAGTAATAAAATAAGAATAAATAAACAAATTGCAAACGATAGCACACATATATACAATAGAATAAAGAGACAAATAAAATAGTCATGGCTTTTGAGTTTTTCAGGTGGGTCAAACAGTAAGAAATACTATAGTAATCAAATATAAAATAAAACCATTGTACAAATTAAATACAGATTAATGCTTACAATTAAAGTTATTCAGTCAAGAGCAGCAAGTGATTTTCTCATTGTCATTTGTTCTTTGATTAACATGACAGATGTCCGCAGGTTTATTAGGCTGCTGCATAATAGCTTATGCACAGATCCAATATACTGTTACACAACATGCGTTTCCTCTCAACTATTTCCATGCCAAAACTGACTGTATTTACTTGAATACTCTACTCGGCAAGACGGCATTTTGACCCAATTTTGTATGTATTTGAACGTTTAAATCATTTGACCGTAAAAATAGTCAATTTGGTAGCCGTCAGCTGTTTGAAAGGCGGCTTTATGATATCTCCACTTATATGGGTCAATGACGTGATGGGTCATTTTTTTGTCCAAAGGCCTTAATAATAATAAAAGAACAAATATATAACATCCAAAGTATGTAAGGTAGTACAACTTGATCTCTTTTACTGAATCCAAAAGGTTTGAATTATATTTTACTACATATGAAGGTATTTTAAAGATTTTGAAGAGTCAAAAGGTCATTCGGTAAAACCGATATAGTAAATATTTAAATGGAATAATATTGTTTTTAATAACTAAAGGAACAACAATAATACAAATATAAAGCAGATAAGGCTCTTTTTTTTTACATTTCCCCTTTTCTCCTTTCCCTGTGCAATGTTTTACTTGAATATGTTGGAGTGTTTAGAGTAGTCCAATAAATGATTACATTTATGAGATCAGTGATAATTTCATTTCATATTTCTTCTGTGGTACACACTATATACTATCTCAACATCAATGTCAAATCAGTTTTTAACTTTCAAATCAGTGGTTAAACCGAATGACTTTTTTGGTGACAAATTTTTTCCATTTTGTACAGAATGACAAAAAACAGTGTTAATTGATTGTACAAACCACAAAATCTTATTGTTAACACCTAGGTAAACAAAAAAAATGGTTTCAAATATAGTTATATCTCCATTCTATTTTTTTTACACTTTTAAAAACCTTATTCGTCAATGACCCATATATAGATCAGTGGTGCATGAGCTTTTGGTGTAAGCGTGAAACCAGCGAGAATGACTAAAGTTATGTGCAATACAAACACAATTCAACTGGAGCGAATGAGACGAGTGAGTGAGAGGCGGTGGTTTTGTGTCCATTCGTGTTGGAGAGAAGAGAGAGTTAGAATGCGCAGCTGTTATCTGTGTATCGATACTGCAGAAAAGGAGTATTGGAACCGTTTCAGAAATTTCAGTATCGATACATATCTAAATATTAGAGATGCACCGATATGAATGTTCTCAACCGATACCGATAGGCGATTATTCAGAATGATATCGGCCGATGCAAATACCGATAGTTTGTTTTTTCTTATGGATAAAAAATGTAATTTCTCATTTGCTACACTATAATATTAGAGGTTAAAATTAACAACAGAGCTAATTGCTATTTATTTACAGATATAATATTTACACTCAAATAAAAGCTGAAATGTTTGTATAGGCTAACTCAGTTACACATATAAGGTAGTTTTCATAAGCACTTGCCTTCATGGCAAATTTATTCAAACATGCATATATAATTAACAGTAAATAAGCTCCTCTCTAGTTTTTTTTTTTTTTTTTTTTAAGCTAACTAACAAACGGATGACTTTCCTGAGGTAAATGCAACATTAAGTGAAATTGTTCACAAGCTTCACAAGCAAGTTTTCAATCTTTCCACGGTTGAAACACAGATTGAGTGATTACATGAGACATGATACAGATTTCGGTAAGTTGTACTGTAACTTTCACCTTACCTTCTGATATTCATGCATGTTTTTCTAGATATAATTTGTATTGAAGTGGAAGAATAGACTTGCGCTCCGCACTGCTGCTTGAACTGAGGCACTGTCACGTCACAGAAAAGAGCGTCAAAACGCCATTTATTGTTTGAATTTCGTGATAAAGATGACACTGTTTCTTTTTAGAAGTAACAAAGCACAGAGCTATTTGCGATTAATTGGGTGAGAGGCGCGCTACAAATAATGTTTAGTAGCTATAGACCTTATTCAGAGCGGTGCCATGACAGGTATGAAAGTGAGGCTGTGAGGGATAAGCCGCTTTCCGACCGGAGGAACCTTTTCACAGTTCCTAGAACTATTGGCTAAAGTACCCGGATGTCGGCGTGTTCGCACCGCAGGAACTAGGAACGATTTTAGTTCTAGGAACTCCATTTGGAGGAACTAATTTAGGTCCTACTTCAGAGTAGGGTCTAAACCAGCACTGTAGGAACTACCCGTGACGTTAGTGTACGCTGATTTGCCGAACGCACGCGGAGCACCAGCACCCGCCATTTTTAAAACAGCTAGAATGTAAACACACAGATTATAGCCTATATATTTACTCCAGAAACTAACTATACAAACATGGAAAACAGTGATAGATGGGCCTCTAAACCTTTATGCTGAAGAGAAAATCCAACGCAACTTTGAGGGGACCAAGCCAAACATGATTATGTTTATCTGCCCAGCTAGCAACACTGGACATCAACCACACGGCATAGGCTAATAACCTTTTTTTTAATATACTGTCTACTTTCTATAACAGTTCTATCTAATAACAGTTCTATCTAATAACACATTAAACAGTACTGTTAGACAGATCGCTAACAAATAAACACAGAGAATGCGAGCATTGTTTGCTCTGGCGTTCTCAGCGCCGCCAAAATAAAGGTCCGTCGCGCCGTCAAAATAAAAAAGTCACCGTGCTTGCGTCACTCCCTTACCCCTCCTACCAGTTCCTATGGCCGCTTGGCCAGTGCGAACGCAAACAGCAAAACTGAGTTTGGGGGAGAGTAGTTCTTAGAACTGTTTAGAAGTGGACAGTTCCTAGAACTAAGTTCCTGTAACTACTTGGTCGAAAAGCGGCTATAGTCTTGCCTTGTTTCCAATGGCATCCGCTGTAAAAAGCTCCTAGATTACTTACAATTTTCCACAGCTTATATTGTCGGGAGTTTTTTTGTCAACTGAAATGTCTTGGAAATATATTTTTCCAGTGTTTCATGAGCAGAACAATCCAAAAACACATTAAATAACAGTAGGCTACAGCCCGTCCCTCACAGCCTCACATTAAAAATCAAAAATGGCGCTGCTGTGAATAAGGTCTATAGGGAAAATCTGGCAACCCTGGCTTGAACTACGGGTGATAGGGTCAAATAGAGTCTGCTTCTATGTAGCTGTTTTTAGCTGTTAATGCGTCATTGTCACATTAACTTGCCCTAACTAACTCAACATGAGAGATTTTCTTCACACACAGTGTAAGTTGCAGTCCGTAATGTTTTACTGCACCCTTTTGATTGACAGGATATAATCGGCCCTGATCATCGGCTGTTTTTAAACAATCGACCGATGGGCGATACTAGTGAAAATAATTGCTTTTATCGGCCGATACCGATTGTTGGCAGATACATCGGTGCATCTCTACTAAATATCAATATTTTTGACTACACTACTAAGGCTCAGTAGGTTATATTATATAACCGTAACATAACAGTTATGTTATAGTTATATTTAGATGCACTTTTGAATATGCAAGATAAGTAAACAAAAACAAAACAATTAACAGAATGTATTGGTTTACATTCAAATGAAAGTCTTTTACTTGATGTCACTTACTTCAAAACTTTTTTTTTTATATTTAAATATCTTATAGTAATCTGATATTTACTATTGACTAGAATCTGTTCCTGTATGTTTCCCACAATGCATAACATGATGCAACTGAAAACAAAAACTAACGTGGTTACTGCTTTGTTTGTGGTGTTCATTTATGGTCATGCCATTTTGCTCACTAACCTCTCATTAGGATAATTACTGTCAGACTCTGCCTTCATATGCTGTAATATGAGAGCTTGTGATAAAGAGAATGTGTGCTGATGGAGCAGTGATGGGCTGAACTGCTGACTCATGTTTGGCATTAAAGAATGATCGTCCCCATAGGGTCTTAATGGGAGATGTGGCATAGGGCTTCTATGACCCTCTGCAAGCTGTCCCTGAATCACGAGGATCGTTGCTTCTGTGCATCTTATTTACAAATGAATGGGGCTCATTATGTAACTGTCTGGATTCATAATGGATGTGTCAGTTCTTTTGAGGGGGTAATGTAATTTGACATTTTAAAGAGACATTTATCACAGGTAGCATCAACATGCGCTTAGAGAGATTCATAAAACAGAAACCTTGTTTTTGGAGATATGTTTCTAATAGAGCTGTCAATTGATTATTTAATTATATGATCTTTTCATGTCATTATTTGCTGAGAAGAAATACAGAAGCTAAATACATTATTAAGACAGGCCATAAAGCATTGAAAAAAAGTTCTGTCTCTTTAGTATTTAAAAATAGTTAATTTATCTGAACATACGCAGTCTGGGACCTTTGCCATTTCAATAACATAAAACTGAGATTGACTAAGATAATGTTTACTCTCATCTTTGAGATATTCTTGGAGAGTTTCATTTAATTTCTCACATGTTTCAGCTGTACTTGTTGAGCTGTTAGTCAGATGGAGTATGTCTCGCTGAGCACAGGCTGGGTGATTGTGTGTTGAATGCTGACTGCTGCCCCAGTGCTTCTTCTGTCAACTTTAATCTTGTAGTCTCTGTTCTCGTTGTCCCCACAGCGCACTGCTTATCCGCAGAGTGATGTCATTTGTCCTGACTTGCTGTCCCTTAGAGACAGTGGTACAGAAACACCAGTAGAGTTTTGGGCTTTCTCTTTTGCTTCTTTCTGAAACTTACTTTTTGGCCTCCTATTTTGATGTGCATATAGTATCCGGTAACCAGGGCCGGAGTGGGGCCACTTTTCAGCCCGGGAGTTTCAGGCCCAAGACCGGCCCACTTTTTCCATGGTGGAATTCCAAATTAGCACTTTTTCCAAATTGGATAAATGAAGCAACAGTTCAGCTCTTACTATTGTGTAGTTTGTATTAAAGGGATACTCCAATTTAAAATGAAAATTCTGTCATCATATACTCACCCTCATGTTGTTTCAAACCTGTATGAATTTCTTTCTTCTGCTGAACACAAAGGAAGATATTTAGAAGAATATCAGTAACCAGGCAGTTTCTGGTCTCATTGACTTCCATAGTAGGAAAAAATATATACTATGGAAGTCAATGAGACCAGAAACTGTCTGGTATTTAAAGTAACACTAAGTAACTTTTCAACCTTTATAATATATTTCCAAAATCCTTGTGATGGTACATCGACTTAAAATAGGTTGAATGACACGTCTGCCATAGCCTGACGGGGTTTGTATAGTTTTTAATCGTACTTTTAAACTTCGGGGTTCGGGTAGTAACCCCAGCGCACAAAAAGAACTACAAAATTCGACTGCTTTATGGCATAGGCTACCTCACTTCCCCCAACACGTCCTCACATGCTGTTGGACTTGTAAGTATATTGCTTATATTGTATATCACTCGGACAAGCACCTGGCGTTCTTGTTGATGGATTAGTAGACATCTTCGGAGGCTAGCTGTGCTTGTTCGATGTCCGACGATTTGTAACGCGTTGTGTTTATTCCCCAATCGCACTCGTGTAACTGTCTGTCACACGTTCTACCGTCCACAGCATTACTTGATAGACAAAAATAGGACAAGAATGAGCTCAAACAGAAACAACCCGCTTACGGGGTGTTCGAGGCGCACATACAATACAGACTGCCGAAAGTTAAACAGGGCGCGCGCAGCTCTTAAAGGGGCCACACCTTATTTCCACTCGTTACAGCTTCTATCCGACTGAACGGGGACCGGTATACAGGGGGGAGGGAATCAGGCCGTGAGTGAAGGGACTGCTCTGCGTGAGTGGTATTTACGACAGTAACGTTAAATACAAGTAGTCCACAGCGACTCTAGGGGTCGTTGTTTGACCAAAACGGAAATCCTACATAGTGGGGCTTTAAAATATCCCGTATTTAATAACTTACTCTCATAACATTAACGTTAGCCCTTCCATCGGACCTGTCAGTCTCTGTACTATTGTCCTGTTGCTACCCCCTTGCCCTTCCAGCGAAACAGATGTTTTCAAAGCATGAGAAACCCGGAAAAAACGGAAGGGTTGACAGCTACAAACTACACTTTTTTGCCGATTTTGTCCACATACCGGTCCCTGGCTTCCCTATTTAACGTATCCCCGTAAATTCCACATCCTTTTCGGGACTTTAACATCTTTTTTCTTTTTTTCTTTCTCCCAACTCTGCTTCTCCTCGTTCGACTTGCTGTATGTTTACATTCGCGAGGCATCAACATGGCCGCCACGCCAAGTAATGACGTCACGACGCCCAAGCCATGCAACTAGGCCTAATCCAAACCTAATTTAATCCTATAGTAAATACATGTTGTTAAGTAATATTACTCCAGTGATATGTGGCTCAACATTCAAACAAACACCGGTGTGTTGCTGTTAGCAGTGTGGCGCTATCCCAGAAACCCTCCCTCTTCCATAATTACACTTTAACAATAACACCTTAAAATAAAGTGTGACATAGTGTATAAAATTACCCTTTTGCTACATTTGCTAATAATGGGTACATTTTGAAAATCCATCAGTCATAAGTTTTTAATGGCCATGAAACTATTTTTCTTATTATTTCCTTAAATTATAATTCTATGTATATGACCATGTATTTATTTAGCTGTTATTTGAAGTAAAAAGAAAAGAAAATTAATATTCTGAAGTTATGACAACATTAGAAAAGAACTTGAGAACAGTAGAAAAGAACTTTGTTAAACATTTGATGGTCAATGTTTCTTCTATGTAAAGGCTTTTAGAAGACACATAACAATAATTTAGTTTTATTTATTTATTTAGAAATTGATTGATTTTAATGTTTTTAAAAGAAGTCTCTTACATCGTGTCTACACTGGACACAACAGTTGTCGCAACAGCTTGAGGCTGTCTACACAGGATGTGATGTAGCTACTGTTGCAAATTCATTTGTTCTTCATGCCAGAAAGAGCACGAGCGCTTGAAGTATGTCAGAAATAGAATGGGGCATCTGTTTACTGTAGGAGACTGGGTCTGTTGAGTCGCACCGCATCCAGTGTAGACAGCATCGCTCATTATAATGTGTTCTATTATCTTTTGTCGATTCACGACGCTTGTGTCCGATGTAGGCATGGTGTTATGCTCCTCAAGGCTGCATTTATTTGATTAAAAATATAGTAAAAAGGACTTCCGGTTATGGAGTGGTACTGAGAAGACGCGAGATAACGACCCTCCTAAAAATTTGTATCTAAATCCTTCAAGCTTGCTTAAAACTTTGATACTTCGTTTGATATTTAACACATACAAGTTTAACAACCGAAATGGCACCGAGAAAGAAGAACAAAACTCAGGAAAAAGTATATAACGAGGCTCAAGAGATGTCGCAGGATTCTGATAACGCAGACGAATTAAAAGAGACAGAGGAAGAGGACGACGGCGAACCTACGAAAGTAACTGAGTCAAACCCTAGTAATGCAGATGTGTTACAAGCCATTAAAGAAATGGACAAACGAGTTACAAACAAAATTGACGGCGTCATGTCAGCAATCAAAGAGGTGAATGAACGCGTGAAGGAGGCCGAGGAACGCATTTCTGGAGCGGAGGATGAAATCGTTAAACTCAGTACTCGCGCAAATTCCCTTGAATCACAAATTAAGAAACTGACTGACAAGGTGGACGACATGGAAAACAGAAACAGACGGAACAACTTGAGGTTGGTGGGTTTGCCGGAGCGGGAAGAGGGAGGCGATGCGTGTGCGTTTTTGGAGGCCTGGATTCCAAAAATATTGGAAATGGACTCGAGTACATCGTTAATTATAGAACGCGCACATAGAGTCGGCCCACAACGAAACATGGATCCTGGGAACACAAGACGAGTTACCAGTACACCACCAAGAACACTTATAATGAAGTTTCTAAACTTCAAGCAAAAAGAACAGGTGCTTAGAGTGGCCAGGTCCAAGGGAGTGATTTCATACAAGGAACACACTCTTCGTTTTCATCCAGATGTTTCGGCTGAAATTCACAGGAAACAAAGAGCGTATGATGGAGTGAGACAGAAGCTGCGAGAGAGAGGAATCGGTAAACATAGGATCATATATCCCGCTCGTCTACTTCTTACTCATCAGGAGAAATCAAGGGTGTTTGACACACCGGAGGCAGTCGAAAGCTTCATTGAAGAATTAGACACAGAATAAAGGTGGGCTCAATCCAGTTGGACTACTTGAATCCTGAATGTAGATGTAAAATAATTCAGATCATATACCATGAACGTTATCCTCTTTGGTATGAAGACTCGGTAGTGATTAATGGAGTCTAATTTGTGAAATAATAATCAAAGGTATTCGGGTGTTATTGTTCTCTGGAAATGTGAAAAAGTGTGTTTATAGTTTGATATAATAGGTGAGAATAATGTTACAAATAGGGTTGTTTGTCACAAATATAGACAAGTACCTGATAGTTCCTCACGAGTGTGTGGACCAATCAGAGCCATATATGGAGAGAAAGGGGTGGGGGGTTAAACGCAGTAGTATGGACGCTACTGGGGAAATCGGGGTTGATGTGGAATGTTCTTTAATATTAGGAGTGTTGTTAATTATTGTTTATATTTTTATTTTTTGCTTCTCAGTATTTAAGATTGTTGATTTTGTAAAAGGCAAAATACCTCTTAATAGGAAATGTAACAGATCATGGGGGAGACAGGGAATGTAAAATTTGTAACTTGGAATTGTAGAGGACTGGGCAATATTAAAAAAATAAAGCAGGTAATGGATAGAATCAAACAATTACAAACACAAATACTATTTCTTCAGGAAACTCACATGGTAAAAAGTGAAACAATTAGGATTCGTCGGAGATGGCAAGGGCAAGTGTTTGCTGCTTGTCACACTTCTAATGCAAGAGGAGTAATGATTTTAATTCATAAATCAATCCCAATACAGGTTCAGAAAGTAATTAAGGATACACTAGGAAGATATATTGTTTTACAATGTTTATTTTTGTCAGAGAAGATAAATTTAATTAACATTTATGGTCCAAATGATGACAATCCTACATTTTTTAATGATTTGTTTTTGTTAATTGCTAATTTGCCTGGATACTATATTATAGCAGGGGATATTAATTGTGTACTAAATCCTACTAAAGATCGTTCAACAGGGTTTGATAAAACGCATACTAAAGCCAGGAAAGTGATACAGGAATTTATGAAAGACCTTAATTTATTAGATGTTTGGAGGGATCTTAATCCTACAGCAAAATCATATTCCTGTTATTCTGGTATGCATCAAACACACTCACGCATTGATTACTACCTAATTTCCGCACAATTGGTTAACAATATAACAGACTGTAGTTATCACAGTATAGTCATATCTGACCACGCAGCAGTATCTTTATCATACAAAATTACAAAATTTATAAAAAATCCCCCTAAATGGCGTTTTCAGATTGGATGGCTTCATGATTCTGAGTTTGTAGAATATATGAGCAAACAAATTGATTTGTATTTTGAAATTAATAAGTCTGAAACATCTGCTTGCATTAGATGGGAAGCATTCAAAGCTTTTATTCGAGGACATATAATTGGGTTTTGCAGTTCAAAAGCTAGGAAATCTAGACAAGAAATGAAACAATTAGAAGATCAAATAAAAAAACTAGAAAATAATATTTTTCAGAAAGTCATAGATACAGCAGAAGCAAAGGAGAAACTTTTACTACTTAGGTCCCGATATAATGAATTGTCGGCAAGTAGAGCAGCGTCAAAAGTTTTAAGGTTGAAACAAAAATTCTATGAATATGGAGATAAAACAGGACGGTTACTTGCTTGGCAAATTCGACAACAACAAACAGAGCGTACAATCACAACAATTGAGAGTTCAAATGGAAATATAGTTGACCCTGGAAAGATCAATGAAGCATTTAGAACTTATTATGAAAAATTGTATAGTTCAGAGTGTTCACTAAATGTAGATATCCAGATGCAATTTTTAGATAGTCTAAATATACCTCAGATTTCAGTTAAAGAAAAGAACAAACTAGATGAAGACCTCACATTACAAGAAATTGCAGAAGCCATCGACTCTATGAAATCAGGAAAAGCTGCGGGTCCAGATGGACTTCCTATAGAAATTTATAAGACGTTTAAAGAAAAGTTGCTAACTCCTTTTATGGAAATGATAGTAGAGGCGTATCATCAAGATCTTTTGCCTACATCAATGAGAGGAGCTTTAATTACATTATTACCGAAACCAGGAAAAACAAACACAAAGTGTGAAAATATGCGGCCAATTAGTTTGTTAAATTCAGACACAAAAATATTAAGTAAAGTTCTAGCAAAGAGGTTAGAAGGTACGTTATCAAATTTAATAGGAGAGGATCAAAATGGTTTTATAAAGCATAGGCAGGGATTTCACAATGTTCGGAGAGTCCTAAATATTCTTTATGAACAGAAGGGTGAACAAGATACTGCTCTACTAGCATTGGATGCCGAAAAGGCCTTCGATCGGGTTGAATGGTCTTATTTGTTTGATGTATTGGTTAGATTTGGTTTCGGTGAAAGGTATTGTAGGTGGGTTAGATTACTTTATAATAGTTCTACAGCAGAAGTATTGACAAATAATATTGTTTCAAAGCCATTTAGTGTATCAAGAGGGTGTAGACAAGGTTCTCCCCTTTCTCCTCTACTTTTTGCCATCTCCATAGAGCCTTTTGCAATAGCAGTAAAAAACCATGCGGAATTAACAGGTATTAAGATTAGAGAGATAGAACATAAAATTGCGTTATTCGCTGATGATGTCATTCTTTTCCTAAAGCAACTTGATACATCAATACCTGCTTTATTAGATCTTATCAGTACATTTGGAAGAATTTCTGGATACAAAATTAACAATTCTAAAAGTTCTATTCTATATCTAAATGAGATCGACAGACAGCAACCTAGTAATTGTGTTGCAACCTTCAATATTGTTGATTGTTTTACCTACTTGGGTATAAAAATTGTACCAAAACTAGAGGATGTAGTGCAAGTTAATTATGATCCTCTTCTTGAAATTGTTAGTAGATCTATAGAAAGATGGATGCCCTTACACATATCTTTAATTGGTCGAATAAATATTTTAAAAATGAATATTTTGCCAAAATTTTTATATTTATTCCAGAACATTCCTCTGCCTCCCCCTAAGCATCTATTTCAACGACTTAAAAAAACGTTCACCAAATTCATTTGGAATAACAGATGTTCCAGACTCCGTCTAACACTTTTATATTTGCCATATGATAGAGGAGGGTTGCAGTGTCCTAATTTTCATTGGTATTATTGGGCTGTGCAACTTAGAACAATTATGTTTTATTTTTTATCTCAGGACTGCCCACCATGGGTGGATATGGAATCAGCTGCCACTAAGGCTGGCCTGCCTTTAAATTTATGTTTATATTCATCAGAATTGAAAGATCTTAAAAAAAAAATTTCCAATCCCATAGTTATAAATATGATTTCCGTATGGTTTGACGTGAAAAAATATCTAGGTGTCATCTATCCTTTATCTTGTTTTAGTCCCATTTGGGGCAATGAAAAATTTAAACCAGGCAGATTAGACGCAGGCTTCAAGATTTGGGCTGATAAGGGCATTCGAAAGATAGCAGATTTATATGTTAACAATACTCTTATGTCATTTGAGGAAGTAGTTAATACATACAATATTCCTGCAAAACATTTCTTTAAGTATTTACAAATAAGAAACTTTATCCTCAAATCACAAAATAACTCCCTTGATATACCATCATTGTCTATCTTGGAAAAAGAAGTGACAAGAAATTGTTTTAGTAAAGGTTTAATTTCTTCATTATACAATATGCTGATGTCAGGATCAAAGGAGTCTTCAGATTATAAATTGGAAGCTTGGAGATCGGATCTTAAGGTGGATATTTCAATGGAGGACTGGATGGAAGCATGCAAGGAAGCTCAATCACTAATAATGAACACACGTCTGAAACTGCTACAATATAAGTGGTTGATGAGGATTTACATAACTCCAGTTGTATTACATAAATACAATGAAAATATCCCAGACACTTGCTTAAAATGCAGTGGCTTTAAAGGAACATTATATCACTGTATATGGGAGTGTGAAGAACTTAAGAAGTTTTGGAAAGGTGTGAAAGGAATGATAGAAAATATCCTTGATGTTAACATACCACTGTCACCTTTAATCTTTTTATTTCATTTATACCCTAAGGAGATCAAGTTAAAGAAAACAGAGCATATATTTATAAATATATGTATTCTTCAAGCAAAACGGCTTATTTCTTTAAATTGGAAAAGTACATGTGCACCAAGTATAGGTCGTTGGCTGAAAGAGATGGTAATAAACATGTCAATGGAAAAGATAACCTATATATTAAAAAATAAATGTAAAATTTTTGATGGAGTTTGGGGACCTTTCAAATTGTTTGTAAAATGTGGTGGAGTTGGAAATGTTTTGATAGAAGACTAAGAAAAGAGGTGGTATTGTATGGTGTTGTATATTAATGTAAAATACTGAGAAGCTTTTGGTTTTGTTTTGTTTTGTTTTGTTTGATTGTTTGTTGATTTAAGTTTTATCTGGTACATTGAAATGTGTATGTACATGTGTATAGTTAAAATGCAATAAAAAGGAATAAAAAAAAAAAAAAAAAAAAAAAATATAGTAAAAAAATCTTAATCTTATACCGGTAGAGTATAATATATTGATGGTGTTTGAAATTCTGTGCTTATTACATACGTATGTCTAGGTTATTTAGATAAATCCCGAATCAACAGTTTCTTCCATTTCAAATTCAAAACCTCTTTTAGAAAAACATAAAAAAAAAACAGTTTCTGTCTGTGTTTTTCAGCTGTATGCTGTGCAGAGGTGGAGGAGCGGTTGATAAACTATTTACTCTCCCCTGACCGATACAACAAGCTGATCCGGCCGGCGATCAACAAGAGCCAGCAGGTCACCATTGCAATCCAAGTGTCCCTTGCCCAGCTCATCAGTGTGGTGGGTTGAAACGTGAAAAGCTGCCTCACATTGCTTATTTGATTATATCGATGTTATATGTTAATGTTTGTATTTCAGAATGAAAGAGAGCAGATCATGACCACCAACTGTTGGCTTACTCAGGTATGAGCAGTGGAACTTTTTTTGTGTTTGGGTAGTATTTTTTTTCTTTCTAAGGCGTGTGTCTTTTGCAGGTATGGAATGATTACCGGTTGATGTGGGATCCAGAGGAGTATGAAGGGATTAGGAAAGTCCGTCTTCCTTCCCAGCATATATGGCTGCCTGACATTGTCCTGTACAACAAGTGAGAAACTTTCTAGCACTTAAAGTACACCATGGAATTTTGTTCTGATTTTATTTGAACTTGTTAACACTTAAAGGGACAGTTCACCCAAAAATGAAAATTCTGTCATCATTTACTTTACACTCATGTCATTCTAAACCTGAATGACTTTCTTCTGCAGGAAACAAACTGTTGACAATTTTTCACACTGCACTTAATCCCGAGTTATTGTTGTTCTATAGACTGCCTTTAAGCCCGGGTAAAGGAATGTTTCACATTTGTAATTTAGAAGTGGGGTTAGCAAACCCTGCTCCAGAGCAGTGTTAGCACTGCTTTTGTGGTGTTACTCATGGGCTGTGGACAGTCAGGGAAACAAAGCATGTTGTATAAACAGTAGTTTCTGTGTTTGAGGGGAAAAATGGCGACAGAAAACACGACAATTGGACTGAAGAGACCGTTTCATTCTTACCTTTATAGACCTAGGGTTAACTATTTAAATTATGAAAAGCCCTAAAGTCAGTGGGGTCAAAAACCACACTGGACCTCATTGACTTTCATTTGCATGGGCAAAAAAAAGAAGTAATTTTCAAAACATCTGTTGTGTGCTGCTGAACTATCTCTTTAAATAATTTAGAGGAGGTTTTATTTATGCAAAGGTTGAATCCTTATTAAAAATACAGGTGGCAGCAGGTTTTGTAATCTTTCTGTAATCTATTTTGTAATCTTTTTACAATGCTGCATCGACGCAGGATTTGGGCAGGGTTTAACTTTGTCCAAGGACAGTTATTTTGCGTTAATCTCAGGAACATGATGATGCAAAAATAGTAAATATGCAAAAATAAACACTCTGGATAATATTATCAGCTTTGAGTTTCACTCAAAATAGGATACTTAGCTTTTTATTTTATTTAAAACAACAAATTTAAAACAATGTGTTTGTCATTTTTAGTGCTGATGGGACATATGAAGTGTCTTTCTACTCCAATGCAGTGGTGTCAAATAACGGTGAGGTTGCCTGGCTACCACCAGCCATTTATAAGAGTGCCTGTAAAATTGAGGTCCGGGACTTTCCCTTTGACCAGCAAAACTGCACACTCAAGTTCCGCTCATGGACTTATGACTACACAGAAATCGACCTCATCTTGCTGTCAGACTTTGCTAGCCGAGATGACTTCAAGCCAAGCGGTGAGTGGGATATTGTCTCCTTGCCTGGTCGCAAAAACGAAGACCCTAATGACATCACGTATTTGGATATAACTTACGATTTTATCATCAGACGCAAACCTCTGTTCTACACCATTAACCTAATCATCCCCTGTGTTCTTATCACTTCACTGGCCATCTTAGTTTTTTACCTACCGTCAGACTGTGGGGAGAAGATGACTTTGTGTATTTCTGTTCTTTTGGCCTTAACTGTGTTCCTCTTACTGATTTCCAAAATCGTACCTCCAACCTCACTCGCTGTGCCGCTCATTGGAAAGTACTTGATGTTTGCAATGGTGTTGGTGACTTTTTCAATTGTTACAAGTGTGTGTGTGCTAAACGTGCACCATCGGTCCCCAAGCACACACAATATGCCCAAGTGGGTCAAATACTACTTCCTGAGCCGTTTGCCTGATTTTCTCTTCATGCGACGACCAGGAGAGTCCAACAAACGAGAGAAATTCCGCATGAAGCACGAGCAGTGCTCTTCATCTGATCTCCCAGCAAAAAGTGAGACTGATGAGACTGATTCTACCTTCTTTGTCAATGAAGATTCTGCCAAACACATTGGTTGGAGACCTGGAGAGTTGCAGGAAAACACAGAGTTTCGCAAGCGAATGGCAGTAAAGTGCCCTGTGGACATCGAGGAGGCTGTGAAGGGAGTCCGATACATTGCTGACAAGATGAAGAGTGAGGATGATGATGAAGGGGTGAGTGCTGGATTGGCTTTCACTCAAATATACTGAAAAAAAAAAGATCAGGGTGGACCAAATTAAATTGAGGACATCTGTTCTCAGTGATTTAAACTAATAATATGAATAATAATTTTATATATATATATATGTGTAAAATAAAAATATTTTAAATAAAAATACATTTTTAACAATATATTCTAAAATTAAAAAATCTCTATATATATCGTGTATGTGTGTGTATATGTGTATATATATATTCAAACAGATGAATGAAATATATATATATATATATATATATATATATATCTACATACACACACACATATATATATATATATATATTCATGTTTATATGTATGTATGTATATATATATATATATATATATATATATATATATACTGTATGTATATATATATTTCATTCATCTGTTTGAATATATATACACATACACACACACGATATATATAGAGATTTTTTAATTTTAGAATATATTGTTAAAAATGTATTTTTATTTAATATATTTTTATTTTACACACACATATATATATATAAAAAAAAATATATATATGTGTGTGTAAAATAAAAATATATTAAATAAAAATACATTTTTAACAATATATATATATATATATATATATATATATATATATATATATATATATATATATAATATACACATATACACACACACACGATATATATAGAGAATTTTTAATTTTAGAATATATTGTTAAAAATATATTTTTATTTAATATATTTTTATTTTACACATATATAAAATAAAATATATATTTATTTTATCTATATCTATATCTATATATATATCTATGTGTATATATATATATATATATATATGTGTATATATATATATATATATATATGTATATATATATATATATATATATATATATATATATATATGTATGTGTGAATGTATGTATGTATGTGGGCCGTTTTATATATTTTAGTATGCTTACAAAATTAACTACAATTTTACAACAACCACCCACGCAAAATGAATTCCTGGTTTTGGTGCACACCTCATGTATATGCTAAATAATAATCAACACTATAACACGGGCACTACTAAACAATACAGATCATTTCTTTTGAGTTTTTCAGATACATGTATTTCACAAATTAATTCAAATTAATCAGTGCATATTCTGTCTTTCTCACAGATTGTCGAGGACTGGAAATACGTGGCTATGGTGATTGACCGTCTGTTTCTCTGGATCTTTATTTTAGTGTGTGTTACAGGAACCCTCGGCCTCTTTACGCAGCCGCTCTTCAAGAGCTATAACACACCCAGCACTGATGATTTGTAGATCACTTAAAGTCAGACCAGCTTCAACCCAACCCACATATGTTTATTTTCAGTGCACACCCCACAACCCAGACTTATCATGAACTTGACATGACATCCTGCTTATTTTAGTAAATACTGTAGCAAACCGAACAATGGACTTCAAACCTGACACATTTCATAAAGCGTTAAGCTCTGTGTACCATTCAATGCACAATGACACAAAGTTCTTAGATGGCATTGAGTCAGAGCACAATACTGGACACACACTGAATATTTATCTGCCTCTAACACTGACCCGAGCTCAAAAACCCTTCAGAGCTGTCATTCATCCACAACATTTAGCCCAGGAGGCCTCAGCATTCTCTAACCTTTCATAGAAAATAACTCCCCAAATCCCCAAATGGCTCCAAACCAACACTCCTCTTGACTTGATTTGTCAAAACTGTTTTTCTGAAACGTATTCTAATTTTCAGAAATTCTCAAAATGTTCATGTGCAGGATGAGGAACTCATTATAGACCTGAAACCTGTTTAAGATGCTTTGATGCATCAAGACTACAGTGTATACTGTCTTTTAATATAAGTCAATCCTAGCTCAAAAGAGACGTGGCTATAATAATAATAAAAATAATAGTAATAATAAGCTGTTTACTGGAACATAGATTTCACACCTGTACACACATGCATGTACCGTTCTTTAACACACATTTTCAAGACCCCCCCCCCCCCCCCCCCCCCCCCCCATTATACTGTTAGATTGGTTTAAAAGTTACATAGGCAGCTTCCTGCAACAGCATTTTGATTGACAGATTTACAGACAGATTTTTGAACGTGCTGTCGTTGGAATTACTGATGAGTGCTTAACATATAATTATCATGTCATTTTATTATGATGATTATGTGATATATTAAGAGATGTAAATTAAAACCATAAAAAATTGTGTCATGTTTGCGCTTTCATTTACGTACATTTTACTGCTGATGTGTAGTATGCATATAATTCATTTTTCTTTAGCCATAAGGGCAAGGAAAAATCTCTTCAGGTAATTTGGTAACACTTTACAATAAGGTTTCATTTGTTAACTTGAACTAACCACGAACAGTATTTCTACAGCATTTATTAATCAGTAACACTTAACAATAAGGTTAATTAGTTAACATTAGTTAACTATCTTAGTTAACATGAACTAAGAATAAACAATACTTCTACAGCATTTATTAATTAATATTAGTTTCAACATACATTATTCAAATCAAAGGTTGTACTTGTTAACATTAATTAATGCACTGTGAACTAACATGAACAAACAATGAACAGCTGTATTTTTATTAACTGACATTAATAAAGATGAATGAATACTGTAACAAATGTATTGCTCATTGTTAGGTCATGTTAGTTAATACATTAACTAAGATGAATCGGTAACACTTTACAATAAGGTTCATTAGTTAACATTAGTTAATGTTAATTTCAACATTTACGAATATGTTTGTAAATGTTATGTAATATTATATTTGTATTTAAAAGTTTCGTCTGGTAACATTAGCTAGTGCACTGCGAACTAACATGAACTAACTTTTTATTAACAGTTTGACAAGCAAGAGTCTTTTTAAAATATTGTGCTAAATACACTGTGATATAAAACCGTAAAATAACACTAGAAAAGAGAAACAATGTTAAACAATGTTTTTTTTCTGTGCTTCCACATGACTGCTTTTACACTAGTAAAAACAAAAACAAAGCATGCATCTGCGGTGCAGAAGGGGGCCTTTTCCTCTTCTCATTACTTTAATCACCAATCATTCTTGCTGCGGTTTAGGACTGCATTATTGCTGTATTCATTTCTCAGGACTCTGAGATACTTTTAGTGTTTTTTCAGTGTTAACTCATCATGACTGTGGCTCTGCTGATCTGACAGTTGGAGACAGTGAAGTCAGGGGAGTGTGCAAATGGAGACTGAGATGCATTATTTAAAGGAGTGTATGCATATTTAAGTCATTTTCCAGTCTGTTTTGCTGTCTTCTAAAGACAGCAGTCTATGTTCAGATGCATGCAGACATGCAGTGTGGATGAAGGAAGCTAATAAGCATAGAATGTGAGTCAGCAACCATTAAATCATGATGCCAAGTGCAATAATGCCAACGTAGACTTCACTTGACTTTGCTATTGCAATGCTGTTTTCTGATTGTATCAGTGCATTTTTGATTTCAACTGAGAGTTCTGATGTGTATCAGAACATTTGACCATGTTTTTGTTATCCAGTGAAGTTTTTCCCCATGTTGCGAATGATACAGAATAACATGCAATGGCGTGAGAGAAAAGTGACACAGACCCTCACGGAGGCCACAGCTGGTTCCAACTGGAGCAGAAAATCATCTGAGCTCAGACAGTAGCCATGAATGCTGAGGAGATATGTTTGCCTGAGCTGCTGCTTGGACTCAGTGTGAGGGTTTACACAAGAGACGCCGCTGAGTTTTTATTTTAATTTGTCTGCAAGGCTGTTGTAAACAAACACTCTCTACACGAGTGCATATAACAAAAAGAAACATAAAAAAAAATGTTTATACAAAACTGGCCAAAGCTGAAGAAAAGCTATTCTTATCATCAGCTGCAGCATAACATTCTGTATTTACAACAAATGACATAAGTGGTCAGTTGATATTCTTATTTTTCCTGGTCCAAAATCATCCATTCATCCATCCATCCACGTTTGTGTTTGAATGATGCAAAAAGAGTTGTTGACAACTATATTTCATTTTCATTTTTACATGCCTTTGTGCCCACATTCCCATGTCAAAAATCCATAAAAGGAAACATATAATACAACAACTTTACCATTTCTGGAACATATATTGAAAGGGTCTGTTATTAGTGTATTAAGATTGCTCTATCTATCTCATGCCTCATATAAATCATGCTCAAAATACATTCAAACTTATCAGTGGTTGCATTTGTGACCAGTGTGAGAAAACACAGCCTCGTGTGATTAATTTACATTAGAAAATGCATTTATTATAACTTTATGAAATTACTTCTTCAAAATGTCTATTATGTTTAACACATTTTTTATGTATTTAATATCTTAAATATTGTCTAAAAAAAGATTATTCTAAATAATTGCTTTGTTAAATGCAACTTTCAATAGGGTGTTGTTGACTAGCAATTTTTTCAATAATTTTAAAAAATCTTTTTCAATTTTTTTTTTTTTTTAATGCAATTTACGTTCACTTGAATTGTGCTGTTGTTGGCTGGCCCAAAAATGACACTCTGCTGCATTTTCTGTGGATGGTGGTGATCTACTTGGAGAAGCGATACATTCATCTGTCCCTTTAAAAACTGGCACGGTGCGCGCTCCTCCTCTCCTAGTGTGGGACCGGAGCGCGGGCGCGCGCACCTGAATGGATTCTCTCTGGGAGTGATTCGCTCCCATCCTCTGCTTTTACTAACAGCAAATAAAAACTACAAACTTGTATCACTTGCTATGAAAACTTGTTTTTAAAGAGCAATTAATGCGTTGTCACGTGTCACGCCAATATAAAATAGTTTCTTTCGAAATGACGTTGGCAGTCGTTGGTCTTTTCCCCCTGTTAATCAGCATCATCGCCGCCACGCCTGGTAAGTGCAAACCAATCCTTGTCTCTCTGCCCTGTAAAGTACTTTCTTGGTTATATTAGTGTGTTTAGCATCCTTTTTTATAGTTTATGAGTTATAGACTATAATGGATGTCACTAAAGAGATGAGTTATTTTATTATCTGAAATCAATTTGTAATCGTTAATTATTTATTATCAGAATGATTTATGTTCATGCCTTGCACATCTTGAATAAGTCGTTGAACAAAGTTTCGTTCAATGTATCAGCAATAAAATCTACAAATTATACGAAATCTTATAGATAGATAGATTTGTGATTCTTTGATTTACTTTAATGTATCTCAAAATGTGTTGCTGATGAGTGCACTTGTCCTCAGTTGAGGTCAGTAAACAATTTGTGGAGGACGCAGTGAGCGGACTTCTGCTGACTGCCATGTCTATGAAAGTGTCTGGTTTCTGTCTGTCCTTGTGTGTCATTACACTTAGTGTACTTAGTCTATGACTCTCAATTTTATAACAGGACTCTTTAATAGTATAACACTATTATTTGATCTACTATGTAACATTAATACCTTATCAATTGAGATAGTATAAACAGTGATTGTTGTAGAAATGATATCAATAATGTAATGTAATAAGTATGTGTGTTAGCAGCTAGAGAGTTTGTATCTCTGGCACAAAGAGAAGATGCTCTGCTCAGGGACTTGTTTCAGGGGTACCAGCGCTGGGTCAGGCCTGTTCTGCATGCAAACCACTCTGTGAAGGTCCGCTTTGGCTTGAAGATATCTCAGCTAGTGGATGTGGTAAGACAAACATACAGATCCAGCTATTTTAAACTTCATTTGGAAGCCTTACTGTGGACGGTACTCCGTTTGTCTCTGTCCTTGGTGCTGAAATACAGCAGATGGAGCTGTCCGTGGTTCTGAACGCTATTGACTTATTAAGTCAATACATCTCTCTACGTTAGGCATATATTAGGGGCATCTGCTTCCTTAGAGTCTATAAATAGAAAATATTGCCTTACTGCTGCTCTCCTCCTCCAACTTTTTTTCACATTCTCCTGGTTTTATTTTGCCTTGCTCTTTCTCTGAAAGGGTTTTTCTGTTCTGAAGGCTGAATTATTAAAAGTGCAGAGATCCAGTGAGCTTTCACATCTTTAACAGTGTGCACACACTCCACACAAATCCATCGGTGTACCATTTCCCTTTGTGATTAAATTATACAAAATAAATTGACAGGAATTCAGCCTGAAGAAAATATATTTGCTAAGTAAATGCTGCAGGTATTAATTTGAGCTAGATTGCTAGCTCAAACAAATGCATAGACACAAACTAACATCCAATGCAGTAGTGAGCCTGAATGAGCAAATAATGTGCTCTTTGGATAAAACCGTCTTCAGTCCATGATACTGACAGTCCTGAGAAATCTGTCAGCTTCAATGTGCATTTTATTAATTGTCGACAAAACAAATTAGTAATAATAAACAAAGTTGCGCCATTAGGGCTAATTGCATCTCTCCATGATAATAACAGTAAAAAAAGATGACGTCAACTTACTGTTGTTACATGTACATCTTGCAATTTGATTTACTTGATAAGGGCTCAGATGTGCCTGTTTGATGTTATTGATTTAAAAACTGCCTGAAGGCACAGGTGCCCAAGTGCCTCGTAATTCAGAGTATAAGATGGCTTTGAAAGTGGTTATGCTGGACGTTTATCAAAAGATATAGCCAAAGATTTTGAGGGCTATGGAAAATAAATAAAGACAGCTATTATTATCTGGGCTCCAGTCACCCCTCTCAGCACCACAACTGTCTCATAATCTCAAGAAAAATAGATAATCATATAATTCTGTTTTTTGATTGATGTCTTGTGGTTCTTTGTGCTCTTTTTATGGTGTATTACAACAGACTTTGGAAATGATTAGAATACAATCACTATTCACTAGAATTTAGACTTGACTTGAGTTATGCAAAATAATCACATATATTGAATCTCACATATATATCTCAGTTGTTTATGGTGTTATCTTTCTTTCTTCTCTGTTTATGAATTTAGGATGAGAAAAACCAACTCATGACCACTAATGTGTGGCTATGGCAGGTAAATAACATTTTTAATAATGTAAAAATGTTTCGCCTGGTAAATTAATATTAATTTGTTGTATTCAAGTCAAAAATATTATTTTTGCCCAGGCTGTAATACAAAGAAATTATGAACACATGCAAAAACAAGACAGAACCAATGAAATATAAACAACGGATTATGTTATAGTCAATGTATGCTTTTTCCTGTGAGCTTTTTGCTTTTCTTTGCATTTTGTTGTTGTTGCACACAATAAAACCTGTAGCTGTAGTTTACCCTTTTTTGCCAAATAATTTTGTCAGATAAATACCTTTTATTGAACATATTGAAACATATAAAATAATTTCCTAAAATTCTGATGGTACACATCCCCAAACATACATTATATATGCTTGTTTCTAGCAACATTATTGAAAATAACAGAAAATGCATATGATGTAAAAGACTAAATTAGCAGTTCTCTGCTAATGATACCGGACATTGACAATAGAAAAGTAATGAAACAAACATGGGAAAATTGGATATGCTTGTCATAATAAACTCTTTGTAGGAATGGCTGGATTATAAACTGCGTTGGAACCCTGATAATTATGGTGGCATCACCTCTATCAGAGTCCCGTCAGAGACCGTCTGGCTCCCAGACATTGTTTTATATGAGAAGTAAGTTTGTGTGGCTATCTAATACAACAGTAACTCATCATTTTGGAATATTAAACATGTCATCCTGTCCACTCACTTTTAGTGCTGATGGACGTTTTGAAGGCTCACTTATGACCAAAGTCATTGTGAGGAACAATGGCATGATCACTTGGACCCCCCCTTCCACCTACAAATCAGCCTGCACCATGGATGTGACGTTCTTCCCGTTTGATCGCCAGAACTGCTCTATGAAGTTTGGCTCTTGGACATATGATGGAAACATGGTTGAACTAGTGCTCCTCAACCAGCAGGTGGACAGAAGGGACTTCTTTGATAACGGCGAATGGGAGATTCTCAGTGCGACTGGGGTCAAAGGAAGCCGGCGAGACGGCCACCTCTTCTACCCGTACATCACATATTCGTTCATCCTGAAACGCCTTCCTCTCTTCTACACACTCTTCCTCATTATTCCATGCCTGGGCTTGTCCTTCCTAACAGTGCTGGTTTTCTACCTTCCGTCCGATGAAGGGGAAAAAGTCTCCCTCTCCACCTCCGTCCTGGTGTCTCTCACCGTCTTCCTCCTCGTCATTGAAGAGATCATCCCTTCTTCCTCTAAGGTTATCCCGCTGATTGGGGAGTACCTGCTTTTTATCATGATCTTTGTCACTCTCTCCATCATCGTGACCGTGTTTGTCATCAACGTACACCACCGCTCTTCAGCTACTTACCACCCGATGTCTCCGTGGGTGCGTACGCTGTTCCTCCAGCGACTGCCACATTTGCTCTGCATGAGGGGGAACACTGACCGCTACCAGTACCCAGAGCTGGAGCCCCACAGCCCTGACCTGAAGCCCAGGAACAAGAAAGGCCCTGAAGGAGAAGGTCAGGCTCTGATTAATATGCTGGAGCAAGCCACCAACTCGGTCCGCTACATCTCAAGTCACATTAAGAAGGATCATTTTATTAGAGAGGTAAGGACTTGAAAATGTCTGAAGATGAATGTAAAGTGAATGACTGCAAATATTAATAGAAATAAAGCTATTTTTAGATATACCTTAAAGTTTAAGTTCAGTTGTTACAAACAAACTTTCAAATAACAAACAAACAAATAAACATTTTATTCAGAAAGGATGCAATAAATTGATCCAAGTGACAGTAAAGACATTTACATTGTTATAAAAGATTTCTATTTTAAATAAATGCTGTTTTCACCTTTCTATTTATCAAAAAAAAAAAAAAAAAAAAAAAAATCCACTGTTTCCACTAAAATGAGACTTCTTTTAAAAGCATAAAAAATTACCCCAAGTTTCTGAACAGTAGTGTATAAATCTAAATATATTTATCTTGTCCAAAACACATTTAAAAATGCATTTTTTTTTTTTTATTGAATCTTGATTCAATAACATTCTGTAATATATTTTGCCATTTGAAAGTTTATATAAAAATGTATAAAACCATTTTCAGTTTGAAATTTTTTTTCTAAAGCTGCACTGAATACTTTATATATTTACCATATATTTTAAATATATTTTGGCCAGACAATTTATTATTTTATAAAGTTAATGATGTTTTGCAGTAATAAGGTTCCTCTGGCATACTGTTGATGCTAAGGATAAAGTCAGGAATAAAAATGTTAACGCTAATCAAGTGTTATGCTGACTATTATTTGATGATGAATATGGCAGTCGTGACAATTATGACGCAATGAATATTACAGTAAGGTCTCATTAGTTGCATTAACTAACACTGAGAAATACATGCGTTAAAGTATTAATAATAATACAACTGTTCAATGTTAGTTCATGTTCACTTCCATTAAATAATATTAACAGATACAATCTTTGATTTGAATAATACAGTAGCAACGGTTGAAATGAACATTATTTTTCATGGTTAGTTCCTGTTAACTATTGGAACCTTATTGTAAAGTGTTAGTGAATATTCTTTGGCTCTTGCAGGTAGTACAGGACTGGAAGTTTGTGGCCCAGGTGCTGGACAGGATTTTCCTCTGGGCATTCCTCACTGTATCTGTTCTTGGCACCATCCTCATCTTTACACCTGCCCTGAAGATGTTCCTGAGCTCACCCCCTCCTCCTTCTCCATGAGACGTCCAGAATTACAGTCAAATCCATCACATTACAAATGAGAATATTATTGTACTTCCAATAATAGTGCAGACAGCGCACATTACAATGTAGAAGTAATTTGTTCTTTCACTGCATTAAATACTCAGATTTATGATTAACATCATAAGATGACCAGCAATGTTAGTCAAATGTAAAATGTGCAGAGTAGCATCACCTGTCCTAAGTGATACAACATGCTGTTTACAACTTTATTTTGTAAGACATCTATTGTTTGTAGATAATTTAGTTATTCATTCTTTTTTATTTACAGACAACATTAAAAAACAGTTAAAAAAAAAAAAAAGAAAGAGAGAGAAAGCTAATCTTTTTTTGACCTGTGCAGGAAAACAATTCCACAGAATCAGAAGACTGTTTTGTCCATCTTTGAGAAGACACACCTCTGTTTGGTCATATGTTCCTCTCTTGATTCTTAATAAACCTTCTTCTCTTGGGCACATATTCCACAAGTTAAGCATTCAAACTGAGGAGCACAAAATAATACAACACGGTTCAGTCAAAAACACTAATATGGAAGCAACTTAACACTCCCTTTTTTAACATGTAACTACACTTGTTTTCTATATTGCTTCTGGTAAATCAAGTATTAGTTTTAATTAAGATATTGTATGAAAAGGGTCACCTTACCTTCCATAACAAGTAGAACAGCAAAGCTAGTAACAGCAGTGCTGTCAGTACGCTGAGCAGAATGACCCACCACGGGACTCGACTGAGCAAAGCAGGCTTCCTTTCACGAAAAACAGTTAGCTTCACCTATATCAGTCATAAAAACACTGAGTGAGCTTTGCCTAATACACTTCTTATGAATCACTACTACTACTACATCAAATAAAAATAGCTTATCTAATATGCTTAAGTATATGCTAATCTACATGACACGTAACCTTAGTATTGGATGGCTGAATCCCAATATTCTCCCGAGTCCCATTAATGGTCAGAGATGCATCCAGTACAATATCCAAGTAGTTCAATGAGTTATACTCCTGTAAAAGAAGCCATCTTGTCAATAATCAACTAGTTATTATACATATGTTACCACAGGTGGACAGTAACAAAGTACATTTACTTGAGTACTGTACTTAAGTACACTTTTTGAGTATCTGTATTTTTCTTGAGTATTATTTTTTTCGGAATTTTTTTACTTTAACTTCACTACATTTGAAAGACAAATATCATACTTTTTACTCCACTACAACTCTGTCAACGTCCTTGAGTATAAAGCAGTAACGTCAGTCAGGGGATGATTTTGGTTGGAAATGAAAGTCGGGTTGACGTCAGATTGACGTCAGCATCCGACGTCGGAGAGACGTTGGATTTTGGTTGGAAATGAAAGTCGGATTGACGTCAGAACCCGACTGATGTTGGCTTCTGACGTCATTTTCATTTTCAACCATAATATAATGTCTTTCCAACATTGGAGATTAATGTCAATCTGGCGTTGGATTCTAACATCAACCTGATTTTCATTTTCAACATTGGGTTTGGTCTTCTAAATGCGAATTTTGTCATTGTTTTGGAGCACTCTAGCTTATACATAACAGTAAGGCTAACATATTCATACTAAAAGCCAAAAAACTTTAAATAGAGCACTATTTGAGGGAACAGCTATTTGGGTGTCCGAAACCATTGTGGATGTTATTGAGTGCACTAATTCAATCTCACATTCAATCCCACTACTGGAACTGTTCTAGAAATAAATTTGATATTGATATGAGGGTAGGAAGGCAGGCATAGATTCAGAGGCATAAGGTAGGCCTACTGTAAGTATTACATACAACAATGCAACAATAATAAAACAATGCACTGACATTTACTTTTTAATGTCAACAACAACAAAAACAAGTACAAGTATAATTAAAATATTTGGGTGAACTAACACTTAAATAAAATAAAATAAAATCTTGTTAATTATTAGCTGGAAATAGCACACATGCATGCTACCACAATTTTCAAATATTGAGGAATTTGCTGCATTAATCAACATAGATTGAGCAAGCAACATTTCTTTTTTAACACATATGCTACTAAACCAAATGAAATGCTGTAACTAAAGTCATTTGAATTGAAAATAAAATTTCTCTTTCAGTTTGAGTTCTTTTTTCTACTACCTGCAATAAACATTCAATATTATTTTAATGAATTGAACTCAATTCATTCTGTAAATTTCACTTTTAAGTCTTACAGTGCAGAAATAAAAAAGAATGTCAGCAAGTGTACCTCAAGAAAAGTATTGTTCCATAAGCGAGCATGAAGGACGATGCCTGCAGTGCTGTCCAGTGCCTCAAGAGGGCACTTTATCTCCACACATTTTAAGTCGTCAGCACACGTCTGGGGCGGCAACATGAAAGGTAGAGATACACTTGCAAAGAACTCGACAAAGGTAAGTACCTTTAAACCTTTGATATATGTTTTAAAGGCACACAATACTAGTAACTAGTGATAGTAGTGAAATGAAAATAAAGCACTGGTCAGTGGAATTGTATAAAATCATGTGTAAAGTGAAATTACCAGAGTTTTATACTTTCTTTGGTTGCCCAAAAAGGGGAAAAAATCAGCAGTGGAGGCAAGAGCCTTCAGGCCTGATTCACGCTCTAGTTCACGCCTTCCTCTGGATGACGCCTAAGAAGTGAGCACATAGAATCAGTGACCTCTACCAGAGTGTCAGAAGTCATATTGTGTCTGAGTCTAAGGATTTATCATTCATCAAATACAGAAAGCTGCAAAGTAGAACCAGTGGGAGTTGATGTTAATAATTGATAGTTATTTAACTTTATATCCCATGAAGGAATTACCTTGATAAATCTGAGTGGGTTTATAGCCTCTGATGGTGTGCAGTGAATAATATTATTTCCTCGATCGCTGATTTGCACAAGGTACATGAGCCATTTTCCCTCCTTGGTTGCTTTTGGCCACTGAATGTTCAGCACTGCAGAACCGAAGGACTTCAGAGGCCGACCAATGTTAATAATCTGACATAGAAAGTAGAAGCACAAGAAGCACAAAATCAACAGGCTTTTAATTGTACTAAACCCAGTAAGTATAATATACATCTAAATACTGTATATTTACAGACATAAATGCAATAGCACTCTCTGTGATAAGCTACTGATTTATTTTTGATTGGAGATATAAATTTGATAATATCTACAATTTAGGCTATTATTATAACCATTCATTTTGTAAACCTAGCAACTAGCAAGTGTAAGGGATTATGCCAGATTAAATTACAGTTAATGCTAATGAATAGTAAAACAGAGAAATTCATCACTGTAACATTAGGGGGACTGAGACACCAACCCTGAACTCATACTGGACCACAGAGCCAATATCATCTTCTGATTTCATTGATTTATCATCTTTCACTTCTCCTCCAAAGTACAACTGGGAAGGTTTAGCAACACTACAAAGACACAATACATAATAAAACAACCATTCATTATTAAAAAAACAGTTGTGCTGCTTTTGTGCTTTTGATAAATAGAAAGTTCAAAGGAACAACATTAATTTGAAATCTTTTGACCAATTTAATGCGTCCTTGCTAAATAAAAATACACATTTCTTAAAAAAAAAGAAAAAAAAGAAAGAAAATCTGTCTGCAAACTTTTAAATGGTATTTTACATCATTTTTTTAAAACAATTAATAAGACTTACCCAGTGACATTCAGATGCAGGTCAAAGATAATTTTCGCTTCTGCAACAACTATTGGAATATCTTGAATGCTAATCCTTTTGACAAAAAAAAAAAAAAAAAAAAGAGAAAAAAATGAAACGTACACACATATTGGGTTTCCATGTTTTAAGGGGACTTTCCATAGAAATAAGGATTTACTAATCAAACTTTGTATTTTATCCCCTAACCCTACACCTATGAATCCTACACCTAAGAAAAATCTATGAATCATAGAAAGCATTTATATAAAAAAAAACAAAAAAAACATCAATTAATATGATTTTGTAATATGAAATTTTGTCCCCATAATGTAGGGTTTACCAGGACACACACACACACACATAAACAAGCTCACACAGACGCACGCACGCACGCACACACACACTAAAACATTTCAACTTTAAAACTTCATTAGCTTGTTTTTCATGCAATAAAACTTTATAGTACCACTTCTATAAATGTTGATTAACAGTTAAACTAGAGGTACCTAGAAGATACCATCATAGCTAAGCAAGACTCTTCTTACGTTTTAAGGGACATTGTCACATTAGCGCCTGTCACTCTCAAGGAAAGCCTTTCCGTGTTTAGTATCAGGTAGAATGAAACCTGAAAGCGTTGAAAAGAACCTAGGTTAGGAGACTGACAGATTTGATTATATTGAAAGCATGCTTGATGGTTTGAGAGAATCTGAATTACTCTTCATACCTCCGAGTCTCTTTTAAAAGGATTTCCAAGTTGGCAGTCAGCCTGTGTTTTGTGTTCATTGGGGTTACACTGCACCTGGGTTTCCTACACAGCGATAAAAACGAAAACAAATGGTATTTGAAAACATCTATGCAAAATCTGAAACAGTGTACACTAAAAAAAATCCCCTTGTTACTCAAAAAATGTGCGTAATCAAGTGAACTTAATTTAACAGATTTATTTCATTGAAATTTTACTTGACAAGCTTTAGCTTTACTCGACAAGTGTTTGTTCAGTCAGTGTTTAGTGAGTGAAATGATAAATATAAGGCAGAATGTGTACATCATAATGAGCAACATTTTAAAATGTAAGAACCATACATTTAGTGCATACAATGTAATTTAGTGCATACAGTTTAATTTAGGAACTACTTTACACAGTTGTATGGAACAACGTGAGACTTTTTTTCAAATCCAAAATTCTATTTTTTCAAGTGTACAAGTCTAGGCCTGAATATGACAGTCCTTCAAAACAGATGCAATGAAGCATTGTACAAATGTGTCCATCTTACAGTAAAAAGCGAAACACAATAAGACTTTTTCAGTGAAATAGGACACTCACACTATTCTTCTTTGGCATGACTGATGATAGGTGCAGAAATTCTGGAAACGTCACAGACAGTTGACTCTGGTGTGCATCATCTCCACCTATGTTGGTTACAGTGACCTCCAGGGCGACGTTCTCATCACCAGGAGAAATGACAGAAACACCATTTTCCCTTCAACACACAAAGATACAGCCAAATTGAGCAATTCCAAGGATGGCTACTTAAGTCTATATTACAAGAAGGCCAAACACACGTCAAATATGTAGCTAATATGCAATTTGCATTACGTAGTGCTTACACAATATGATTATAACTTAATTTGCACGCTATACCCCTGATTTGGTCCTGATTTGTCAGTACATGTTTTGCAGTTATAGCAACAACAAAACTTTAGCTAAATATTGAGATATGCCAAATGCCAAAAATAAATCATGTGGTCTTTGAACTGTAAAAACAGTAGTGTATTGTTCTAAATCTTGCACAAGCCACACAGATAATGATATTACATGGATAGAGGGTCACATTTTTCTTGTTGTTGGTCTTTGGTGCAGAAGCTATACTGGAGCTGCAGGTTACTGTGGCAGATGTTGTCACTTCCACAGTCGGCATTCATAAAGGTGACCTGGGAGATAAGAGGTATGTGGTAAAGAAAGCCATGTTTGAGACAGTAGGATATTACAGCAATAAAGGAAGTGATATGGCAATATACCTCTGCTTTGGTTGTGTTTTCTTGTAGAGCGTTTAGAACTGGCTCTAAGTCAGGGAGGTTTCTGATTGTCTGTTTTGGATTGTCAGATGGCAAAGAAACAGATAAGCTGATGGAAATGCTGGTCAGCTTGTCCTGGATATCTCCCTGAAAACAGTACAATGGTTTTTAATCATAAATTCTCACTTTCAGTTCTTGAAACCAGCAAATCAGAGTGTGAGTAGATAGTACCAGCAGCCTGAGCTTGGTCTGGACACACTCTCGTTTGCCCTGGCCAGGCAGTTCCCGGTCTCCCTGCGCAGCCTCAGAATTCACAAAGACCACTCGTGAAGGAAGACCCCTCTCTCTGCGCACTGTATCAGCCTTCAGCTTGTACTCGATCCCTACAGAAAGGTGACTATCAAATGCAATTTCACATGCCTCAAAAAGTTCCAAGAAATTGCTTTGACAAGAAGCTGTTTGCCAAGATATAATAATTAATCAAACACACCCAGCTGGAATGACTCATACAGATTGCTGTGGGACATTTATTCTTGTTTTGATATTTAATGCAGTATGAAGAACAGGAAATGGACTCACTCAGTTTGGGATTGTATGTAGGTGGCTGGGCAGTGTAAGTGAAACAGGACTGAGCTGTAATAATGCTGAAAATTTAAAAAAAAAAAAAGAAGAAGAAGAAAGAAACAAAAATGTATATAAGTGTGTATGTTTATTTTTATAACTCAAATTATTATTATTTTAAAATACACATGTATATATGAAGAGTTCAGTTGCAAAAGCCTCTAAGTGCCATCTGAAATTTTCTTCTAGAATGAGATTTTTTATCAAGCTTGTATATTTAAGTTCAGTAATTTCACTTAAATGACAATTGATAGGTTATTTTCATTGCCATTTAAGTGAAATTGCTGAACTTAAATATACAAGCTTGATAAAAAATCTCATTCTAGGAGAAAATTTTAGATGGCACTTTGCATCTGAGCTCTTCAAGTATACACTGAACAAAATGATAAACGCAACACTTTTGTTTTTTTCCCCATTTTTCATGAGCTGAACTCAAAGATCTAAGACTTTTTCTATGTAAAATTCTTTCTCAAATATTGTTCACAAATCTGTCTAAATCTGTGTTAGTGAGCACTTCTCCTTTGCCAAGATAATCCATCCACCTCACAGGTGTGGCATATTAGATTATGATTAGACAGCATGATTATTGCACAGGTGTGCCTTAGGCTGGCCACAATAAAAGGCCATTCTAAAATGTGCAGTTTTATTGTACTGCCAAATTCTCTGAAACGCCCATTGGAGACGGCTTATGGTAGAGAAATGAACATTCAATTCATGGGCAACAGCTCTGGTGGACATTCCTGCAGTCAGCATGAATGAATAGGTTTGGGATGCTCTGGATCAGTGTATATGACAGCATGTTCCAGGTCCTGCCAATTATCCAGCAACTTCGCACAGCCATTGAAGAGGAGTGGACCAACATTACACAGGCCACAATCAACAACCCCCCTTTTTTTTTTGGTCTTATGTGGCAGTAAAAAAAAAACTTTTTTTAGTTTTATGTGTCAGTAAAACTGCACATTTTAAAGTAGCCTTTTATTACATAGAAAAAGTCTTAGATCTTTGAGTTCAGCTCATGAAAAATGGGGGCAAAAACAAAAGTGTTGTGTTTATAATTTTGTTCAGTGTATATACAGTATATATATATATATATATATATATATATATGAAGAGTTCAGATGCAAAAGCCTCTAAGTGCCATCTGAAATTTTCTTCTAGAATGATCATTTTTATCAAGCTCGTATATTTAAGTTCAGTAATTTCACTTAAATGGCAATGAAAATGACCTATTAATTGTCATTTAAGTGAAATTACTGAACTTAAATATACAAGCTTGATAAAAATGATCATTCTAGAAGAAAATTTCAGATGGCACTTAGAGGCTTTTGCATCTGAACTCTTCATATATATATATATATATATATATATATATATATATATCTCTTAGTGTTAGATTTTGCTGTTATCTCACCATGGATTCTTCTTGCAGTCATGTGCCTTGAAGTCAATATTATTCGGTGTTAATGTCAACGTCTTTTCTATGTTTACCACTGGTTTAGTCCTTAAAAAAAGAACATATTATTTATTAATAATATTAACGTAATTCATTTAGAATTCTAAAATGTACAGATCCTAAAAAAAAAGATATTTAATGAAAGTATATTTATAGTGTGGGGTGTGTCTGGTTATTCTTTCACTTCATATGATGAATTATATGAATGCAAAAGATCTGATCAGCATTGAATCTATAGATTTATCAGAGTGGGAAGCATCCAACCTGTAAACCAGCACAGTATCTGAAAGTGAACCCACAGCAAGGTCTGGATAACCGTTACCGTCCATATCCATGTTTCCAGCCAAGGAATAGCCAAACAATTTGATATCGTGGTCTCCAGCATCTAAAACCTATAAAAAGAGATTGTTTTAACAGTCACTTTGAAAAAAGTTGCAAATGCAAAATTCCTCACCAGATCTGTATAATGAATCATGCTGGATAATATAATATAATATAATATAATATAATATAATATAATATAATATAATATAATATAATATATTTTGTAAATATAACATATAATATTATGAAATTAAAAAGTGTTAAAAATATATATTTAAATACAATTTAAATCTAAAGCAAAATAACTGATACAAATTTATATATAAATGAATTATATTAATTATAAATATGCAAATCCTTTTACGAACCACTGGTTTTTGATGAAAGCCTTCAGCTGAACCATGATGTATGTACACTCGACCTCTCCCTGTATCCTCATTGGGAGCGCTCACTGCAAAATCTGTTCATCGGAAAAGATCATTTGTCAGATATACTGAAAAACTGAGGCTCAAGACTGAAGTATATATAACCTTTTGTTCAACCTTGGAATCCATCTTGATTTATATCCCCAATGTGCGCCACTGCTAGTCCAAACATGGAGTCCCTTTTCCCGTACAGACACACTGGTTCGATTTGGTTCCAGGGTTGTCTATCGGCCTGGTTGATGTAAATGTACACAGCCCCTCCTACATCTTCATCCATGTTTTTCTCAGAGAACTCAGGTGCACCCACCACGATGTCATCCCACCTGAGGCAATGAGGAAATTGTCATCTCTAATAGACTAAACTTGTAAAACAGTTTGATGTGATTACATAAGACACTTTACAATCACATCCTGTTTGGTCATAATTGTATCTGTTTCTAGTGTAAACTCACCCATCTGCGTTTAAGTCAAGAACAGCGAGGTCATAGCCAAAGGAGGAGGCCAAACCTGGACCTCGAAGGATGTGTTCAGCTTTCAAGTTCCTTTTTTCTGCCTTTTCATCCGGTCTTAGCAACAAAACCTCCCCACTGTGGTATGAGCGCGGAGCCCCCGCCACAACATTCAACTCTCCTTTCTTCATAATGTTCATCCCAGTATCTAAAGCAAAGCCTGAGAAATAACAGAAGGAAAACTGTTGATAAATGGATGATATTAGATTACATAAAATACTTATTTTATCATTAAATGTTTCCCCTGAAGTTCACTAATACTCACTAGTAAGTTCAGAATGAGTCATTTTTGTAGCTTATTTTTAATAAATGCTCTTTGAAACTTCTGGAAGTTACAGTATGATTTAAAGAAAATGTATTCCTCATTTTATAGTTGCTTATGTATTGCTAACTACTGCATCAGATAAGTCAAAATTTACAGTAATATTTTATTTTGAACAGATCTGCATTCTAAACAATTGTGCTATAGATTGGCCTCTGGTACACAATAGTAGGTTGACTATGATCACCTAAAAAGCTGCTGATGTCCACAGGAATAAGCTCGTGTTGTTGCTGGTTATGATCTCCTGTTTCATAGATCTCTAGAGAGAAGTCATCTACAGGCTCCATGTGAACAATGCCTTAAGTGTGAAAAGGAGAAGAAGTCATTATAAATGATAGGTTGCGAGGTAATACTACAGACTTTACTGTTACTGTATGTGTGAAGTTTAACATTATCAATAAAAAATGCTTTGCAGTACCTTTCCAGTCATAGGCTCCTGGAGCTCCATATACAAGATATTTGCTGTCTTTGGAAAATGCTACAGAGAGACCCTGTTGACAGTATCCAAACTTGTACTTATCTGCTTCCCGATTCCTACAAAATGATCTTGTGCTCACTCCATCCGTCACCAATTTAAGGTCCTGTTCCAAGACAAAACATCTGCCCAATAACCGCTGGTTGGTAAAACTCCAATCCTGGTACCTGTGGGCACAAGTCTAAATAAAACAGAGCATATTCATTACACATAGCGTCAATTAAAACAGTAAGATAACATGTTCACAAATATAGAGTTTACGTTTGAGGTGTCAACTTTAAATAAAATACTTTCACAATGAATAAGAACCAGTTAAAATGAAAAGCACAATTTACCACTACTTTGCCTCCTCGGCCCTGACTTCGGACACGAACACCTAGCCATTGGTTTTCTCTATAGTCTACTCCTGTCCTTTCCCTAGGACGAGCTGCCAGTATAGAAAAGTGAGTTGAGAATGCTTTTTTAGGGATACTTAAACTGCTTGTATTATTAATACACATAATAAAAAAGTTTTTGATCATTACAATATAAAAAAATGAGGAATAAAGAAACAAACCATAAATCAAGTAAACCACACCAACCTTCTATATCAACGGCAATGCGTTCACAGTCATCAGGTTGTGTTGTGAATTTACATTTGTACAGACCTCCAGATATATTGGCATTTTGAACGGGCAATGCTCTAGCATGAGGCGCTCCAATCAGCAATCTGAAGATGCAAGTGATGTCAATAGATAGATAGAAGATAGATAGATAGATAGATAGATAACCGTTATGTATTGCGTAGTAGCATATCTAATATTCATTTTAGTAATTAGATATTGTTCAATTATGATACTTTCATTTAGGCCTATGCTTGTAGCCTATACGAATGCATGTGAGAGACGTGCAGGTTGCTACAAAGCGTTGTCAAAGTTTGTGCTGCTGAACATTTAAAACGTTTAAAAAAATAATAACATGCAATTTTTATGTAACACAATGCTGCAAAGTTTAAACAATTATCACGTGTTCGCTTAAAAAAAAAAAAAAAAAAAAAGAAAGATTTCTCACACGCGCTCCTCTGCAGGTTTGAGCTGATGGTGCATGGCCATAGAAAACCCAAACAAAGTGTCTGCTTCTCCACGCTTCTTCATCACGTTCTGTGTGTCCAGGTTAAAAGCCGAAACCTGCGGTGGCCGAAGCATCCACACGGTCAGGAGGAGACTCCACTGACTGAACAACATGATGGTGGTCCTCTCTGGAGCTGGAAATGGGCTAAGAGATCTACTCCAGAAGAAAAACGATCACCGTAGGGTGAGGCGATGTGACGAATAGCCTTGGCTGATTTATGTTCTCAGGGTGTGGATAAGACCAACTGTACAGTAAAGAAAGTTAATGTTTACCTGCAAAGGAAACGTGAACACATGCCCTTTAATCCTCGATGATTTCCTGGGAGTTTAATCAAGTTCAAGATAAGAATCAACATGTTATGACGGTGCAATTTGCAATGAGAAAGAAACTTTAGTACACGAGCAAGCCACAAAGACATTTAAAAACAAACAAAACATAGGCCTATATAAATATATAGGCCTGTTTTATAAGGTATAAAACATGGCCTTTATATATAAGGTATAGGCTACCTTTATAAACCTCAAATATTCAGTTAAATACCTCGAGGCCAAATCACATTTTGTTGTTTTTTGTTTGTCTTAATGGAAATTAAAATCCGTTTTGTCCGGACAAATAAAACACATTTCACCAAAAGATGGCGCTAGAGATTTCTAGACTAGAATGTCGACCGTAGCCATTGACTTCCACAATAGGAAAAACATACTATGGAAGTCAATGGCTACAGTCAACTGTCTGGTTACCAACATTCTTTAAAATATCTTCTTTTGTGTTCAACAAAAGAAAGAAACTCATACAGATTTGGAACAACTTGAGGGTGAGTAAATGATGACCAAATACAATTTTTTGGGTGAACTATCTCTTTAACTGCCACGATGACTGCACAATGAAACAATTGTATTCATTTATTTCATTTAAAATAACACGAAAAGGTGACAACTTGCCTCAACTCTACAGCTAGGAAAGATCCCCTTAAAATTATCAAACTGAATGGGTTAAATGGGTTCATAATTCACAAAATGCTAGAAAAAAAGTTACAGAAAAGAAGTTAAATAATGTGACAAATTCCATGTGTGACAACTAGTCCTGGTATGATGGTGCGGTTGTTTGGCCTTTGTTTTGCATTACATTATTGAGTAGCAGTACTTGTCTCTGCACATAGTGGCCATGGTTTGGAAACTTAAGCATCATTGTGGTTTTAGCACTGAAAGGTATAAGGTCTCACGAGCTGCCTTCCGGATGATCAACAACATGCAAATGACAAATAATAATGGTAAAAATTTATTTTCTCTTATTTTCAACACATTCTGTTTACTATAAGTTGCACCTACAGTACATGTCAACTAACTCTCATTAGAGTATTAGTAGACTGTCTGTTTAATATCTGCTATTTTATTTATTTTATTTTATTTTGATGGTCCCCCAACATTCTACTACTGACTATAAGTAGGAACTTTTTAAGTACATGTCAACTAACCCTAAACCTACTCTAGTCAACTAATACCCTAATTTAAAATTAATTCGTATAAAAAGTGTTTCTAAGAGATTACTTTTTAAAGTAGCCTATTCTCTTAAATGACAGCATGCATCTGAGCACTACTAACTTTAACTGTGACAAAAATAGCTGTACATCCTGTGGAAACTTTAAATGTTGTTGCGGCGGCAAGTGAGTTGTTTACTGAGAAACCCACTGAGGATGGTGTAAGTCAGTAGAGATGAGTGGTCATGGGAAACTTAAGTGTGGGTAAGGGTGACAGGAGGACAAGAGCGGTACAATGAAACCGCTTAAAATAACAGGTCTCATGATCTGCACCACCTCACACACATTTACACGTATAAGCACAGATGCACTCCTGCACAGATAGAAGCCCATGCACATAAAAACAATCATTCACACATGCAAGGCCACTTCAACAGCGCTCCCCAAACACAAGTTGATATTTAAAAACATGCATGCATTCCAGAAATTTACATTTGATGGTCCCAAGAGACACAAAATCTTGTTTTGCTCCTCTCTTATTTGTGTGTTTTGGGGTCAGAACTAGTGGCATTCATATAACAGGATGGACTTTTTACCAACACTGTTTGTGTTATGTTTATATAATATATTTATACATTGATGTTTTTATTTCTCTCTTGAAAATGACAAATACAAACGGCCTGTCTGAGAAACTGAGGTCCGGCTAACACACTTAACAAATAGCAGACTTTGAAACACTAGAAACCAAGATTGGTGTTTCAGCCCATGCACAGTGGTGGAGGCGGAGCCTAAGTCAAGACTGAAGTTGAACCCTCCCTCACATAATCACAAATTCTCATAGGAGGTGTATTGTGTATACACTACATAAAAAATATTTGTCAAAAAAATTGAAAAAGATGAAAGCTTGAAGCTCTAAGCTTTATTTATTTCAGGTTACAAGGCAAGGAAACTTAATTCAAGGAAAAGGAATTCTTAATTTCTAATTTTGTGGAAGAAAATTTTCCAAACAAGTAAATAAATCAAATCTTTACTGTAAACAGCATGTAACATGTAACATACTTAAATATAATGGTAACACTTTACAATAAGGTTCATTGGTTATGAACTAAGAATGAACAATACTTCTTCAGCATTCATTAATCTTAGTTAATATTAATTTAAACATTTGTTACCATTAGTTAATGCACTGTGAACTAACATGAACAAACAACGAACAGCTGTATTTTTATTAACTAACACTGACAAAGATTAATAAATACTGTAATAAATGTATTGCTCATTGTTAGTTCATGTTAGTTCATACATTAACTTATGTTAACTAATGAACCTTATTGTAAAGTGTTACCAATATTATTTCTGATTATGAAATTGGAACTCGCTATAAAAATGTTACCAAAACTTTTTATATTTATTTTTTTATCCAGACCTATAATGATAATAATAATATTATTAATAATAATATCTTACACGTGCAAAAAGAAAGAGAATAATAAAAAGTTAACCTGTGGTCGCTAGGGAATATTTGACTATTAACTGTCAAAAGCTGGAAAAAACAGTTTGCAACGCTGTCCTGTTCCAGAATACTAAATTAAAGTTTTTGTGGTAAGTGTTCTGTTTTTATAATCCATTTACAATTTTGATGTGCGACTAAATCACTCACTTTTAAGTAGCCATATTAGATTGACTGATCCCCTTTCCTTCTGATGGTCATCAACTTGACCTATAAGCTCACATGAAAACTTAGCAAACTAATGTAACCAGTGCTCACTGCAGAGGTTTAGTCCAGTTTATTCCAGTTTTCAGCTACAACGGAACACACCATAACCACACAATCATCAGAGCAGCAATCACACATTTGTGCACAACAACACCTTCATAGCATTGCTTTTACAGGTCAGAAGAAAAAATCCATTCACTGCTGCATCAGCTGCTGAGTCTGAGTGCGAAGAGTATATGAAGTATTTGTGCATCTTATCAACAAACATGCATGAAATTGATTTGTAGTTGGTTAGCCCTCTTATTCTTTCAAGTGTATTGTTTCAATTAGATTTATATTTAGTGTACTTCAAGATAGTCTTTTAAATGTATTTTTGGATTAAACAACAATGACATTTATTTCTTAGTCCTCCTTAACAGTTGTAATAGGACTTGTAAAGGCATATACTTTATTATCAATGCTTTATATATATATATATTTTTTTTTTTTTTCTTCTAATGAGACTTAAAATATTGTTGAGGAAAAATGAATAGACAGGACCAATGTAAGTGATGAATAAAATTACTCTTCATGTTCAACACTATGTATTTATTCAACTCATCATTTTACATCTTATACAGCACAACAGAACAGATAATAGCTGAACATTTAAAGAATTAGATATGTAAACACATAGACTGCTGAGCTGTTTCACTCTTTCTCCCAGATTTCATTTTGTTCCGACTGAATCGCAAGGCTGCATATGTCAAATTCTCATCATCAGTGTCCTGAAGAGAAAGTTACCAAATGAATAAAACTGACTTATTGCATGCTAATTCACCACATTTATAAGATTAAAGCAAACCATTAACAGTGACAAATAACAATAAAAAAAAAAAAAAAAACACTATTAAAGGCCTATATTAATTTCCAGAAGCAACATGATAGTAGAAAACTAACTGTAATTAAATACAATTTTGTTGTTGGTGCTGAACAAAACCCTGCCTAGTTTAGCACTTAATGTGGTCTGTGAAGGGACCTGTCTAGAAGTGTCTGTTCTGCTACAAACTAAACTAAATTAAACTAAATTAAACTAAACTGCTGCATTACTAAAATTATAGATTCCACTTTATTACAGATAGCAAATCATCCTCTTACCTGAGCATTTGACTGCCCTCTAACTTGGTTGTCTTGTCCAGAGCCTCGCACTGTATGAAAAAGATGCAGAAACAACAATATGCATTTTCAAAGACAAATGCAAAAATAAAGAACAAAAACTACTTCCAGGCTTACCTATCGTAAATATGAAAGCCACGAGAGCAAAAACTAGAACTCCACAAAATCCTAAAGCACATGCCAACCCAAGCACTGCTGGATAGACCTTTTCTTCTGAAATGTCTTCTGAAATATGCACACTAAATGTTTATTATGAATACATAAGATATTGGTATAATAAATACATTTCTGTAATATAAAATCTGTTTACCACTCTTGACTTGATTTGTACTGTTTTCATAGCATTTTTGTTGACTCTGCATGTTGTCATTTAGATGATCAGACGTTGAAATATTTGATGCAAAATTTTGTTGACCTACAATCAAACACCCAAAGGGTTAAACAATTTTCTTTAACTCATTGTTTTAGAAATGCATAAATATTTCTTATTTTACAGATGTACATGATAGACTAAATTCAAATGAAATCATTATAATGCATGCATTGCTTTCACTGTAAAAACATTCTAACCTCCCTAACTCAAAATTTTCTAGTGACTGGTAACATTTAAATTTTTCAATTGGCCCAAGTGAAAATCTGTAAATTTAATTTGATAATTTACAGAATTTCACTTGGGCCAATTGAAAAATTTAGATGTGACCAGTCACTAGAAAATTTTAAGTTAGGGAGGTTAGACATTTTTTACAGTGTTTCAATTAAGTCATTGTGATAATTTTATTTGTTAATAAGTTTGTTTTACCTTTAATTATCAGATGTGTTCCACTTCCAAACTCAATATATGATGTTCTTAATCCACAATAGTACACTGCTTCATCTGACTGAGTGATGCCTGAAATTGTCAGATTACAGTTGTTGCTCAATCTCTTGCCCCAGAATCGATCATTTTTGAATTCTTTGTAAAATATGGGTTCCGACAATTTCAAAAATGCTGATATGACTTGAGGTTGTTGTCCAGCAATTTGCTTATACCAAATTATGTTATCTCCACGTGCATAACACTGCAGAATCACAGTGTTGCCAAGTGCCACAGTTATGACTTTATTTGGCTGATGAATATGATGATGTGCAGTGCCTGAAAAAACTGATAATGCCCACAGGTTAAGACATGAAATGTCCACTACTGGATATGCAGTATAAATAAATTATCAATCAACCATATGTTTGCACTATCTATGCAAATCAATCACCAAAATGTATTTAAAAATAAACATTTTAAAGCAATCATTTAAAATAAACATTTCATAAGAGAGGTTTAAATAAGTAAAAAAAAAATTAAACATGACTTACGCAATATACAAACAGTAACAAATGCCCAATGAATCATTGTAAAATTACTATAAAAAAATTTCTGCTGTCTATTTACTTTTTCAAACAGGGAATAGTTTTCTTGCAAAGAAGAAGTTCCTTATATACTTCCTGTACTAACCACACTGGTAACCATTGGTTGAGATACTTAAAAAAAAAAAGGTCTGTCCTCCTCACCTCATCAGTTATCTTTTGATATATAAAACAAAGATCTGTTTACCCACAACGTTGTGACAGTAGACAATAAAATAAATAAATAAATGCATTCATTTTTTTTCTTCATAGGTTACTTTAAAATGATCATCATCATCTTCTTCCTCTTATACAGGGCCAGGTCGCGGGGGCAGCAGTCTAAGCAGAGACGCCTAGACTTCCCTCTCCCTTCCCTCACATAATCCTCCAGCGTGTCCTAGGTCTTCCCCGGGGTCTCCTCCCGGTGGGACGCGCCCGGAACACCTCCCCGGGAAGGCGTCCAGGAGGCATCCGGAACAGATGCCCGAGCCACCTCAGCTGGCCCCTCTTGATGTGGAGGAGCAGCGGCTCTACTCTGAGCTCCTCCCGAGTGACCGAGCTCCTCACCCTATCTCTAAGGGAGCGCCCAGCCACCCTGCGGAGAAAGCTCATTTCGGCCGCCTGTATCCGGGATCTTGTCCTTTCGGTCGTGACCCACAGCTCATGACCATAGGTGAGAGTAGGAACGTACACTGTTAGACATTTTATTGTATTTTTTCGGTAACTTACTGGCAGCACTATTGCCAGTAAGTTACTGTAAGTTCCCCTTTATGGTAGCTTACCTGTATATGTGTTTTACGATATGATGCCCTTACCGCAATTAAATTTTACAGTATGATGCCCTTACCGCAATTTAATTTTACAGTTAGATGCCCATACCGCAATTTCATTTTACACTATTTAATTATTTATATTTTACATGAATGCTATCGAATTTAATAAATTCCAAAAAAGTGACTTGAGTCCATGTACATCAGCATATTCTTTATTCACTGTCACAATCAATTACATCCATTTTATTTATTTATTGTGATGCAACTTTAGGAAAGGCAGTTTTTATATAGCACGTCATACACTTTGACAATCAAAAGTGCTTTACACAGTAAGGAATTAAAATAATCACAAAATAAAAGCAAGGAAAATTAAAGTGCCCCTATTATGGATTTTTGAAAATGATCTTTCATGTACTGTGTAACAGCTCTAAGGCCTCGTTTACAAGTGAAATGTAACCCAATTCCGATTTTTTGCTCATATGTGACACAGATTGGATGTGTTCTATGAACGTGTAAACAGGAAAAAAACGCATGCATTCGGATATTTCGAGATCGGTTTCAGGCCTCATTTATATGTGGAAATAAATCAGATATAAATCAGATATGTGCCAATGCGACTGTCATGGGCCTCGTTTACACTGCAGGTCTTGATGCCCATTTCTGATTTGTTGCCTATATCCGATTTTTTTGACCATCCGTTTACACGTTCTTTCAATTGTGACCCATATCCGATTCATGTGTTTACACTTGCCATAGTATCTGAAACATCGTGTATGCTTAAAGGGTTAAATTATCATGCACAGATGGACGAACGCAAAATATGATTGATGCTAGCTCTGCGATATATGCAAAGTTCGCCAAACATCACCATGATTATGAGGCGGAGGAGGACGAAACGGGCCATCATTTCAGCCTGTGCATTTGCTTCAGTTATTGTGTGCGAGAGAGATCAGGACTGGTGGGAGCATATTGTGGCGAGCTTTAACAAGAAGCAGTGGGTCTGAAATTTTAGGATGAGCAAGTCAACCTTTGATATGTTGTGTCAACGTTTGTCCACATTCTTCTCCTACGACGACACAACGTTTCGTCGGACAATCCGTCCCTTTGCAGAAGCGTTTCTCTCGTCATTAAACCGCGGCGGAGACGTTGCCTAATGCCTCAGAAAATCTGAGGCATGAAGATGAAATGCACCAAGCATGAAAAAGCATCCCAGTTGGTCTTGACTGGTGGCTGCCACTGATGGCTGATCTGAAAAACAAAACAAAACAAAAAAACTGAGAAAATGTGTGAGAAATGGTCATGAGTTTATTTAATCTAAATTTGTTCATGGATAGACGAGGTAACAACTTGTGCAACAGCAGTTATTACCAGTCGAGTTAGTTTAAATAGTATAGCTTTATTGCACATCCCTTGTTAGGGAACTCTATTAATTGCCTGAATGTACGTTAAAGGTACACTGAGTAACTTTATGGCCCTTCAAAGTTAAATCTGAAATAGAAAGCTTTTGTAACATTACAAATGTTTTTACTGTCACTTTAGGTAAATGTAATGCATCCTTGCTGAATTAAAGTATTTAACAACCAAAAAATAATAATACTGACTGAACAGTAGTGCTTTCTATTTCAGATAAATGCTGTTGTTTTGAACTTTCTATTCAAAGAAATCCTGAAAAAAAGTGTACAACTGAAAATAATCAGAAATGTTTCTTGATTCTCACAAGTGCTCCTAAAAAGAAATGTAAGTGTAGCGCCCTGCAAGTTATGCATTACAATATGTTAATCACATAATGCATCTGATAGTTAGTCAAAACATACTTACAAAGCCAAAGATGCTCAGTGCTGAGGCTCTTAAAAGAGCCTTTGGGATGTAGTTAGCTCCTGTTGACAGGGAAAAGAGAGAAATTGAAGAAACATTATTTTTCATCAATGATTATTGGCTAATGACTAGCCTATATGTTATGAACATGATAATTCACAGATATAGGATGACTGCTAGATTGATCAATTACACAATCAGATGACAGTTTTACCAATAATTGGCATAGAATTAAAAAAATATTTTGCAATGAATATTTTTCAATTAGTCTGCCTTTACATTGCTTTAAATGCATTACTATTTTAACATGTCATATTTCGGTCCTGTGCAGAGTGAATCCAGCATTTATGTATGTCGCTGTCACATCTCTTACATCTTGTCTAAGTTACACTTTGTTAATGAGAGTTTTTGCGAGCCTGCATAATTCAGCACTGAATAAAAACTTCTGCCTTCTCCAGAGCGCGAAAACAAATAAGCACAAATATGCACTGGAGCGTTTGGCAAATCTGTTTCGCCATAACAGTATCGATCGAGGCTGCTCTTGCTTGCGTTTGAGGGTGCATAGCACCTCCACAGAACCGGGCCTGGGGCAGAGAGAGCGCGAGAGAGTGCCTTTGAGAAAACGCGCTAGGCCTAACTTACTTCAAAACGCCACACATTTAACTGACGAGTACTGGTCGTAAAAAAGACGGAAATCGTACTTGGTTACTTACGTAACCTCGGTTCCCTTACAGATAAGGGAACGAGTACTGTGTTGTAAACGCTGTGGTAAACTCCTTTTCTCGAGAATATTGAAGCCTTTATTTTAAAACGCATTGCAGCTGCACAGCGAGAACATCATAGCTCGCGCGAGTGAGCTGATTGGCTGTGCTGCGGCAGCTGCACAAACCTATGGCGAATGAGCAGAAGCGCGTGATCCAATAGGAGCGCTTGGGGTCCTGCCAGACTTGGGGTCCTGCCAGACTCTTATCTCTAAGGGAACCGAGGTTACGTAAGTAACCAAGTACGTGAACGAGAACGTTCTCTCGTACTGCGTTGTAAACGCTGTGGGAACCCATTTTAAAACGCTGTGCTATTCGCTTGTGACTACTCTGAGAATCCAGGGAGCCACGGGACTATAACAGAGTAGTCTGAATATCACAGAGCGTCAGGTCTAAAATGACATGCAAGTATAAAGTGAAGCACAAAGCCACTCAGAAATCAGAATAGGGCTGGGTCGACAGAGCCAGGGACCTAGAATATTATTCCCACATATAAATGAAGTCACAACAGTGTGTCTGAGTTCCACACCGGCCTGGGTCCATAGAGCCACGGCCTAGATGGAGAGAACTCGTGCCTGCAGAGCAGGAACCTCTAGGTTATAAAACCTTGCAAATGTAGACGGAACGGACCAGCCGGCCGCCACACAAATATCTTCGATAGGAACTCCACTGGACCATGCCCAAGAGGAGGCCATGCCTCTTGTGGAGTGAGCTCTTACACCTATGGGACACGGGAGGCTCAGTGAGGTGTATGCCAGAGCAATAGCATCGACTATCCATCTAGATAGCGTAAGTTTCATGACCGGCAGCCCTTTGGTGCGGCCCCCGAAACAGACAAAGAGCTGTTCGGACTGTCTGAAAGAGGCCGAACGCTCCAAATATATTCTCAGAGCTCTGACGGAGCAGAGCGTGTGAGCATCACTGTCTTCTCCCGAAACTGGGAGGGCGGATAGCGAAATAACCTGGGCTCTGAACGGTGTTGAGAGCACCTTTGGTACATATCCGTGTCTTGGTTTAAGGATGACTTTAGAGTCGTTAGGCCCAAACTCAAGACAGGAGGCGCTTGTGCAGAGCGCTTGTAAGTCCCCCACTCTTTTGACTGACGCCAGTGCCAACAGCAGGGCGGTTTTAAGAGAGAGAGGTCTTAAATCAACCGACTGAAGTGGCTCGAAGGGAGGCCCCTTAAGAGGGGACCAAATAGGACCAAATAGAGGTCCCAAGCCGGCACTGAAGGTGGCCGAGGCGGGTTAAGCCTTCTGGCTCCTTTAAGGAAGCGAACTATGAGGTCGTTTTTTCCTAAGGACGAGCCGGCCACCAGCACATGGAAGGCTGCGACAGCTGCCACGTATACTTTGAGCGTGGAGGGGGAACGTCCCGCGTCCAGTAGCTCTTGGAGAAAGGAAAGTACCGTTGGTACTACGCAAGTGTGTGGGTCGAGGTTCCGAGCTAAACACCAGCTGGAGAACACTGACCATTTAAGGTGGTAGAGACGTCTAGTAGACGGAGCTCTAGCCTCCATAATGGTATTCAGGACACCTTGTGTGAGGTCCTGGGGTACCCGTTGAGCGGCCATGCATGGAGGGCCCACAAATCGGGACTGGGGTGCCAGATAGTCCTGTTTGCCTGCGCAAGGAGGTCGCTCCTCAGCGGGATTGGCCACGGAGCTGTCACAGACAGTTGCATTAGCTCTGGGAACCAAATCTGGGTTCGCCAGAGGGGGGCTACCAGTAGGACTGCGCAGAGACCTGGGGGAGCATCGAGACCGGGGGGAACGCATAAAGGGGGAGGCTGAGCCACTCGTGGGCCAGCACGTCCCTGTTCTTTGAGAAGAAGATTGGGCAGTGACAGTTGTCTTCTGAGGCGAAGAGGTCCACCTCTGCCTTCCCGAAGACCTCCCATAGCAGGAGAACCGTCTGGGGGTGGAGTGACCATTCTTCTGGGGGAACATTGCCCCGAGAAAGCATGTCTGCTCCTGTGTTCATCGTGCCCGGCACGTGAGCTGCCCTGAGTGAGCGCAGGTTGGTTTGAGCCCATAGCAGTAGCTGTGTGGCTATGGCGAACAGGTTGCGGGACCTGAGGCCGCCCTGGTGATTTATATAGGAGACCACTGACATGTTGTCCCGCCAGATACAGGAGGAAGGTTTTTAGGGCTAGAAAAACCGCTCTCATCTCGAGGCAGTTGATGTGTAGGCGTTTCTCGGAGCTCAACCAGAGGCCAGAGGCAGGCCTGCCCTCGTACAGGGCTCCCCAAACGAGGTTGGAAGCGTCTGTCGAAATGACCCTCCTCTCTGAGACCAAACCCATGCTCACACCCTGCTGGTACCAGCTGGTGTTTTTCCAGGGGTCCAGAGCTCTGATACAGCGCTGGTCCACCCTGATCTTCAAGAGGCCCGAGCGCCATGCATGGGGTGGTACTTGAGGTGCTAGCCACAGCTGAAGAGGACGGATTCACAGTAGGCCTAGTTGGAGTACTGATGATGCTGACGCCATAAGGCCCAAAATCATCTGAAACGTTCGGAGGGGTACATAGGAGCCCTCTTTGAACAATGCGGCAAGCCGCTGAATTGACAGAGCCCGGACCGTGGTGGGCCATGCTCTCATAAGTACGGAGTCGAGAATAAGTGGGAGACAGTATACTCTTGGAAAAGTTTACCCTGAGCCTGAGACATTCCAGATGGCTGAGGAGCCAGGTTTTGTGAGTATGGGCCTCTGACTGAGTCAGTATGAGCCAGTTGTCAAGGTAGTTCAGAATGCGCATTCCCCACTGTCTCAGGGGGGAGAGAGCTGCATCCATGCACTTTGTGAATGTACGAGGTGCCAGTGCCAGTCCAAATGGTAGGACTGTGTACTGATATATCTGTCCCTCGAAGGTGAATCTCAAGAATGGCCTGTGGTGGGGGTTCACTTGGATGTGAAAGTACGCATCTTTCCACTGAAAAGAACCAGTCTCCTTGGCGAATTTGCGCTAGGATATGTCTGGTTGTAAGCATTCTGAATGGCCGTGACATGAGGGCCTTGTTCAGATGTCTGAGATCTAAAATGGGTCTCCAGCCACCGTCTTTCTTCGGAACGAGAAAATAACGTTTGTAAAACCCTGACTTGCTTTGTGATGCGGGGACTATCTCGATAGCCCCTTTCGCCAGCAGACATGAAACCTCGGTGCGGAGGACGTGAGCTATGGTGCTCCTTACTGTGGTTTGAATAATAGCGCGAAAGCGCGGTGGTCTGCGGGCGAACTGAAGCGAGTAGCCGCACTTTATAATGTTCATCATCCAATCTGAGACTCCGGGGATGGCCTGCCAAGCCAGAGCCCGATGAGCCAGAGGTAAAATCACATCTGACGGTAGAACGCCCAGACTTTGGGGCCCAGACCGCCGTGGGTTTATGTGAGAGAATTTGCTCGATTTGTGCTTTGTGTGGGTCGCTGTTAAAACAGTGCTTGGGTGCAGGGGTGCGTGACAGATGACGGGCCCATGTTCTGCATTTAATACTGCTCCAGCCGCCTGAACTGAAGAGGGGGCTGTGAGAAGCACTCGAGCAGTCTTCGGGGCTGGTCCGGCCGCGGCGGGACATAAACCCCTCTTTCTGCCGGCTAGGACGGCTTTTTGGGCTCATGGTCGAGCGTGAGCTTCGGCCGAGGGCCCTGGCGCTTAGGGAACGGGTACCGTTTCGCTGGCTTCAGACGCTGGCTGGTTTCAGACGCTGGGCGGGGCTGATGGACCTGCGTTGCTGTCTCTTGTGGCTGATGCATGCTCTTGGAAGCTGTGAAGCCGAACTGGAGCGCTTCGGGAGGAAGTGCTTCATAGCACTGGAAGCCTTGCTGACCGATGGGCCGAAGAGACCAGTTGTGGAGACCGGTGAGTCGAGGAAGGCGGTCTTGTCCGCGTCCCTGATCTCAGTCAAATTCAGCCATAAGTGGCGCTCCAAAACTACCAGGCTGGCCATATTACGGCCGATGGCCTGAGCGGTGGTCTTCGTTGCCCGTAGCGCCAAGTCTGTAGCACTTCTGAGGTCTCTGAAGGTGTCCGGGTCAGGGCCTGACTCGTCCATAGCGCGGAGGAGCTTAGCCTGGAACACCTGAAGGGTCGCCATGGCGTGTAGTGCAGAGGCGGCTTGACCGGCAGCAGAATAAGCACGGCTGGCCATAGCCAAAGTAGTCCTGCACGGCTTGGACGGGTGCGCCGCTTTTGACCTCCAACTACCTGCAGTGGGAGGGCACAAATGCGCGGCGACCGCTTCCTCAAGTGGCGGGAGTGTCACATAGCCCTTTTCCTCAGCGCCGTCAACAGTGGAGAGCATGGTAGAGGAAGAAGAGCGCAAACGCGCTGAAAAGGGCGCGCACCAGCTCTTTGTGAGCTCTTCGTGGACCACAGGGAGAAATGGAGCGGCGCGCTGGCGAGGGGCCGTCTGGCGCCCCGGCAGGTACCACTCGTCGAGGCGGCTTCTGGCAGGTTCAGCTAGTGAAAGCCAGTCGAGACCCAGTTCGTCGACAGCGCGAGACATGACACGGAAGAGTTCGGCGTCAATGCTCGCTCTGGTGTCGAGACGATCGCTCTGAGAGGGAGGGGCGGGGTCCGCGGAGCCCGACCAATCCTCACTCTCAGATGCCACCACTGAAAGTTCACATCCAGTTCCTCAGCAGATCCGCCAAAGGAAACGAGTCCCGCCGCTGCAACAGAGGGGCGTTGGTCGCTTCTGACGAACCGAACTGGAGAGGGAGGTGTAGGCGATGCACCGGAAGGACCCGCGTTCAGGGATACTCTGATCGCGCCGCTTCTTCCTATGGGGCTCGCGGGGCGCCGAAGACGGAAGGTGGGCGGGCTCACTCTCTGAAGTAGCGAGAGCGAGTCTGGATCGGAGGACAGACACAGGCATACTGTCACAGAGATGACAGCCGCCTTTAGTGAGCGCTGCATCGTGCTCAGGGCCGAGACAGATAGCGCACTGGGTGTGTCGGTCTGACACGTGCAGGGGAACCCCGCAGGAATCGCAGATGGGAAGCGGCATTTGAAACAACGCGCTTCGCGCTGTAAAAACAGCGATTTGCTCTTTTAGAAGTTGCTTTGTAAAAAGGATATTCGCCGGATGCCACAGGGAAACGCTTGCTGGCGAAGTCTGCCGACGGCGCGAAGCTGTTCCGCTGAGAGGCTGTTCTACGGCGAGGCGGCTTCTAATCCGGAGAAATCAGCGACGAGGTGAGTCTCAAAGCTGAAGGAGATAGATCTGTCATATGGCGAATTTTCTCTCAATTTATACTCTCCTGTCACGTGTAAATTGGCGCGCTTGAGTCTGGCAGGGCGCCAAGCGCTCCTATTGGATCGAGCGCTTCTGTTCATTTGCCATAGGTTTGTGCAGTTGCCGCAGCACAGCTAATCGGCTCACTCGCGCGAGCTATGATGTTCTCGCTGTGCAGCTGCAATGCGTTTTAAAATAAAGGCTTCAATATTCTCGAGAAAAGGAGTTTCCCACAGCGTTTACAACGCAGTACGAGAGAACGTTCTCGTAAGGGAACCATTGTTTGTGTAAATATTAGATTGGGTCCATCTACTAGAAAAGGCAATCAGTCAATTTTATGGCATTTAATGGTATATGAAAGCGGCAGTTTCGAGGAAAACTAAGTAAAGTTCCTTTAGACTGTCCTGTTAGCTGTTATTTACTTTCTTCATAAATGTAGCTATATTTAATTGATATTGGTAATGGTTTACTTTGTAAAAGTAACTTGTAAAATAAATTTGTTCAGTAAAAGTACTTACCTCAGAAAAAACCCCAGCTGGCGTCTAGCCATAGCAATCCACTCTCTCTCAGCAGGGACGTCCGTTATGAGCGCGCACCCGACACGTGATGTCACACAAACCTCAGTTTACATTCTGCCAGGTTGTTGCGCGGGCTTTGCACGCGAGCAACAATAACAATTTTGTGAGGTGTAAGCAAAGTTTATATATATACATATATAACATAATATTCAAAATAAAATAAAAATACATTTATATCACCACAATGTTTTACCTGGCATAAAAAAAAAAATATTGCCTGTATGGGAACCAGTTGTGAATATATTTTTTTATTTTTTATTGGAGAAAATGCTAATATAAAAATTACTCTGGTCTCTCATTAAGAACTAATTTTAAATCCTTCCATCCACGTTTTTTTATTTATTATTATTATTCAACTTTTAAACATCCAGTGTGTAGATTCATAATTTTCATCTGCAGAACAAGATGGGGGGAAAAAACTATAAAACATTATCATATGATATTTTAATATGCCTAAAACATACGCATATACACACTCCAAGAAATCTGTCTTCTTCATTTACAGTAGCACTACTGCTTCTGCGTAAACAGTAAAGTACTGCAAATTCCCATATACAGTAAGTTACTATAAATTTCATAAAAATAGCCCCAATGCAGTGCATATTACAGTAATTAACCGTAGATAATATAAATGGTATTTTACTGGGCTTTTTTGCGGTAAGTAACTGTAAAATTACAGCAAAGTCTAACAGTGTAGATTGACCGGTAAACCGACAGCTCCACTTTGCAGCTCAGCTCCTTCTTCACCACGACAGACCGGTACATCGACCACATTACTGCAGAAGCTGCACCGATCCGTCTGTCAGTCTCCCGTTCCATCCTTCCCTCACTCGTGAACAAGACCCCAAGATACTTGAACTCCTCCACTTGAGACAGGAACTCTCCACCAACCTTAAGTGGGCAAGCCACCTTTTAAAATGATGATTACTTTAAATGATTTCATTTTACTTTTAGGGCGGACTGTGCAGCGCTAGTAACAATATATTTAGATGACATTAAAATATCACTCCCAGTTGCATCATAATCACAGCTGTGCAAAGTGAGAATTTATTTTCACAGTAAAGCTGTCTGAGTGTGGTGTCACATGCTGGCTTGTTTTAAGAGAGAGAGTTTTGCCAGAGAGAGAGAGAGAGAGAGAGAAATATACTGATCTGTTTACATGCAGACCACCAGAATACCTTTTTTTTGTTGCACAAAATCTGTTTAAGTAGCCTATGCACTCTTTAAGCGGCACATTTTAAATCTCGTATACACGCGTGTGTCGTCAGTAAAAGCAACTTTCTCCACACTTTTGCGTTAGCCCAGTGTTCCCCAACCCACAGCACTGCACATTTTAGAGATCTCCCTAATCAAACACACCTGATTCAACTCATCAGCTCATTAGTAAAGACTCCAAGACCTCAAATATGTGTGTTAGATATGAAAGATATCAAAAATGTGCAGTGTTAGGAGTACTCCTGGACCAGGATTGGGAACCACTGCGTTAGCCTATACAGCAGGGCTATTCAATTAGCTTAATTCGAGGGCCGGATTATCAAATTGAAACGTTGAGGTGGGCCGGTGGATTGGTTTGGGGTTTAGCTTATTTATTGAAACATAACAGTTTCAATAAATAAGCTAAAGTAACCCTAAAAAAGTATGGTATTTACTTGGAAATGTGGTACCCAACAGTATATGCAGATATATAAAACCATAATAAATAAAAACTTGATAATTTACAGCTGTGTAGTGTACAACTATTTTCCTTGGAACAAATAAATAAATTATACAAACTTGTAGCTGTTGGTGAGAAATAATAATAATTTTATTTATAATTGTTATGCTTAAATGAAAATATTCTGACAGTGAGACTTGATAACCACAGGCTACTCACTCCCACTGTATAAAAAATGCCTAAACACAAGTTAAAAACTATACGCACCTTTACAAATAAACTGACATTTCATAACAAACATTAATTATATATTCCTCAACCCCCCTAATAAATCTAATGCAATATAAATCACTATATTTACTATTATACTGTATAATATTATAGTAAATATATATGTTTATTTATTTATTACTACATAGAATATTCAATATAAATATTGCACATTTCTGCCCAACCCATGGTAAATTACTACAGTACATTCATGGTAAATGTTTGTAAGGGTGATTAGGGGATTTAAAGTCTTCTAATTTCGTTCATGCCACAATGTTTCTCCTGCTTTCCTCATCAGTCTTGTTGGGAATGTTGAGGCTGTTTCATCCGATTTAATACCAGTTAAATCATCTAGTGATTTGTGGTTTGCTTCCCACTGGTTGTTGCAACGCTGTTTAATAATAGTGTCTGGGACCGGGAGTAAACGCAACTATTTGTTGTTACTGTACTGACCGAGAAACCGCTTCAGTTGATTCAGTGACGGAGCGGTCCGAATGAATCCGAATAGTTTTAGACCGTTACTGACCGGCCACTTTGACGCTCTCGCCGGCGGCAGTGTGAACGCAAGCGCGTTTAGAAAGAATCGAACCAAAAGAATGATTCATTCACGAATGATTGGTATCGCTGGTTCAGTCGACATAAATTCGCGACACATATAATAACTGCTGAAATATTCGCACGTAAAACGTTTCTCAGGTCAATCGGAGCGAGTATCAAACTAAATTAGCCGCACCGCCAGGAAAAGAGGAGGAGGAAGGTTGGTGCCGTTGGGCCGGATGGAGATGATCGGCGGGCCGCCAATTGAACAGCCCGGCTATACAGGGTGCTTCTGAAATGGAAGGCTGTTTAGTAAGGCTGCATATCTCGTCGAAGGTCGTCTCAATTTGAAGGATCCTTGGAAGACAGCCAATTAGTTTCTCGTCCTTCATTTAGCTAATTTTTTAGTGTATCCATCACTCCCTTTAATCACCCACAATCTTTTGCACACATTCCAATTCACGAAAAATAACTAACAGAAAACAGGTTGGCGCCAAGCTTGTTTGAGATCATCATGAAATGTAAGACAACATTTTTTTTTTTTTTTAGAGATGAAGGCATACATGTTATCTTTTGTTTTGATGAAAATATTTATTACTTAACTAAACTGTGAAACATGTATGCTCAGTTTCTGTTATTTTGTTTGCCCTGGTTCACTAATTAGTCTAGTTGGTGTTTATTCCCAACACATGTTCTGTTTACCTCTTGTGTTTATAAGCCCTGAGTTATCCTTAATTCCTTGTCCTGTATGTCAATGTTTGTTGTGGTTGTGTTCTTCCGAGTTGTATTCATTATTAAAGACTATTTCCTCAATCTCCTTTATCATACGAGTTGTGACTACAGCCTCCTGTGACATCTGCCAATAATGTATTAGGATGCAGCCGGTTCCGTTTGAGAAGCACCCTATTTGTTCTCCAACGTTTTCCCACATGTGCACTCCCTTAAAAAGGTCGCTTGCATTTAATGTCACAACAAGCAGTGTTCTCTGGCAGAAACTCAAGTCATAAACACTGCTCTTATGGTGTAAGGTTCACGTTTACATGATGTTTGCTACACTACTTTTTTTTTTTTAAACCATCTTTCAACATGTGTTACTGCCTTACCCTAAATCACCATGGTAAGCCTAAAATAATTATTTATAATTAGATGTTGAGACTGTAAGGAATTATAGTCTGCTCTGATCCAACTTTCACTCCAATATATATATAGGCCTATATTTAAATATGCTCCTTCCCTAAAAAGAGCTTATTTATCATAGAGACAATTCCTTCTGATCTCAGTAATATGTAGGCCTAAATAGTATCACCGGAGTGGGGCCGTAGCTAGAGGATTTGGGGCCCCCTGAAAAAATATGGATGTGGGCCTCCACTACCCTCCACCAATACCATATACTCAATAGATGAGCATGGAGGCCCGCATATAACAGAAGATGGTGATGTTGTTGTAAAAAAAATATTTTACTTTATTGTAAAAGTTAAATGTTTATATAAAATTGCAATTAATAAAAACTAACAAAAAGCAAGAAATTGTTAAATAATAATAAAACCAATTCAAAAAAAAGTAACAGCAAAATAATGTTTTTTCAGTCTGACTTTTTTCAGTCTGTTATAATTCATAAATCAAAAAGTAAACATTTAGAAATTGACAAGAATGCAGTCAAGTTTAAAAATAAAATCATTCATTGTCTTATTTTTTTATTAAAGACATTATGAAACTGGTAATATTATTAAATAAAGCTAATAAATGTATTCATTCAAGTGCAGTGTGTTGCAGGCTATTCGTGTTTTCTTAATGTAATAAATCAGTAACATCATCAGTATTCGACAGTTACCCGGCAGGCTAGACGGTAGTTTTACGGTAGTTTTCCCAGCGAAATAACAATACAACCTGTCTTTAAGAACGTCTTGATCGAATGGGATACAACAACTCTCCTGGCCTCCCTCTCCTTCTTTTCATGGCGTTTCTGGTACCCTGATTTATGTTTTCTTTTCCCCGACATTTTTCAGTCAATTAGTCTCCTGCTCTTCCACCAAGTTCATCGTTAACTTCAGCCAGCTGCCGCCTCAACTCTGATTGGTTCTGTTCACGAGCTGGGGTGGGACCACTGATGTATATAATGACGGTGGGACTTACAATTTTATTGGGTCCATCTGATGTTTGTCACTGACTGAATAATTAATCTATAGCCTACTTTAGATCGGACTAAACCATTTTTTAGGGCGGTAAGAGAAGCAGATATTAGGAAAATAATTTTAACCAAATTGCATGTTTTTGTGGTTTTCATTTAAATCTCAGGCATAACCTACAACTAATATTAATATCAGAATTATTCATACAACAGGGGCTGTATGAGTGTGGTTGTGTGTGGTTATGTGATCAGTGATCACTGAAAGCGTGGGAGCGGCAGCGGGCAATCAAGAACCATCCTGAATACAGGGATTTCAAACAATCTTATTATCACCTTAACATTTGGCTGTTCTTATTTGAAAGAATATCGAAGATGTGGGAACAGAAGGCTATCACTTTCATTGTTATCCTCAGTTTACATTTAAGACTCAGACAGAGCTTCATTTACATGCTGAGAGGGAAGACGGATGTGATCAAATGTTTGAGCAGAGATTGTTATCTGTTCATTCTGACGCCAGTGAACGCAAAGTGCTTCGTGTACTTTTGCCACTGCTATGCGCTGTAATAAACTTCATTTTTGAGATCTTCGACGTCCACATAATTTTTTTCTTACAGGACGGATTTTGTGGGAAAATGCAAACTTTTGCCACTCGTCCATGCCTGTTTACGTCATATAAAGAAAAGAAGACGGATGTGGATAGAGTCCAAAAAGATTTTTTTTCGGTAACATTTTATTTTAAAGTGTCCCTGTAGTTACTATAATAACTATAAATTATGCATAAATACATAAATAACCGTAACCCTATAGTAAGTAGCCTACATGCAGTTAATTAATACTCAGTACTTAAATGTATAATTACACTGAAACAAGGACATCTTTTTTTTTTTTTTTTTAAATAAACACTTGCAATTCTCACGAAATCAGTGATTTAGTTGACTTTCACAATGTTTTATCTCTTAATTTAGCAGTTATCCACTATTTTACCATTAAATTGTGCTGTACAGTTGTGGTCTACGAAAATTTCTTCGAGAAAAGGTTACAGGAAGTCTGTGATGTCACAAAAAGAAAGACACAGAGGTGTACAGTATAATCTTGCAGTAGTTTAACAAGGCAAGCCAATCACTCAAAGACTGGGGAGACGATGATGATTATTTGGATTTCTGTCATGCTTCTAAGTGAGATGTGTAAGTGTAGAATATTTATCTAAATGCGTTACTTGATTGTCAATGATTTTCTTTAATAGACAATGTTAAGTCACCTCCAATTTTCAGATACTTATTTAAATGCTATTTTATCCCTGCATAGAACTTTTCTACATAATCATTTTGTCATCCGCAGTGATTTTATTCAAATAATTTATTACCTTAAACAATTTTCTTTGTTATGCATATAGAATTGTATTTATTTGCCTATTGAAAAAATTAAATGTTAAACATCTCGTAAATTAATTCCATAGTTTAAGTCTTTTGGGGCTTTATAAACTTAAAAATACTTTAAATTTAAATTTAAGATGAGATGCATGTTTTCACAATGACATGGTTTTGTGAAGTGAGACTAAAGCTTTCTCATACAGATGAATTAACATTATTTTCTTATTTACTCTTTTTCTCCGTATAGACTCAACACATTCAGAGATGGTTTCTCAACCGGATCGAGTAATGGTGGTCTCTATTGGGGACGATGTTACTCTGCGTTGCTTTTTTCTGAAAGATCACAGTGATCCAATTTCTTGGTACAAGCAAAATTCTGGACAGCAACCACAAGTAGTTGCAATGGTGCAGAAATTAGCCAAAAACCCTCATTTTTTCAACACTTCTGAATCCTCACGTCTTAGCATTGAGACAGACTCAAGCAAATGTCATTTAACGATTTCAAATGTCACTTCATCTGATGAAGCAATGTATTATTGTGGCTGGAGAAAGTATGAAACAATTTTTGCTAAAGGCACATATTTAGCTTTAAAAGGTTTGTGTTTTTATCCTTGAGTAAATTTATTGAAGATTCAAATGTGATGTAGCCTAGTCAACTTTTAATATTTTATTTCTTACAACCATTATTTTAAGAAAAAAAAAGAAAAGAAAAAAAAATCCACAGTAAACAAATAAATTTGGACACTGTGAATAGAGTCTATTTGAGAGATTATTATGATTATTTGCAATATTACATTCTAAATTATTTTATATTCTAAAATCATCAGAAAAATAAGACCTTTGATTAAACATGTGACTGTATATTTCAGATATAGTCCTCTGCATAAAATGTATCCATGTCTATTTAGGGTCACAAAACAACCAACATAAATCCAACGTGTCTGTTCTTCAGCATCCCGAATCAGAGACGGTCCACTCTGGAGACACCGTGACCCTGATGTGCTCTGTGCTGTCTGAATACAACACCGCTGATATCAGAATGTTCTGGTTCAGATCTGAATCCGGAAAATCAGAAATCCTCTACACTCAGAATAAGAGTGTGACTGATTCTGCTCAGAACTGCACATTCAGTCTGTCCAAGAACATAGTCAGTCAAGTGGACACTGGCACTTATTACTGTGCTGTAGTCACTTGTGGAAAAATTCTGTTTGGAAATGGGACAAAATTAAATATGGGTAAGTGCCTAATTATTCTCTTTTCAGGCATTTTACTATTTTGTAGGAAACATTATAATATTTCGTTTCATAATAAATGGTTGAGTTGCTCTTTTTAAATAATATTATTTTTTGACGAAGAAAACAGACAAAATAGAGAGCATCTCTATGGCAATTAACAAAATATGGGGAATGTCTGTGTATACCAAAAAGCAAACGGTATATTTAAATGCATGTAATATTATATTCATGCAAGTCTTTTAAATATATAATATAAATGATAAATGTACATCTCCACACCACATCACAATGTGTTTTGTCTTACTGTCCTACAGTAAAGCCAGTGGATCCTCTGGTGATGATCTTGGGTGTGTTATTGGGTGTTTGTGTGGTTGTGATCACTGCACAAGCTATTTTAAGTCATAAAAAGGAAAAATATTACTGCAACAAAGGTGAGCATTTTGATTTAATTTGTCTCTTAAAATGATTAGTAATAATGACTAGTAAAACACAATTGTAGGAAGTTTTTTTCCTTGATCTGACCTATTCAAATCTTTATTTAGATATTACCACATGGCGCAAAGTTTTTTTTTTTTATATCTGGCCAAATCTTTTTTTATACCACAGGCTTCCAATATAACATGTTTTTTTTTTTGTCTTTCAACCAGAAAATGGGCTAAAAGACACTGAAAAAGAACACCCCAACAGTCAGGTGTGCATCATAAATTAATTTTGATGAATTGTTTCATGTATTTAATAAGATAATATGGTAACATTTTACAATAAGGTTCCATTAATTAATGTTAGTTAATGCATTAACTGACATTGAAAAATAAACATTAACTGACATTTAAAATTTGCAATAAATTTGTTACAGTATTGTTTTTTTTTTATATTTGTTAACGTCAGTTAATAAAAGGACAACTGTTCCTTGTTATTGTTAGCTCAGGTCTATTAAATAATATTAACAAAGATTAATAAATAATTTAGAAGTATTTTTATAGTTCATGTTAACTAACATAGTTAACTAATGTTAACAAATGGAACCTTATTGTAAAGTGTTACCGATAATTTGTTATTATGCAATTATTGAATTTTAATTTTCTAATTTAATTTAATTTAATTTTGTACAAATTGTACATTACATTACATACGTTGGGTTTTCATGTTTTACGGGGACTTTCCCTAGACGTAATGGTTTTTATACTGTACAAACTGTATATTCTATCTCTTTACACTAACCTTACCCATCACAGAAAATATCTTGGGTTACTTGACTGTAACCCTGTTTCCTGAAAAAGCGGGAACGAGATGCTGCGCTTGATTTGAATTGCTATAAGGGAAAAACGTCTTCGTTTGACCGGTTGTGAACACGTGTGTTGTGTGTGCGCACAAACACGAGAACGGCCTCAGACGTGAGCCTGGGATGTCTACTCAAGGACGTGAGAGCCCATAGTACGTAAACATCCAAACTATAGAATTTAATAAATGTGTGCATAGAGGACCAGCCTGCCACATCACATACTTGCTGCAAGGGGATGCCTCTTGCTAAAGCCCTGGAGGATGCAACCCCCCTGGTAGAATGAGCCCTAACGCCTAGAGGCAAAGCTTGACCGCACACCTCATAGGCTAGAGCAATAGCATCCCTCACCCAATGCAACATATTTTGCTTTGTGGCGGCCGTCCCGCGGTTACGGCCCCCAGAACAAATTAACAGCTGCTCTGACTTGCGCCACTGGCTAGTGCGGTGGACATAAATTGGAAGAGCACGAATTGGACGCAGTAAGTGGAGTTTCTCCTGCTCCGGTGTAATGAACGGCAGAGGGCAGAAGGCTTCAAGAATGACCAGATGTACGGTCGAAAATGGAACTTTTGGAAGATAGTTGGATGAGGGTGCAAAATAGCCTTGATCAGCCTAGGGGCAGTCTAAACAGGATGGTGAAAAAGACAAGAGCCTTCAAATCCCCTATCATCTCTAGTGACGAGATAGCCATAAGGAAAAACATCTGTAGAGTCAGAAGCTTGACCGGCGCTGACTCTAGTGGTTCAAAGGGGTTGAAGCGGGCGATCAGAGGGTGTTTCCCCACCATAAGCATGGATTTTAGAAAGGGCACGAAGCATTTTGCGTGTGCCCTTACCCTTATTTGCCTCTGGGGATTAGCCCTTGGACGAAATCCATCCAAATCGGTATCACCGTGGACACAGCTGCCATAAGACCTAGAACTCTTTGAAAGTGATGGAAAGTAATTTCCTGACCTAGCCTAATATCGATCATGGTGTTTAAGATGGACTCGACACGTGAGGGAGATAGTTGTGCCCGCATGGTGACCGAATCCCTTACAACCCCTAAATACATAGTTCTCTGGGACGGAGAGAATGCTTTTCTTGGCGTTGAGTCTCAACCCCAGATACACAAGATGAGACGACATCCAATGTTGGAGTGTAAGTTTTTGATTATGGGACAAAATCAACCAGTCGTCTATGTAATTTAAAATGGGGATGTCCTGACATCGCAATGGAGCCAAAGCAGCATCCATGCATTTTGTGTATGTGCGGGGTGATAAGGCTAGGCTGAATGGAAGGCTAGGCTGAACGTCTATTTATAGCCTCTGACGTGTGCATTCCAATGACGTCATCATCAGAGGTTAAGGAAAATTTGTAGGAGTGTTTGCTATCACAACTGGTCAAAGAAAGACGGTTTCCCCCATAGAGCTTAAAATCAAGCACAGCATTGAGAGTAGCTTTTGAAATGGAACTTACATTTTCAAAAAACATCATTCTGTATGATTTATAAGCTAGTTTCCTCATGGGGACCTCAATTTAGGTCTCCACGGTGACACAAGTCCTCATGAGTCTGTGTGCATTCAGGGTGAAGTCCACACCGGAATAGAAAAGCATGTTCACACACACACACACACACACACACACACACACACACACACACACACACACACACACACACACACACACACACACACACACACACACACACACACACACACACACACACACACACACACACACACACACACACACACACACACACACACACACTTTTTCATAATTTCCTTTAATCGAATCTTTCTTTCTATGGCTCTCATAGGACCATGATGCAGTGGAATTGAGTTATGCTGCATTGAAATTTAAGGAGGGAAAAAACAGAAGAGTCCGAAGGAAGGGGGAAACACCTCAAGAGGGTTTTTTCAACCAAATCAATAACCCCACTGACCATACTATAGTTGAGTACAAAAATACCTAGAATTTATTAGACTGCAAATTTAAGTTGTGCTACACTTTTTTTGTAATTCATTTACTAAGCAGTGTCTTACTTTTCGCAAATTCTATTACTCCATCTTATTTTGTAAAAATTTGTACACTCAGCATATTTAAATTCACACAATTGTGATCATTAAAACGTTATATTTTTAACAACCCCAAAACAAAATATATTGCAATCCTTTTAATGGAACATATTATAACTATTATGAATCATAATCATAATTGAAGGTCAAGTCTGCTGTTGTTCAGCTGAAGTCAAGTCAGTGTTGATTTAGTTCCGTTGGAAAGACCATACGTTATTAAATGAGCTCATTTTATTTATAAAGCAGTTCTGCAAAAAATTGTCATCGTCCAGCTATTACAATATTACTAATAATTATTGCTATTACAATCATTACACAAACAGCTGACGAGTAGATTCTATATTTGTAGAGTTGTAGAATTGTAGAATATGGCCATTTATTCCTTTTTTTGGACCGGGATGTTTCATTTGAGAATGATTGTCTTTTATTAGGCATCACTGTCCCCTCAGGATTTGATCTTGATTAGCTTCAAAAACTGGATGTATGACTCTGTAAAACAAATAAATAGATACAATAATACAAATTGGGAATTACTGTTTTATCATTATCATCTCATTATGGTGTGATTTTACAGTGATTAAAAAAATACTGAAGTACATAAGCAGCAGTTTTTGTGATGTTATTGACAGGTTCAAATGACAAGCTTCTCCGAAACATTTGTTTCTAGAAATGAGAAAATTTTGTATTTTGAAAAAGAGATTTGATGAGTACAAAAAGTTTACTTTACATCTGCATCAGGATTTTCAATATGGATGGACATGTGGTTTCTATGAGGCCGGCTGGGAATGGAAGATAAAGCTATAAATAGACAAAGATATAAATCATTTTTTGTTTATCAGTGATTAAGGACTGCCAGGTCTGCTTTTTGACCTATTATAAAGGAACAGTTATGTAGTTAAAGCACTTACCTTTAAGTTTTTATTTTTTTATTTTTTTATAAAATTTAACGATTACTCCTATTTTGAAAGGTCATTTCTTGAAAGCATTACTCATACTTTTACTGTAAGCATCATGTTTAAGATAATAAAATGACATTTATTACTTTCTGCAGAAGAAAGTGCCAAACAATGTCTAATATGCATAATGTTTTACTTGTTATATTTCTTTGCTGTTCATACATCATATGTCAAAATATGGTCTATATTTACAGATGTATTATTTGAGGTTATAGGAGTTCAGAATAGTATTGAAAAGTTATTTCACATATGGAATATATAATACAAAATATTGCAATACAGACCCTTTTCTTGTCTAATCCTGATGCAGAGACATATGATCCACACAGCACATATTCCAATAATGTTGCACTGAAAGATGACAACTGCAATCCATCTCTCTGTTGGACTTACAGCTGAAAAACAAACAGAACAGTGCAGTTATGATTTTTATTCATTTTATGACTAAAAACCACTCTTACATGCTCACTGAATTACTTAACGTAAATATTGGGGGTGTAACGACACCCTCATGTCACAATTCGATACATATCATGATACTGAACTCACGGTACGATATTATTAACATGGTAGAAGGTTCACAAAAAATTGACTGTTGATTAAAATGATACATTTTATATTACATTGTGGGTGTAAATGAATAGGCTTGGACTTGGTGCTGATAACTGAATGCACATGACAATGGTGACACCAGAATAAAAATATTCACGATTCTGAAGCTGAAAATACAGAATTATTATAGACGAATATGCTTTCACTAGATATATTTAAAACAATGTAGGCCACTTTTTACTGGTAACATGACATTTGGCATTATCAGGACACACACATATTCCCCCATTGCATTATTATACATTATATTCAACATTACTGACACTAAAACTCTAAGAACTTGAATTTTTTCCTCACAAAGAAATTTATTTTGGGTGAACTATAGACAATACATATTGTTGCATTTTTGTATTGCGATATATTGTGACATGATATATTGTTACTCTCCTAAATATAGATTTTGTTTTCATTTTAATCAACTGACAAGTTCAGTACAAACAGTCAATTTATGTTCTCGTTTAAAAATCAAGAACAAGAACTCACCTGTAGAGTTAAAGGATGATACATTAAATGCCAAAAATACTCCATTTCCAAACTCAATGTCAAAGAAAATCTCCACTCCACAGTAATAGACCCCCTCGTCCCAATGACTAGTGTTAATGATACTAAGAGAAAGTCTTTTCTTTGATCTGCTGATATTGAAGCGTGTGTTTGTATATCCTTTATAAAAAATGGGATCAGCAATTGCTCTCGCCTTAACGACAGCACATGGCCGCTGGCCCTTGATTTGCTTGTACCAAAACATATCATAGATAGTGTAGTTTTCAGTGAAAAAGCATTGCAGAGTCACATTGGCACCAGATTCAACCGTGATAACAGAGTCTGGCTGATGGAGATGCGTGCAGTGCATACAATCTGAAACAAACAAATTAAAAAACATTCACACAAGCATTTCAGTACCTTTAAAAATGAAGCCGAACACCGTAAAAAAAAAGTCACTCAAATACAACAAACTTGGATGTTTAAGTCATTTAAACTTAAATTACATTAAACCGACTGAATCTTGTATAACATATAAAAAAAGGTGAACATTGAATACACTTATTTTGATAGTTAAAGCAATGTGAAAACATGTCATAACTCATTGATCATAAAATGTTTTACAGTCCAGAGATAAAATTGATAATGCCACTTTTTTCAGGTTTCACAGTCTACTGCTGCTGTACAACTGAAATAGTTTAAATAGTAAAACAACACTTACACATATTAAGATAAAGCACCACAACCGCCTGGATAATCTGGAAAAACATCATACATTCATATAACGAAACATGAGACATGATATAACACCTCATTTGCTGCTGTGGGCTTCCTGTTTGACCTGTGAGAGATCTTTGCAGCCATTGGTCTCTGATCAAAGTGTGGTGGAGGTGTTCAATGGAAACCACAAGTTTCCATTGCACATATATTATTAAATATAAAGGCTATGCGTTTTCTTTACTATTCAACCTTGGACTGAAATATGAAGTTAATGTATGAAGTTAAAATTAAATAGAACTCAGTTACCTCACTGAGAAGAAACAAAAGCTTAAATATGAAAACATAATCTTTGTTAAAAATAAAAATAAAAAAGAAAGAAAGAAAAAGTGTTGTAGGCCATTATATGTTTAGGAATGGTCTTGAAAAAAAAGTATACTGTTATTTTTTTGTTATTTTTAGAACTGATATATCTGCACAAATTACAGGGTGTCCATAAATAAAAAGTAAAACTAGAGAGGCCCTTTGTCTGGTGTTGACTGCTGGTAATGCAAACGCTAACACCATTTGTCATGTTAAGGGCATCTCTGGGGTCAAGCATGCAAACCCTGAGTCATCCAGCAGCCTCCAAGGACACACTCATGTGGATGAGAAGCTGCCGTCTGAGCCAGGGAGGTTCAGCAGGTTGTGATGTTTATCTGGTGTGGCAGATCTTTCAGTGTTCACTGGAAAAATAGATTCATAATTCATCTGAAAATGCTCTGGAAATATTATTAAGTGCAGAAACTGTTAAAGGCATTTTTGCATCTCTTATATCTTTTTTTACCATTTTGCCCATCCAATCTCCAGTTTAATACATGAACATTTTAAATAAACTTTCACATAATCATATTGTAGGAATAGCCTACAATTTTAATTATTGTCTAATTTTGCACATTTTATTAAATATATACAGTATATATTTTCCCAGTCGTTTTCATTTTGTAAGTTTTGCTGCCCTCAGAAGGTGAACTCTGAGATTGCAGGTAATGACAAACCAATCGGTTCGGTGATATGCCTAATTCCCAAACTCTACAACGGGAGCATTTAAGTCAGTAGACGTTTCAGTTTTAAAGCGCTTTAAATATAACTGTTTAATGGTAATTTATATAAACATCATCATTTGACAATACACTCTGTGAAGGCCTGAACTAATTTACACTTTTTCACAGAAGTATGGTGTGAAAACAAACCTACATCACAGATACAGAGCCTACATCACAGAAAAGACCAAATCACATTAGAAATCCTGCTTCAAAGGTTAAATTCATGTTTTGAACTTCTGACAGCAAACATTTTCTTTGAGGTAGGCCTACTATGGCAAGTTTTTTTAGCTTAAATTGTACCCAGCGTTACTTGTCGTAATTGCATTTTTACTATTAAGAATTCAATTAGAGAGCTCTACAATTCAATTCTTACTAGTAGCAATTACAATTACTGAGCTCTCTAATTCAATTATTACTAGTGACAATTCCAATTGGAGAGCTCTCCAATTCAGTTGTTACTATTAAGAATGCAATCGCAGAGCTCTTTAATTCATTTACATATCTTTAATTCGTTTTTTTACTAGTAAAAACTCAATTAGAGAGCTCTGTAATTGCATTCTTACTAGTAATAATTTAATTAGAGAGCTCTGTAATTGTAATTGTTACCAGTAATAATTGAATTGTAGAGCTCTCTAATTGGAATTGTTACTAATAATAGTTGAATTAGAGAGCTCACTAATTGTAATTCTTACTAGTCAAAATTCAATTGTAGAGCTCCGTAATTAAAAATGAATGGAAGTCAATGGAGACATATGAGTTTACTACAACTAGTAAAAATTCATTTGTAGAGCTCTCTAATTGGAATTGTTACTAGTAAGAATTGAATTAGAGAGCTCAGTAATTGTAATTCTTACTAGTAATAATTGAATTAAAGAGCTCTCTAATTGTAATTTTTACTAGCAATAATTTAATTAGAGAGCTCTCTAATTGTAATTGCTATTAGAATTGAATTGTAGAGCTCTCTAATTGAATTCTTACTAGTAAAAATGCAATTACGACGAGTAACGATGCACAATTTAAGCTAAAATGACTTTCCATAGGCCTACATGCTTCTTATGCAATAGCCTAAAATAGTGCACAGAAATGTGGAAACAACTAACTTGAGTTTAGCCAGGATATAAAAACTATTGCACTACTAATAGGCTACACTACTTAACAACCAATAACTATCACTATCTGCCCAAAAATGGTAAACCACCAGTGTATAGTTAAACAATAAACAATCTACTAGACAACAGCCGTTTGACTCTTAGTGCTGGGAGAGAAGTTCAAAGCATCAACTTTAAAAGGTATGGTAGGCAATTTCTTTCTTTTTTTTCTTTTCTTTTTTTTTGGTAGTAGTGTTGGGTAAGTTACTCTAAAAAAGTAATTAATTACTAGCTAGTAGCTACTAATTACATCTTCAACAGTGTAATTAGATTACTGTACTAAATACTGTAAAAGTATTGGATCACTTATTACTAATTACTTTATAAATGCCATATAAAACTCAACAAGTTGAACAGTACAAGAACAGACACAAAACCACACTTTTAATTCTTTCAAATAAACAATATACATTGCATAAATTATTACAAATTATTCTTGAACATATCAAAGTGTGTAAAGGGAGAAAGTTAACATTAAAACATTAATTTTAACATTAAGTTTTGATGTTAAATCCACTATTGTTTTATATAGAATTGTTGTCTATAAGATGCAATTACATCAGAAGTAACTGTAATTAAATTACAGAAAAATTAGGAGTAATCCCTTACTTACTTTACTGTAATTAAATTACAGTAATTAGATTACGTAGTAATTAATTACACCCAACACTGTATAAAAACATTGCCGTGTAATCAAAACGTTTTAGTTTTTTCCTGAACTGCCAAACTTTAAAATATTCTGAAAACCAATCAACATAATCTTTAAAATATTTAATGACCCGCTTAACAACACATTAAAACATTTAAATTAAAACTAAAATGCAAAACAACAAAGAATCTATCAGCAATTTTAGCATATGTTTATGATGAGGTCTCTGTTCCAGAGTGCTTCACATCAGAGTACATACACTCAATGGGGCTCTCTTCTGATTGTCCCTCACGCTCCCTGTTCTCACTGAAATGACTTATTGCAGAGTATTGTGTGTCATCTTGAACCTACAAGTAAACATAAAATCTGTTCAGCAGTGTGAGGCTTTAATATAGGCTAAAGAAATCAAACCCAGTGGGATATGGCTGCATATGATATACTTTCAATTTATACCTTGTATATTTCACATTCATCAATCACATCAAGTATATTTAAGTATATATTATATACATTTAAGTATATATTATGATACAAATCTTTGCATCTGTTAAAATTGTACCTGGTCATCTGATTGCTCAGGCTGATTTTGTGGGCCACGACTACACCCGAAAGCAATATAATTTGCTGAATAAAAAGAAGACGACAAAACTGCATATGATACTTAGTGCTACAATGTTATGTAATAAAATGACTAATGAAATTTATTATGTAGTCGGTAATGAAATAAAAGTTTCCTACTGTAAAAGTTCTGGCACGGCTCTTGATATCTCGTCATGCAAATGAAGTAGACATTTACAGCAACAGAAAGCAGTAAGGCTTCACAGAGGATCACGGTGACAGGAATCAATATGTCTTTATAACCTGAGAGATTTAAAAAAAAAAAATCTGTTAGTTTCACACAATCAAAAATAACCTTATTACATCCACAGCGAAATGACTGTAATATTCTTACACATCATCAAGATAGATGCAAAATAATACCTTTTTGACATTCCCTGCCTGTCTCACAATCTACAACAAAACACGTTTGTCAAGATAGACAGACACACAGACATTCAGATAGATACTATACACTAGTTTTACGGAATTTTACTGTTTTATTTTACAGATGTATTTTTGAAATGTGGTAAAAAAAACCTTCAAATTACAGAAATAGACTGCAAATGTTCATTTCCTGTGTAAAATTACATGAAAACCATGTAAATGTCAAGTAAATTTCTGTAATTTTACATGTTTTTTTTTTTTGGCACCCCAGCTGCCGGAATATTACCGTTTTTTTACGGGGATTTTTTTTACAGTGTAGATCTTTTAATAAATATTTTAGAGTTAAAAAGTTCCTTACTTTCGCAGGAATTATTGGAATTATTGCCTTTGGTCTGGGAGCCTGAAAAGAAAAAAAAATATTTTCAGCAAAGTCATTTCTCATGTACATTTTCCCTCTCACAAAATCATAACAATGTATCTTGATAATCAGTAAATCTTTATAAGTACCTCATTACATAAGTAGGCCTAAACACTGTTTATTTAGGCTCTAGTCTAAAACATTCAAAAATGATACTTACAAAAAAAGCTCAAAAGTAGAAGAACATAGAAGGGTCTCATTTTTAAGATGCGTTGCATTGCTGTCCAAATGTGAGATAAAACTTGAAGCCCCTCCCTTTTCCACTCCAATTTAGATGAAATGTTTCATAGCATCATGTGACTATAGTTGTATCCCACATTTATGCAAATCTAATAATATGAATACATTTTTCGTATCATACCAACATGTCACTGTTCAACATGCTTGTTCAACAAGGCATGTTTTCAATGGTCACTTTGACAAAGGACTGATCAAAACCACAAAAAGGATGTTCTGTATGATCACCCATTACCAGAAAGCACGAAATGCATTTTATTTTTAGATGTAGGCCTACATGCGCTCCATTTGAGACCACTCATTTGTTTGCTCTTTTGCAGCTCTAAATAGATGAAAAGCTCTAAACTCATTCCTATGTCTCTGGATTTTTTGTTTGTTTATTGTTCTTGTTACTCTCAGTATTTTTTGGTAATCTTTTTCTGTAATACTGTCTGAAATGCGATGACCATAAAAACCATAGGCGTACATGTTTAGACGCAATTCAAATCTGTCAGAGCACTGATAGTCTGTCTTTAAATGCCAAATCAAATACACTTATAAAATATAGATCTGCAGCTGAAAGCATCTTAATAGCACTTTATATGTGCTGTGGGTGCTGTGTACATATTCACATAGCCACAAATAACACAAGCTGCTCCTGTTGCATGTTTTCAAGATCAAAAGCTTGAAAAGATGCAAGATATTGATATCTGCCTCTCTCTCCACACGCACGCACGCACACACACACACACACACAAATTATAACCAGTTTTAGTTAACATTTTAAATATCACATTACAGGTCTCTATATATTTTTGGTTGTGGTTTGCTATTGCTCTGATCTCATGCAAGTGACAGGTTGACATCATCAGAGAAGAGATTGCAAAGATTAAACAAATAATGATGTGCCCGAATAATTAATTTATAATAAATACTGCAACATTCCATAAAACAACAAAATGTTTTCATTTTTTAATCATTTTGATTTCATGGTGTTTTGAAACAGGCATTGCACATTGAGTGGTAATAGCAATTATGGCCTCTAGATGGCACCTTAACCTTTCTTGTCTATATTAACCGTGCAATTGGTTTGGCAGGTACTGACAGTTTCTCCATCCATGCAACTTTTTCAGAAGGCTACATTTAAACAGTCTGAATCTTTTTCTTTTTTCTAGCAAACGTTCAAATGTCAATTGCTCAGTCAGCGCTCACCTCTGGTGCATTTGGTGTTAGTGGAGAGTTTTTCTTGCCTTTGTCATCCACAGGGAGCACAGAGGAAACAGCCTTAAGAACTGTAGCCCCCTCTTTGTAACTCTATCCGAATATTAATACCCATCAAATCCTTCTGGGAATATTTCCCTACTTTCCTGGTGTCGAAAAGAATAACTTGATTTTCTCATTGCATTCCTCAGCCCGTTGAACTAACAGTGGTCTGAGGCCGTGTTAGGGAGGGCGCCGAGAGTCAACAGCCACTGCGGTGGCATCCAATTTTCAATTCCCACCGAAAATACGCAAGCTTTTGAGGGTCAAACTGTAGAAAATTATTTATTTATTAAAAAAATATTAAAATACACTTACATGAGCACCAAAGTGAAACACGCAGCATGCAGTAGCCTATCTCAGATAAACATATTCTCACATTTATAGATTAAGAGATTTGTATATTGGATCACAAGGGGTTTCTAAAGACCTGCAGAACTGAATAGCTTTTGTTTGAATCTGAAAATATATTAGCCTATCATAACGCCATGTTAACTGCTCATCTATAAATTGCAATGGTATACAATGTGTTGGAAATAAAATAGTTTCCTCGATTGTAACTAGCAAACAGTGAGATTGCATTGACATAGAGAGGGTACGTTACATAATACTGTAATTATCAGAAAGTTGAGCTGAATACGTATACAAAGTACCTTTTTAATGGTAATACAATAGAAGGCCTTGCCCCCTTTCCGCTTAGTCATCCATCTAGTGTCCCTGACATTTCCTTGCATAATTTCTTCACAATATAATGTTGCAAAACAAAAACAAACAAACAACAAAAAAAAAGAAAACACCACATTTGAGCTAAATTACTGACATTAATGTTCAGAACACATTGTAAACAGGGCCACCAGTATTCTTAACACGCATCACAGTTTCTCCAAAAATAAAACATCTCCACTCTACTTCCTGTGTAATGCTTGGCTTTGGAATAGCAAAAAGGTCCAAGTATTTTTCTTGGACTGTTAGCACTTGCTCGGGTTGCTTTAATTCACTGTTATTGGATTTTGAACTCCAAAGAACCTAAAGGAAAATTGAGGTCCACTGCAGCTCTACTGAGTGCGAGTCATTTTCCTTGACCTGAGACATTTCAAGGTAAACGGGCTCCATCAGAACTCCTCCACGCCTGTGTTCGGGTCATCCTCGCGCAGTCCTACAGTACGGTTGTGGGCCTCAAGTGGTGGCCCTTAGCTCATGAGAACAGAGGCAGCAGCATTGGTCACCTGATGGTAACCTGTTAACACTGGTAATGGAAATGCTGGTGTACTTTTCCCTCCAAGTGTGCATGGGAGTGTGTGTGGGTGTGCATATCTGTGTAGACCTTGGTATAAATCTTTGGTGGACTGCTGAGAGCTGGGGGCCCCATTGCCATAAGTCTCTGGTTGGGCAGGTCAGGGTTGATGGAGCTTTGCATGCTGGGCTCCTTGTCAGGAATGTGATGGTCTCGATAGGTCGTCGGTCGGGGAGGCAAAGCGCTCTGGCGTCTGCGGCTGTGGCACAACCAGAGCACGATGGTGCCTACGATGAGCAGGGCAGCAGCTGGGATCCCAATGATAAGCGGCCAGGGAAGACCGGGGCTGATGTGGCGTGGAATCACATTTTTTTCCACCTTTGGATCTGTAAACAAACACTGGCATTTATTCTAGGGCTGCACAACATATTGAAATGAAACTGATATCACAATATGGCTTAGTGCGATTTAATTAAGTCAATATACGTGCTTTTGGTTTCAGAGTGAAGCATGTCATTTACACACGTGTAGTTCATGATACAGTGTTCCAGAGCCACATACTGTAGCATTTACTCATTCACTCTGAAACGGCAGTGCATTTATTTGTTTGCCAGCAACCCGTCATAATAAAAGCTTTATGGTATTTTTAGATATTATTCTATAGCAGTGGTTCTCAACAAACTTCCAAGGGGGCCTCAAAATGAAAACAAGCATAAAAATAAGCTAAAACAAGTCAAAATCAAGATATGGTTTGAATACGGTTTGTAGTGGACAATGGAGGGGCATTGACGTTTAAAAGGTTGATATCCACTCTTCTATAGTCATATTGAACTGGTAAAAAACAGTGTAAATGTGACCTATGAAAATAAAAATAAGTTGGTTCTTGTAAAGAGTAAACCCAAGTATGAATATGAACACCTACATTTTTCAAGTTTTTCCTAAATCATTCAGCCCTAAAAGGATTTTGCACTTAAAAAATTCTTTAGAGTAAAAAGTAATTTCTCTGCTCTCTAGAACTAGGCTATTCATTCTTCCCAAATAGAGCGATTCAAATAATTTGGTGAAACTTTCTGTAATTTTCTTTTCTTCATATAGCAATATATATCACACAAAGCCAAAATATTGCAGTCAGTTTTTTTTTTCCAATACTGTACAACCCTAACTTATTCACTGCAATATTAGTGCTGTAAAGCCACTTAGTTTGGATGGGAGAATTACAGGAACTGACCTGAGAGAACGGTGAGGTAGGCACTGCGGAAGCTGTAGCCCATGGTATTAGCCCCTAGACAGATATACATTCCAGCATCCTCGTCGCGTGCCTTGACGATGGCCAGCTTGTTGAGGTACGAACCATCAGGTCTGGACCACACGTCTCCAGTGGGCAGCACCACAAAGTGCTGGCCTCCAACCTCCAGCGTGGAGTTATAGCGACCCTCTGTGCCTTGATCCACGCGCTTCAGCCACTGGATTACAGGCTTCACGTCACTGTGGACTTTACATTGGAACGAGGCTGTTCCACCAAACTCCACAGTTGTGTTGACAGGATGGGTACCAGTCAGAATGGGTTTGGAGTTGGTGCGCTCTGTAGAGAAAACCGATAAAAACTTAAAGTAACTTGAATGTTCAGTCTAAACTACCATTAGATCACTTTGCACATTTGCAATTGAGTATAGTGTAATGGTAAACAGAAACAGTGTTCGGAACTATGGGATAGCAGTTAGCTATTGAGCTGTGGTGCTAATGCTAACACAAGTACCTGTTCTACCAATAATTTTCAGTCAACTGAACCATCCATATCAATAAAACTGGCAAAAAAGTATTAATACATATTTTATAATGAAAAATATATATTTATATTATTTTTATTAAATTATATATAAATATTTATATACATTTTAACAAATATATTCCACGCTATGCTAACATTCAGTTTAGATATCACAACTCATTATTTATTATTAAATATATTTTATGTATTTTGAAATTAGTAATATATATATATATTTAAAAGATTTGTTTTTAAAAGATTTCACAAAAATCAATATAGCTATATTATTCAAATTTAAGACACAACTATTTAGTTAAATAAGTCACATGTAACAAAAATCCATTAATACTTTGCACTGGATAACAAAAACAAAGTTGCAATTATTACAAAATAAGATATATTATTATTTAATAATAAAAAAAGTTCATTATATATTATAAAATTAAATATTTACTGTATATATTACTAACAAATAGATAACATTGCTGCTAAAAGTCCACTTTGGCTACCGAACTCACCAATTACATCCACTTTGTAGGTGGCATTGATGTGTCCAGCTGCATTGGAGACGTGGCAGGTGTATTTAGCACTGTCCTGAGGCTGCAGGTTCTTCAGAGTCAGCGTCCACTGTGGCCGTTTTCTCTGCTGAGGGCTGGGCATCTGGCTCTGGTCTTTCCACCATGTAATGACCGGTGTTGGATTGCCACTGGCCAGACACTTGAGACGCACCGAGCTGCCAACAGGCTGCTCTAGCACGCGCCTGCGCATCTTTGTGGGCTGACTGAAGCATGGCTTCACTGCGGAGGAAATAAAACATTTACAGCATGAGGTTATGGCTGGATGACAAAACATATTCTGTTAGATAGTCACACATCAGTGATGAAATTATCTCTCTTAAGCTCTTTCAGGATGCTGGCACAAACAAGGCCCATGCTGTTGAGTAACACTGAGTGAAAGGTGACGAGGGTGTGTATCAGTTGCTCACCCCATGGCTCTCCGGTGGGGTCCTGCAGGGTGAGATCTACATTAGGTTCTGCCTCGTCTGGCGGAGGCTGGTTATGTGTCACAGCTGCATCGTCTGAAAGACACAGTCCAAAGTGATGAAGCATGAGAAATCTGTACTGTTTCATCCATGCTTCACTTCAGTATTCTACACATGCAGATTCAAATAATCAGTAGGAAGAGTGTGTCACATGTACTGTATGCTCTGTTTTTTTTTTAGCTTCTGTGTTCCCATTTGCCTTAGTTTCGTAGTTAGTGTCCCTGGCTGTTAATTAATTTCTACACACCTGTTTCTGTTCTCCCTAATTACGTTATTTATCCCTGTGTATTTAATTCACGAATGTCCTGTGTTTCTTTGTCTGGTATCGTCTATGTTAACATGGCTGAGTTTGTTAGTTCTCCTACGATCTCCTGAGTATTCCTTGTTTATTTTATTAAAGACTGTTTTTGTTATTAATGTCGTTAGTCGTGCGCTTCATACAGCCAACCGTGACAGAGAGGAGGAAAGAGATTTCTCAGTATGAATCATTGTGCATTTCTGTAAAACCTTATTATAACATTAAAATACCCAGTGGTCCTTAAAGCATTTGGACACTTAAGCCGCACGTCAAAAAAGTATCTGCATTAGATGCCAAATGCTGAACAAATTGGCAATTAGAGAGGGGGAAAAAAAACAAGAAAAAAAAAATTCTCACAAAAAATAAGTAAAGTTTCAAATGATGTATTTTTCAACAGATATATTATTCAAAAATAAGACAAATAGTCACACGCACAAGTCACATCTAAACAAAAATGCATAAATATCTTGCATTGGATAAAAAAATACAAAAAATATGGCAATTATTATAAAATATTATATCTTTATATTTAATTATCAGGGAAAACAACAAAAATCATTTTTAGGTTAAAAACGATAAAACAATAGCCTCATTGTTCAAAATTAAGACAAATATTTGGACACTTTCTGGTTGTCATACTGTTGCAGAGTTAATAAGATTTTGCTAGAACATCCATGTGAACTGACTTCACACTAAAAATACCTTTGGTCCAGTTAGAAGTAAACAAAATGTCTAAGAGGGTAGTTCTGTCATGACAACACTCATGAGTGTTTGGCATGGTAATGGTTATGACAATGTTGTTATATTTGGTCTTGGCGGAATAGATCTGCTACGTTGCTGCTGCTGAACAGCAAGTACGGGACTTGCTACTGCCAATGCATTCACAGACACGCTGCTGTATACAATACAGCATACATGAATTACATGTAGCAGATCTATACAGGTGGAGCTGGGGAAGTAGGAGGGTTTCTGAAAGAGTGCTGCACTGCTTAGACGAACGCTGACCGAGTATTTGAAGGTTGAGCACGCAAGCTCATTGGCTACTGATACAGCAGAAACCAATCATCTGTGCCCTATAGAGAATGATATGATTGCAAGCGTTTGAGTTAAGGACCTATTAGCCTGTGTCATAGAGTTTCATGACAGAATTTTGTATTTCTGAGGAAAGGTTTAGCATAATTTGTTTTCAAGTGACATATGCTTTGACATTTTTAATAAAAACACTTTCTTATAAAATAGGATTTACTTACAAATGATTTCAAGCAAATCTCTGCTACTCAGAGAGCAATTTAAATGTCAGCTTGTTTCAGTATCCGTGAATTAAATTCAGAATGAAACTATTACATTTTTTACAAGTCAAAGTACTAAAATCTTGTTTAAGAACCAGAGTCTAACACGATGGATCTAAAAAATCCTCAAGTTCTCAGGCATACTTTAATGGATAGTTTAGATATTGGTCCATAAATCAGCAGTCAGATGTTGCTCTAGCAATATGAGCTCTTTCATCTTCTTACCCACTATTAATGTCTGCAATTGGTGTAATGTAAATCATGTTGAATGAGCGGGTCAATGCAAAGGCCAACACTTGGTGAGATTTATTTGTAGTGATTTGACAGCCAACAGAACCCCTCTGTGCAAAAAAAACAACAACAAAAAAACCAATGATTTTGCTTGGAAATCAGTGGACTGTGAGGTGTGTAAAGGATTGTGTGTTTTGTTTCAGAACCGTTGACATTTAAGAACTCCATGGGAACGATAACCAGGTCGAACCAACTTATTATTTTGGAGGGGTTCGTGCGCAGGAGGTGAGCAAACACTGCTATATTGTTTCTTCTCTCCGGTTTCCACACTGTTTAAGACACAACACTGTGTTGACTTAACCCTGGACAGGAAACCAATTAACTGGCTTTAACCTAAACTGTGCAGACAGAGCTGAGAGTGCTGCTTTGTTTGGGATGAATTTCTCTGGCTTGGTTCACAGGAATGCACAGAGAACCCTCTTACTCCCCTGAATCCACAGCAAACTGATCGTCAACACACACACACACACACACACACACACACACACACACACACACACACACACACACACACACACACACACACACACACACACACACACACACACACACACACACACACACACACACACACACACACACACACACACACACACACACACACACACACACACACACAAGTGTGTACATGAGCCGAGCACAACATCTTTAAGTACACATTACTTATTCTGGGCAATCCCAAATAAACAAGCCACGAATCAACACTGTGGCAACAAATGGTTCTCACATGGGAAGGTGATAAAACTACTACTTAATAAAATGCCTTCTGAATACTTTCCATAGTTCTGTTCAGTCAGCGTCATCAGTGGTTGGTACAGCTAGTACTTCACTTAAGAAGAAAAAGTGAAACCAAATATTATTATGTTACTTTCCCCCCTCCATGACACATAATTCAAAGCCTACAGCATACAGTCTCACTATGATTCTGGTACCAGTTTGGATACCATATATACTGTTTGGTGGACTAAATATTGTAAAATAAGCAATAAATGGTAAAAAAAAAAAGTAAAAACAATGATTTATTTAAATGTTATACATTTCTTTGTAAACAAAAAGAAAAACACTCTTTTCTTTTAAGTGCATAAAATCTATGAAAAAAACTAAACAAATTTGTCAGATAAATCCCATACTTGAAATACACTACCAGTCATAAGTTTAAGCACAGATGACTGAAATGTTCCCCATGATCTTAAAAACCTTTGACTGTTAGTGTATATGCACGCTTTAAAGTTTTGGGTCAGTAATTTTTAATGTTTTTGAAAAAAGTCTCTTATGCTCAAGGCTGCATTTATTTTTTTATTACAAATATAGCAAAGCAGTAATATTGTGAAATATTGTTACAATTTAAACAAACTGTTTTCTATTTTAATATGTCATTTATTCCTGTGATGACAAAGCTGAATTTTCAGCATCATTACTCCAGTCTTCAGTGTTACATGATGCTTCAGAAGTCATTCTAATATGCTGATTTGCTGCTTAAGAAACATTTATTTTCATTATCAATGTTGAAAACAGTTGATAAAGAGTTGGAAACTGTGATTCATTTTTCAGTATTCTTTGATGAATAGAAAGTTCTAAATAACAGCATTAATACAAATAATTTTAACAAAGCTTTGCTGTGACTTTAGATCAATTTATCAATGCTCAATGCATGAAATTATTAATAAATAAAAGTTTTAATAAAATGTATTATTGCTTCAAGTTATTTTATTAATGAATAGAAGTATTTCTTTTAAAAATCCTTACTGGCCCCAAACTTTTGAATGGTAGTGTATTTTCACATTACTGAACATGATGATGAAAGGTTGTGTCTATTCAGCTAGGAAAGCCTTCAAGCTCTCTGTTTTTCTTTAGTTCATGCTGTCCCGAGGCTGTGTGTGTAGCTGCTGTGGAGAGCGCACCGCACCTTTGTCCCTGCTAACCCCTCTATGCCAAGCACAGGCCTTGCATGTTCAACACAGACATTCAAGCCAAAGCTAGCAGAAGTGTTTTCACCAGCCTTCAGTCCATTGTTACCTTTGGCCCTGGGGTGCAAGAGCAAAAGTAAACCATTGGCGCTCTATTCAGCACCAGCAGAGTGGAATAAGAGGAGCTTTATGTGGGCTCAAGTGGTCTTACTGAGAGCCCAACTCCAGACTCTAGTTCTCTGGATTGTTAAGGGCGAGTGCTCTAAACAGGTGTCCAAAAAGACAGATGTCTTCCTGACACAGCATTCTAGAGCTGTATGGCATTATGAGTATTACTATGCAGGTTTCTAATGGAGTGAATTCACAGTTGACTTACTCTCAGTGATGTTTTTGCACTGGTGAGGCAGGAAAAAATTGGTAAAGGAGCTCTGAAGCTCTGAAGGACAGGCAGGTCCTTTTCCTCTGCAGCCCTATAGAGATACATATAGAGAGGTGGTGCCCAAAGAAGGTGGGCTTGGTCAAGGTCCAAAGGCAGCCCCACAGCTCAGCTTTCAAATGATCTTCATGAGGACTCAGTGTTAATAAGGCTCACATATTATTTTTTCCAACTGGGATGAAGTTGAAAGCAAAGCCTTCAAAAAGGTTAATTCTCCATTCATACCTGTGCGCAAACATACAATCCTTTAGATCTGTCATATAGAGCTCACCATGCTTGAAGAAAAAATCGAAGCAAAACAAACATTGAATAGAAAGTAGGGTGAAACATTTCTAGTGATTTTGACCGACAAGGGCGACATCTAAATAAAATAAACATCAAAGGAAAAAACGGTCTTGTTACCTTTTTTCTATTAAGGTCGTAATGAAGATTGAAGATGATGTAGAAACTCACTGAGTCGTTTGACTGAGAGTGATGCTGTGTTTTTAAGGTAATAGCCTATCACTAACTGAAACCATGTCTGTTCCAGTAAATCAAAAGAAAACACAGCCAATGCCGTTTACCATAGTCAGATTATAATACTAGGTATGAAATAGTACAATCTTTTTTTTTCTTTTTTTTTAGTACAATAACACTTTGGAGTGCTTGCCAGCCCTTTTGAGCTCTTCCAATAATTTTGTTCTAGATGAAAACATTACAGAGTTCTAATCTTCCTTGAAAGAAGCGCGGTTATGTGTTTTCATGTATTCAAATGTATTAAAAAAACTGGAGAGAGATGAGAGGGAAACACAAAGGAATAGACAGCTGTTAAAAAAGCAAGTGCTTATTCCTGCCAATAAAATCAAAACAAAAAAATGAAATCAGATGGGTAATGTAGATAAGCTTTCATGCTTTTAAACAATATGATTTGTTAGCTTTACAAATACACCTCATTTCCATCTGTATATTTGGCATGGCATATCTCTATAAGTGCTGACTGGAGGCAAATTAGAGACTGTTGGTACATTCACAGCAGGCAAAGACAGAGAGAAGCAGAGGAGAAAGGGTAATTAGAAGTCTCCTTGTATCTTTTATAGAGCCATAAGTGGTTTGCTGCAACAGTCATATGGCGACTCGGGAGGAAATTGGCCAAACCTAATGTGCCTGTGTTCTTTTCTTCTGTTGTGAGTGGAGTGGGCCCGGAGCATCCTGCAGAGGGCCCGGCCCAGCCTCTGGCCCCTCTAATGAGGTGGATGAAAGGCCCTTTAATGTGGCTCTCTGATGAAGGTGGGTAATTTGCATCCCTTTAGTTTAATTAAAACCTTTGCTACCCCTGCAGCTCAAAGAAGGCTCAGTTGTATGCCATGAAACCAAAGCCATGATGTGATTAGGTTCTGGTTTGAATTGCACATCGAAGAAAAAACAGGGTGGGCATGAGATGCATCAGGGAAATACTGGAGTCAAAATATTTAGTGCATTTACTGGATGCTATAATTTAAAAAAAGTGGGGTCTAAAAAAATGTATAAATATTGGAGAAGGACGAGGAAGATGTGGAGCAGACATGAGGGAGGGAGGAGCCAAGGTTGAGCCCTGACGGAGCTCTTGGGTGGAACCTTGGGGCTGACCAATGGAAATGGTGCTGTCAACCTTGGAGACCCCTGTGGAATTGAAGGGTCCAGTGCGACATCATGGGTCAGAAAGTCCCAGACGACGCCTCCGGCTTGAGTGGATGAGGCGACGATGGGGTGAGAAAGAAGGGGGTGACACCGGGGGGAGAGAGGACTAAGGTGGAACCGGAAGGAAGGAGGAGCCCTGTGGAGCCAAAGGGGTGGATTATTAGGTTTGGCCTCTTACGGGGTGCGGACTTCCGGGCCTCGGTCCGCAGTGAAACCTGGGTAATGAGAGACCTGGGTAATGGTGGAGCCGGAAGGACTATAGGGAGCCCGGTGGAGCACTTAGTGATGGCTGACCACGGTGGAGCTGAGGGAGAGCCGAAGGTCTGACAGGCCGAGGTGGAGCAATGGGACTGGAGGCGGGGGGTGAAGACAGGGGATCCAACTCACAGCGTCGCGTTGGTGGTGAGGGGGTCTGAGGCGATGCTGACGAGCTGGAATGAGTCAGCGGAGCAGGAAGAGCAGAGGAACTGTGAGGCACCAGTGGGGCAGGTAATTACAGGAAATTAGACAGGCCTGTGGTGAGGATGGTGACATTGGGGTGGGCAGGACATTCGGTGGCACTTGGTCATCCATGATGCAGAGTGTGGTGGGCTGGGAATGGACATGCTCAGGGGTGAGGACATGAATGGGAGCTGGCCCAGTGGTAAAATTGATAAGCCAGCGCTCCTCTACTGGCTCAATGGTGGACTGTCTTACTGGCGCTAACTCCACAGTGGACCCATCAATGGCCTCCAGCCTTGGGACGGATCAGGTGAATGTCTCTGGCTCCGGGGTGGACACTGTGGCTGGGTCTGTCTCTGAGGATGGAGGGGGCTCAAGCTCGTGGTCCGCGGCAGGCTCTGGCTCCATGGCGGGAATTGGCTTTGTCTCTGGGTCCATCGTGGGGGATCTCTCTGCTTTACTGGGACACTCCGGGCTGGGATGATGTGTCCTTCCTTAAGTAGTCAGAGAGATAGCTGCTGGAGGTGTTGATAGTCCTGGGGAGTCGGAGTTAATGGTGTCGTCGTCCCATGTTGAGGGAGGATCTGCACACCCATAAGGCATAATCAATGAACTCTATGAAAGGACGGTGATCCTCCCCCAAAAGGCCCATCCCGGTCTAGAGGAACTGTTTCAAAGTTTTGTTGTTCCAGTGCGCCTTGTGGTAATCCAGGCTCCAGGAAGTCCTCTCCAGTGGATTCAGAACTTTACACTCCACTATAGTCATGAACAGCTAATCTACAAATGTTTCATCCAAGTAAAGGAATAATGAAATACGATCAATATTATTATATCAAAATAGAATTATATTAACATTAAATCTTTTCTGGCTTTCTACTGCTGAAGTTACAGACTGTCGTTACAAAAAAATCTTAATTACTCCAAACTTTTGTCCAGTATAGTATATGTGCCCTTACATAATATTATAACTTCAAAAAGGTGCTCCTTAAAAAGCTGGAATTTAATGCTGATTTCCAATTTTCAATAATCAATTAAGGGATCACTTCTTGAAAGGATGGTGTTTTTTTTATATTTTTTATATTATTTATTTATTTTTATAATTACCTAAAAAAAGTGAAAATATGATGTAACAGGGTTGACGGATAACCAAGTTGGAAATAAAGAGAGATTTTTGACTAAACGCAACCTTTTATATTTATGTATTGTTTTCCATCTTGCATAAAAAAAATGCTGTTACAGGGTGAAATCATTTTTTTGTACACAAATGTATATAAAACACTAATGGCACCCGTGTAGAATGACTATTAGTATCTAAAGAATATACTGTAATACAGTAGTATTTATTTGTTTGATGTCAAACACCGTTACAAGCACTGGAAAAAGCTCTCAAAGCCCCCCTTTGATCATGCGTCACTCTAATACTGATGTAATTCGTAATTATGATTACTTGTAATGTGACACGGAGCTTCACAACTTGAGCTCTCAAGAGCGTGTTTGTTTCATTTCTTTCATTGTAGAGAAATAAGCTTGGGCAAGTTCAAAGCACAAACACATATGGACACAAATGAATTCATGCTTGTGAATAGCAGAAGAAAAGACATGAAAAAGGGAAAGATGAAAGGATGCTTGATGGAATTGAAACCAGTCTGGACTCACATGAAATTAAGCTGAACAGAGAGAGACATACAGAGTTTGCAATGGCATATAAGAGTGAGTTCAGGCTGGGAAGTGAGAAGCAGTCTGTAACTTCAGCAGAAGGGTAGAAAAACAGATTTAATTACGATGTAAATAGGCTGATGAAAATGGTTTCTGCTGATTTAATGTTAATAAAATAAAATTCTGATATTATAATATTGATCAAATTCCATAATTCCTTTACTTACATACTTTTTTTTTTTTAAAGATTACCAGTTCACGCCTATACATGTATATAGTCCAAAGTTCTGAGCTGTATACAATACAATTGTATACATTATTCAAAAGTTTGGTGTCTATGTAAAATATTTTATGTGAAGTCTCTAATGCTCATCAAGGCTGCATTTATTTGATAAAAAAACTGCGAATTATTACAATTTAAAATAATCAAAATATTTAAATGGAATTTTTTTATAAAATGACCCAGTTCATGGTTCTTCCCCCTTGGACTGTTCAAATAGGAAAGAAGCATTTCCCAAAAGAGGAGCTGTCGTGGAAAATAGGTGTAAATCAGACTAAACATAAATACTGCAGCAGTGAGGCTGTTCTGCTCTCAGGCCAGCCAAGGCAAACGAGTAAACGCATGTCTATTGGAATGGAAAAGAGCTTGTGTAGTTTAGCAGCGGGAAAGGTTATGAGCAAATTATCTCGAATGAATGAACGTCAGTGCTGTAATTCCCACTCAAGTCAAACCTGGTCAAGGTAACATGACCCAAAGACTGGAAGGCATATCCATGCTGTCCCAAACTTTCTGCCCCTCCCTTATCCCACCTACCACGTCCCTCCGCAGTCTTGGGTTGGCTTATGAGTGTAATTTTGATACAATTATCCATTTAGGTGAGGAGGACGCTGGCTAAACTGCAACACATGTAACCCGTGGCCTGCAAACAAAGAACAAAAGGCCACTGCTGGAAGCTCTCCACCAGTCCCCTAATAAAACAGGCAGCCCAAACCACCGTCTGAGTAGAAGCCACACTCTCTCCCCACTGCGTCCGTACACAGAATGGCCTCTTATACGATATAGGTGAGAAATGCAGACAAGAGGGATCCAATGCCAGGGAACCAGGACTCTACAACAGCGCAATTGTGTGTAGACTCTGTTACTGTTGGAGGCAAACTTGAGATCTTCAAATCCACTCACGGAGACATATATCCAACATAAATTTAAACTCTCACAATATAGACAATTAGGTTGTGGAGAAAAGCCTCAGATCCCTCGCCCTGGACTCCTGCAAAGCAGCGCTGGGAGAAAACAATGTTGGCAGTGTGTGTTTCACTTTAGAAACAGCAGGGGTGCAGGGTCTGGGACCACCATGGGGGAAAGAGGGAGAGGCCCAGGAGCTGTGGGACATTTTAAAATACAGCGCTTTATGACATGGAGACTGATTTATTTGACTCCATGACACGTCAGTGAATGTGGGAATGGTCAGCGTGAGATGATGGTGAAGCATTTCTTCAACAGCTTCCGACACCCTCTGGTAAACAACACCTTTACTCTGACCTTTAAAACCCAATATGCCATTCTTACAAACCCACATTCCCAGAGTTACTCGTGCCAGATTGCAAAAAAGTACTGAATATGTGAGCAACATTGGAAAGCAAGTTAACGATCCTATTAAAATGCCTTAAAGCTGTAAAGCTGCGCTAATCTCTGTCTATATTTAAAACTTGAGTTGTTGTTCTCATGTACAATTGCAGACATGATTTTGAAAAAAATGTGTTTCTATTTACACATGTGAAAAGCACAAAGACTTTTTCGGTGACTGTGGTCAGGAAAAACCGAAAGCTTAAATTATAGCTGTTACCTCAGCTTAGGTTTATTGCCAACTGATTACACCAAGCCATCAGCTGTCTGGTTTGATAGGGGCACAATATCAACTAAAAGCTAAAATTACACTTTCATAAGGAATTATGTGGGGTATAGATTGCACAGACATTAAAATATGAGGGCATGGTTCTGCCCATGCTTGCCGTGAGTGCAAATCCTGGTGCAGATTAGATCCGCTCTGATGACAACAGGTGCTATTTAATGTCACCAAATTCCTCAGTCCTGATACAATCAGCCCTGGCTGGAGTTTCCCTGTTGTGTTTTTGGTGTACAGTACATTCATCTACATTAAGTAGCTTCTTCAGAGGAGGATCCCTGAAAAAAACACCTGTCAGGGGTAATTCTGTAATATGCTCTCAAATTTATGTAAAATTGGCAAAACCTTTCCTAAACAATTGTATTACTACTTTCATCAGAGTTTCATTCACATTGACATTTACATGCACATCATGTTCTGAAGAGAGTAGTGATGATGCTTTAGTAACTATGCACAGCAATCAATTCACTGATTCTCATTCATGTCCTTCACAACTGCACACAAGAGCTCAATACACAGCAAAAATGTATTTAGCTTGAAAGGCAACTAGTTCAATAAATGCTTCTTTTGAAAATTAAAAATGATTTTTTTATTTGTATGACTTTCTGCTGTGGACACATTCTTCAAAATATCTTATTTTGTGTTCCACAGAAGAAAAAAAGTCATACAGGTTTGAAACAACATGAGCGTGACTTAAACATTTAAATTTTTGAATGAACTATACCTTAAACTCTTCTGAGGCAAGGCCCACTAATCTTTACTGAAAAACAATGGCGCTTCTTAACCATTCTTCAGTTAATTAATAGTGGCATTCCCTCCAGCAAAAGTCACAGCTTTAAACACTCAAACACTGCAACAGGAGGGTCTAAAGGGCCTTTTGTTTTGGGGCTGTTGGTCATTGCAGTTAATGACTTCAGTAAACTCTACAACTATATTCCAAAGGGAGTGAAGCAGTCCAATTCACCATAACTCTGAGCTCCAAAGAGCTCTTGGGGACGAAACAGGAAAACAGCAGGCCGCCATCACTCCCCATACAGGAGGCCCAGAGCAAAGACATGAAGGGGAGGGAACCTGAAAACACTGGCTCGGCCAATTAAGCAGCTGCCTCGCTCAGCAGAATAATCATCCTTTACATCCGCACACTAGTTGCCTCGGTAGCCTCCCCAAACGTGGCAAGCTGTACAGGAAGAGCCGAGGGCTTCTGGGTCTCCAAGGCCTCTCAACTTTGCTGGACCAGTTCAGATTTATGGCAGAGAAGGCGGCAGGCCTGTCTCCAGTCTCCTCTCCCTGTGCAGAACGTTTGGCTGGAAATGCCTGCCCCATAGTCCCTCAGCAGTCATCAGGAGAACCACACGCTCCGAGCTGCAACGGTCCAGCACAAACCCCCCATTGCTCCAACCGGTCTCACAACAGCTACATGACTCTCTACACCTCATTTTCTTTCTCCTTTCATCCATCCATCCAAAAAGGTGTGTATTAATTTCCTTGCCTGTCAGGTTCTAGTGGAAAAAAAAGTCTCAACTACCTGGGTAAAAGTACGAACATGGAATTAAATTACGGCCTACATAAACAACTGCAGGTATTGTGTGACAGATGACATGAAGCCATCCTTTGTTCTCTAGATTTGATGATGCAAAATGGCATCAGTGCCATATGCTCCAACAAATGCTAACAAGTCATACATTTCAATCAGTACAATGCTCTCTTGTGCTTTTCCAGTTAATGTTATGTACATGAAACCACGCTTGCTTTAAAGTACCTAGCCAGTCACGTCAGTTTAGTCAAATATGATTTAGGAGCAGCTATATGAGCCTGACTGCCTTCCTGTGCACCCATTAGCTTTTTGTGAGGGCATCTAAAATATCCTCTGCTCTTTTTTGATTTCAGTTGAAAACTCATGCTATAGTTCTGCTGTTTTGAGATGCCATCTGTCTAGTTGGGGCACTGTCCCCTTAAAAGACTACCTCAAACAGTAGTGTGTGTGCAACGGTGCAGGTTTTGATTAAGCCTGGATGACTGATGTGGCCTACAAATGCTCTGGGTGTGCAAAAGTATAAAGAACTGAGATATAAAGGGTTGTGGTGTATGGTGTGGGAGGCAGTCTTTACCAATTACAATGAGTGTGAAGTTGAGGGCGAGGCTGCCAAATCCATTGGTGACGCGGCAGATGTACTCTCCGGCATCCTCCAGTTCCACTTCTTTGATCTTCAGACTCTTTTTCAGAACCTTGTAGCGGCTCCAGCCTGGGTTCACGTTCCGCCCATCCTTCACCCACAGGACCAGCGGAGGGGGGTCACCCTCCACAGGGCATGGAAGACGAACCGTGTGGCCCAGTTTTGCAGTCTGTCTGTCCTCTACTTTACGACTCACCCATGGAGGACCTGGTGCAAAAAAATAAAAAAATAAAAATAATTCTTAAGTAACAGATTTTAAATTTAAATTTGTTAAATTTACATAACAAATAATAACCATCTACCTAACATATGAAACAAAACTATATACACATACACTAAAACACAATTTATTTATTTGAGCATTTTTGTTTCATATATATTTAAACATACATATATATAAAATATATATTTTGTGGTGTGTTTTGCTTTAATTAATATAATACATTCTTTAATAATAAAGAATTTTAAAAGTGAAATTTAGTATAATAAAATACATTTTTATTTTTTAATATTTCATATTTTTAATGATTGTTTGTGGTGCATTTTCTTTAATAATTATTAATACATTAACAATTGTAATAAATGTATTATCAAAACAAATATTAATAATATTATTATGATTCAAATAATATGGTGCATTTTGCTTTTATAATTCATTTTGTTATAATACTATTATAAGATACGCCTTGTGGACTGAAATGTTCCTTTGCTGGCATTAGGGCACAAGAAGCGCAAAGTCAACACTGCCAAAAATGTCATTGGCAAAAAAATTAATAATAATCTCTGACATGAAGAAAATATTTTTCTCCAGCTCCTAATACACCATGTCCCACAAAGAAATGTTATATGTGAGGAAGTTAGGCACAAGCATTTTATGGGGAATTTCTTTCCTTGCATGCACAAGGTCCTTTTCATCCCCTCCTTGCAGCTTGTGAAGACTCCCATGAGCACTTGCTTTCCATTTCCTTCATACTGGCTTGTGTGTACGTTGGAAGGCACCTCTCATTCATGCCTGGTACTGTCACATCCTGTTGCTGCTCTAGCAGCTGCTGTGAGAACCACCAAGATTATAAAGTGAAAAATGACACTAGCCCTAAATGTACTTTTTTCTCTCTTTTTTTCCTTCAAGTCTCTCTGCTGGAGTGAAGTGTTTTCACCTGAAGTTGCTGGTTGCCATCCAGGAAAGTGCCGTGACAAAAAGACGGCAGGGAAAAGAAAAGGTTGTTTTGGTACTGGAATTAAATTACAGTAAATTCCAGAATGTTAGACTAAGAAGGGCAGAAAAATTCCTCTCTGGAAATAGAGCAGAAAAAAAGGTGCTGGAGATCACAGCTGGAGAGAAGTCTATGTTAAATGAATCACACAACTAATTCACAAATGTTAGTGTATAAAACAATTGGTGAGTTCATAAACATTCGGGAGGCATTGGAAAGGTAAACACTTGTGTGTTTATAATGAAGATTTCATGTAATTGGTGGGATCCTAGAACAAACAATGGGTCTTTTCACTAGCGGAGAAGAGATAAGGGGTATTGCACGGACCATGTGAGATAGATCTTATGAACCTGGTGGCTGAATGAATGAAAAAGAAGAGGGGATCTCTTGAGTGTTTGCTTAAGAATATTAAAACAACCTAGTGAATACCATAGAGCAGAAGCTGAAATAGCTCATTCCCTTTCCGCTAACAGGCCACGCTTTACACACGGCACACATCACACACGATAAAGAATGTGTTAGAAGAAAAATGTGACTCAGAGAGATTCAAGGAAAGAACGCTTGAGACTTCCTTACATTGCGCTCTTACCTATTTGTCACAGAGCTGTGTCTATGCTGACTGAAAAGCTTTGATGTGAGGCTGAGGGAGGCGTCATGCGTGCTGACAGACAAATATTGCCCATAACAGTGGAAAAGACAAAAGATGACAGGGGCCACATACGCCCCATACATCAAAAACATGTATGGTTCAAGCTGATGGCAGACAGGGTGGCAAAAGAAATATCCTATCTGAGTTGGAAATAACATCACTGTGTGCTGAGAATCAGAGTTTACCTCAAAGGCAGATGTTTAGGCAGAGAATGAAGTATTTTCGGTTAAGGTAAGGATTTGTGTTTAGCATGCTGACAGTTGACTGTATATAGGTATACCTAAAATGTTAGGTAAAATGTCTCTAAATGCAATCCCTTTGCAGCACCACAGTTAAAAAATAATATAAAATATATCTTGATGAACTAGTAGCAATCAACTACTAGTTCAAGTGTGACAGTAAACTCTCTTTTTTAAATAAAGACTGTCCAACAATAAAATCCTGAAAAATGTATAATGATCATGTGACACTAAACACTGGAGTAATGGCTGTGGAAAGTTAATTTAAAAAATCATTTTAAAATATAGCTATTATAAACTAATAATATTTCTGTGTTTTACAGTATTTTTGATCAAATATAAATGCTTGGTGAGCATAAAAAACTTCTTTCAAAAACATTATAAAATCTTTATAATAAAAGCTATATCAGATGTTTCTTTCATGATTTAGACAGTCTGAGAATGATTTCATCAAACAAACAAACAAACAAACAAACAAAAAAAGTTGAGAGCTATTACTGTATAAATATAGTTATATTTTATTATACAAAAAAAAAGTATTGCCAAAAATAGTTACACCTAATTAAAACTAAACTCTTTTACCCAATATTTGAGGTTGCAAAATATTTTAGTGCCAATAGATTTAGCTTAGCGACATTAATGTGCATGTCAAACTATAGCCTCTAGACAAAGAAAATGAGAGCAAGACAAAAACAGAAACAAAGAAAAAGAGACACATCATCTTGTGTCCATGTGCAGGCATCGCATGCAATGAGTTTTTGACAGACCTCCCAGGAAACACCCTCAGCACATTCAAGACAATGTTACAGACAAGATCAATGGATTGATGCTCCATAAAGTTCATACACATTTATTGCCACCATAACTGTACAATAAATGACTACAATTGCATAAATCACTGGACTAATTACTGTCTATAGCTATATGGACTAGACACATGACCCGTTAAATCTCTACTGTCAAAAAGAAATTCTAACTATATGGATTACAAGCTACCAAGCATCCACTTCTTCACTGGCCCGTTTTGTCTCAGACATCTTGATATGGTTTTTTGAATCCTCAAAGGATTTATGAACAGGTCTTACAGACCGCAGTGCAAGTACTTTGAAGCCACGGCAGCCTCCACAGCTTTAGATGAGCATCACTGGTGTCACAGGAAAAGCTTCAAACGGACCGTGACAGTATGCTGCATGGATAAATTAGAATGGAGGAAGTGACATGACCATCAAAGGCCCAGAGAGATGGAAAGAGAGAGAAAGAGAGTGCAATGTGTAAGAGAAGAAGGTGCAGGAGTAACACTGAAGAGTCCAGGCATGGCAGCCAATTAACTAACTGGTGCTGTCAAAAGACATGTGTACACAACATCCAAAACAGTCCAGCCCATAGTGAGATCAAGAGCCTGCGCTGCACATTTTTGTCAGCGTTCCGGGCAATTATTTAGCTGTAAATCTCCTGCCCCTGTTACAAATCTGCTCAAGATAGCTTATGACTATATATTAAAAACTGTTTGGTAGGAATTGAACAAAACATGTAACAGCATTTTAGTTCCTCTATAGCTTCACTTGATGCTACTAACATTAAGGTCATGGGTTTGATTCCCAGGGACTTTATAATAAAGTTTAAGTTGTTAATATTAGATAATACGTTAGGCACGAAGAACTAAAAATGAACAATGCTTTTACAGCATTTAATCTAAACTAATGTTATGCAATATCTACACTTGTGTTCAATAGTTTAGGATCTGTAAGATTCTTTACTGTTTTTAAAAGAAGTCTCTTATGTACACCAAGACATCATTTATGTGAACAATACAAGTATTAAGTGACCCCTGACCCCAAACTTCTGACCAAAAGTCTATATATACTAATATATTTTTTGCATTTCAAATTGTATAAATGAGTTAATATTTTATGAACACATAAGACAAATTACTGATTATTTAAATATACAGTTTTTCACATTTGATTAATATAGTAATATATAATGCATTGACTAATTTTAAAGAGATACAGTAGTCCATTAAAAAATGAAAATTCTGACATCCTTTTCTCGTTACATCGTTCTGACTTTCTTCTGTGGAACACAAAGAAGGTATTTTGAAGAATGTTGGGGGTACAACCTAAATTTTATCCCAATGACGTTCAATGTATGGACATAGAAAAAAGTACATAAGACAGGTTTGGAACAGCACTGTAAAAAAATTCTAACCTCTCCAAGTCAATTGAAAAATTTATTGAAAAATTTAGATGTGACCAGTCACTAGAAAATTTTGACTTGGGGATGTATTTTCTTTTTACAGTGAACACGAGGGTAAATAAGTGATGACAATTTTCATTTTTGGGTGAACTATACCTTTAATGAATTGAACCTTATTGTAAAGTATTACCAATTATTAATTTAAAAATAAACAAAGCAGAAGTCTTCAAAAAATGCATGATGCATCTAGATGTTCTGATACAACACACCCCTCTATGAAAAATAAAAATAGCACTGGCAGCCAATCAGATGGCAGCTTCTGCCAGGTCATCTAGAGTTTGATCTACCACTGCCATGTGATCTAGACAGTAGCTTTATCTTCTACATTATGTTGAATCTCCTGAAAAAGCGGAGGAGAGCTGCTATAGGACTCAGCATGTGATCAGTGATAGAGACAGATAGACCAAACACTGCAGTGCTGGTCTTGGCGATGGAATGTGACTTTTATCAGGAAGAGAGATAATGGCAGAGATTGAGGCCTGATTCTGTTTGCACAGCGCCTCCTACTCCGACACAAACAGAGGCAACTAGGTAAACAGGTTCACTTACACCTTCCCTCACTTTTAATTCTGGTAATCTGAACACAGAGTTGTGGTTCTGTCACCACCACTGCTCACAGCTGTCTCTCTACTGTGTGTAATCAGATCTTGAGCCAGACTTTGTACTCGACCAACTGCTGCCTCTGGAGCCAAGCTAACTCAATAAGGCACTGCTGAAGTCTGACATCATGTGTGCGGTTCCACACAGACTTCCTTGTGGGTTTTGTGCTGCTCTTTGTGCCCTGAAGAGGATGCAGAGCAGCTGCCTATCATCCAATGACCCATTAATTCAATTAAACACAGCAAGGCCCAGGCTGCCTTGTCTCATTTTGTCTTAATCTTGACGACATTCTTACCAAATGCAAATACATCTTACCAAATTAAGCACCAAGTGGTTTAAATATTTGCACATGCAAATTCCTGTTTTATTTGAAAGCTACGTTCAAACCTCAGATGTACACTACCGCTCAAACGTTTTGGGTCACTAATATTTTTAAATGTTTTTCAAAGAAGTCTTATTTATTTATTGTGTAATATTGTGAAATATTGCCATTTAAAATTAATGTACAAAATCCAAAACAATCGTAAATATGACAACTTTACATAAAAGCAAAGACAATAGCTGACAATGAACTAAGGAAACTGAGGGCATTATATACAAAGGTAAAAGAGGAACTAAACAAGACATAGGTGAAGATTGGAAGGAAGAATCAGCCAGAAAATGCGAACGTTTGAAAACGGGTTTCAAACGATATGGTTATTTTCTGACCGACGAGCAAAACGGCAGGCGTAAATGCGTAATTTTTTAAAAATACAACTCAGGTTAGTTTTTTTGGTTTGACGCGTCGCGTTAAAAACTGGCCAACCAATGAGATTGGCGCTTTTGTTCACGTGCCTGGAGCTACTGAAGTTACAGTACTTGGTCGCGCTCAAGCACAAAACGGTCTTGCCGAGCACACACTGATAAGAAGACAACGAAGAGGAAGTAAGTATACGAAGAAGAAGATGTAACGAGGCAAGATGAATGTAGAGCTACTGGTGTCTGAACAGAAAGAACTTTATGACAAATGCCACAGAGACTACATAAATCTGTTGCAAAAAGTGTGTGAATGGTTTTGGCAAGCATGTAAATACTGGTTCTCTTCTTCTTCTTTGTGACAAGTGAGTGTCAGAAGCGTAGAGTTGCACAGTGCCACCTTGTGTACCGGGGTAATTTCTACTTAAAAATACCATCCATAAGTGCCATCTACTTTCAGGGAGTGAATTTGCACGTTCACTCAGCGCATCACCAGTGAAAATCGCTTGGGCATGAACACAAAGACGCGTCGAAAGCACGTGCGATAATCGTCCCGGTGTGCACAAGGCTTAACACATACACTTCCCCTCAGGGGAATCCCCGCCACCATTTTGAAGTGCGTTCAACTTCATCAAGTGGGCGGGGTAAGTTTATTTGGACAGACCCTCGACCCCTCGATTTTGACAGAGGGGGCGAGTCTACTGAATATGTACACTTCAGACAGATCCATAGACCACAATACAACATGAGTGTGACGTCACAGCAGATCAAACTTAATTTACCCCCACACCACACAACTCTTGTGTGTGATATTTCAGTTATTTTAACATTTAACTGCATAATACTTGTAGCTACCTTTAGCTTACTGTTTTTTTTACACAGTTATAGTTTATTGTATTGTTATCATTTTCGTTTTGTGAAATTTTTTATATTTTCTCCAACATCTCAAGCATACATATCCTATAGAATGGTACGTAAAAAAATAATTAATAAAGAAAAAAAACCCTGTAAATAATAAATCAGCACTATAGCGGATTCCAAGTGATCAAGGGCTTAGATCGTTCCATTTAAACACATTGCAAGGGTTCAACCAGTAGTGGGCACTCATGCAACGTAAGCAATGACGTACATCCGAGTGAATGAGAAAGAGGGAAGTTAGCAAGGGAAGGGTGCAAAAAAGGGACATAAGCCATGTGGTCTTGTGACACAAGAATGCAGGGTTTCTTATTTGTCATTTTATATAATATAATATAATATAATATAATATAATATAATATAATATAATAAACAGTATGACTGCTTTTAGTTCAGTTAACTTAATGATAGCTTTACTTTAGCTTACATTAATAATCGTGTTAACCCCACTTGCTAGAGAGGGGATTATGCCAAGGATTTCAGATGAACCCCTGACATTTAAACTGCCAGCTGGGGCATTTGGTTCAACGTGTCCAGCTTCATCAATCTCGCCCAACCCTCAGCCCGATAGAGATATTTTGAGAGCTTGAGATGAGATACAAGTAGCATCCATTGCTCTAAATGCACAAAAATGGCTGTATTACATTGCAGTAAATGCACAAAGTGTCCCTGTCTGTCATCAAGCTGCCATGGTTCTCCAGTCCGCAGTTCAACGAAATGATCTACAATGGAGGATATGTTATATTATAGCTAATGGTTTCAAACTGCTTATTGCAAAGGCATATACATAGAAGGCCTTATTCAAGTATGACTGGTGTTTTATTGTCGACTGTAATTACAGGGAACCAGTATACATTACGATTCATTATAGATACAAAGCATATCTGAGATTTATCTCGCTCATGCTGTTGGAAATTATGATGGTTTTCTGCTTTTTTATTCAGTATTCCAGACCCCCCAAAGTGAGGTTGCGATCTAACAACCTCAGAAACCCAATGTAGGACATCATCTCCAATTTCTTCAGCGTAGGACAGCATTCCCTATTTGTTTCCTCATATGGACCACCAGCAATTTAGACCACAGGGAAAGGGCACTGCAGCCCGCCAAACCCACCCTCGTAAATAGACCAGCAGCTCTGCAGGGTTTCGGGGGTAATGTTGAGTAACCTGGTCTCCAGCACTGTAATGAGCACCTGCCTATTAAACTCGGCCTTTGTGTCAAAAATCCCAGCCGACAGCCATCAGCTCTAATCCCGCTTTGGCTCTCTTTTTGCTGCTTCTTTTTCTTTAAATCTATTTCTCTCTCTTCTTTCTTTCTCATGAGTGTTTACTTATTGAGTTATGCCTTGCAGCGTGAGCTACTGCTGTAGCAATGACACTGGCAGAATCGCGTGCCAGAGCAGACACAGCTGTTCGCAAAAAGACAAGACTGCACAAAACGCATTTGCCAAACTGATGCTATTAATCACTTTTGACCCTATGTTACACCAAGAACATGAAGAGTTCACCCATTTACTTTTATCTTCCCTCTTCTTTCTCAGATGCAGAAATAAGCTTAAGGCCTGTTTTATGACACCGATCCTTGTTTATAATCCTTCTCTCTGTGCTTTTTCTATCCATGGCATTTGACCTATTGCAACGACCCTAGGAAAAGTGGACATGAGTTACCAATAAAGGTGAGAAAAGAGGCCCTTCCATCCAGGTTTTAAATTCCTAGAATGCTATAGAGCAGTGGTTTTCAAACTGTGGGTCGCGACCCACTTGTGGGTCACACAGTGAGAAAAGGTGGGTCGCACAAAGGCACTTAGCTGCAGCTAAATTTACATTACGATGAGTGAAACAAAACCAGTCCGATTAATGAACAAACGACTCTTAAGTGAGTTTTAGCGCCCGCCAAAGTGAATTTTTGTCCCGCCAAAGTCTTATTTGATCGGTGAGTAATGTAGATGAACGGCTGCGCTTGTGACAGAGTACGAGCAGAGAGAGAGACTCGGTCGCGCGCGCGCTCTCTCTCTCTCTCTTCGGAGCCAGGCGAAAGTGTAAACAAGACTTCACGGTCTCCAAACTAAGCGCTGTCTTGCTCTCTCTCCCTCGCACATATTAATCAAAATAAATCGACACGGTGGTAAAAGGTCGGAAGACCAAAGTTTCATGTGGAGCATTCGGAGATTTTTTTCCCCTTAATTACTGCTGGGTGTGAATTCTGCTAAATAAGTTGTTGCCTTTGATCTTCTCTGAAAAGCGTCCCAGACATTCAGCTGACATAAAACAACACTTTAATTAAACAAAAAAACTATCCAGTGATGAAAGGTTTTCTGTGTTGACACAAATCTTGGATGTCCGTGTCCTAACTGCTGGGATAATCACACAACGCGCACGACACGTCCAATTCGCGAACTAATCGACTCCTTTGAAATTAATTTGAATGAATGGTTAAAACAACTGATCTTTCCAACAGTGAACTCAGAAGACGTCTGAATCGGTGTAATCAGTAACACTTTACAATAAGGTTCTATTTATTACATAAATTACATAAAAAGTACAGTTTGCTTACTCAAGCTTAAGCTTTAAAATAAATTAAACCCCTTGTTTTTTTTTGTTTTTTTGAAAAGCATATGACTACATTTTTCCACACAGTGCTATCAAGAATCGATAAGAGAATCGTTAAAGAATCGCATCGATAATCAGAATCGTCAGTGGCATTATTATTATTGATAAAATATTTTAATTTCCCATCTGTAAAATTGTAATCAAACATTAAAGAACATGTTTTTTTAAAGTTTTTTTTTTAAGAGTTAAAAGTTTAAAATATTTTGCTAACATGAGGTCTTGTCACTGTCAGTCTTTTTACATCAGTGCAAAACTAGCATGCAAACTCATCAGCATGCATTGATCAATCCCATGGCATGTAGCAAAAAAAAAAAAAAAAGGTGCGACCAAATCATTCTGATGCGACCAACTGAGAAAGTTGGTAGCACCAGTGCAAGTGGGTCTTGAGATTGATTATACTTGTCTAGGTGGGTCCTAGAATGAAAAAGTTTGGGAACCCCTGCTATAGAGCACACAAAATGGGATGTTGGATTCACTTTGCGACAGTGAAGTGCATCTCTCACAGCTGACAATGAGAGGTTGATCCTGGCTGTGTTAGACACCTGTAATCCTGTGAAACACAAGCTAATCCTTCTTTTAAACAGAGGATAAAGAAACACCCAAGAAGCCTCCTATATTGAAACAGGGAACCTCCCATTCACAGCAAATTGCACATGACAAACGCATTGGCCTGGTCTTGCATGAGGACACTGCTCTGACAAGCTCAGTCCACTGGAATGGAGAGAACAAAAGTGGTATTGCAGCTCTCAATCTCTCATTCAGTCTCTCTCAGTGTTGCCCTCTCCCACCTGTGCAAACACTCCAGCTCGGCATGTCACAGGTACCTAGACAAGCAGGGGATGAAACACGGTTGAACTCTGAGAACTATTCAAGCGCTGAAACTTTTAACTAAGCTCAGATTATAAAAAAATGTTCAAAGGCTTGGCGCGCTTCCTTTGAGTTTTAATACCTCCTCTATAAATACCGACACTTAAAGAGCCGCGTCGACGCAATACAGCACCGACAAATGCAGCTCATTAGCTGCTTTGTTTACGTAAACTGACTTTTCACCCACAAAACCGACGGCGTTTGTGATGTGAGCACACGTTTAACATAGATCACAAACTACAAAGAAAAGCCCTCAGACTTCAGAGGAGAAATAATGGGCTAATGGTTCTGGTTTTCATCTGGGATTAAAAATATGGGGTAAAATACAGCATTAGTTTTTGCCAGGCTAGATTCATGCTGCCCTGACATTAATGTTCTAGCGTGTGCATGTGTGTTTGGACTCACTGCAGGACCTGATATTATGAACATCATGTTCAAATTTAACAACTGCACTATTTCCCATTGAAATGTGCTGGATAACTTGCTCAGCATTTACAATGCCAAGGAACACACGCACATGTGCGCACACACGCAAATAGAGGTATTTGCTAAATAATTATTTTTTGAAAACTCAACTGCCACATAGGTACACTTAAACGACTCACACTTCCTGTGGCGAGACAAAGTTCAGCAAGAAAATGTGTTAATAGTGAAATCACCGCCGTCAACATCTTAACTATCTTTGAATCCCAGCCAAATTAGAAACACATGTACACATGCATGCTAACACACACACATGTAACAAAATGTTCCTCTCAAAAGCATCATACTGTCTGTGAACTACAAACTGACATTTCCAGATAGATCTCTTCAACGAGAGTGGTGCATTTAGCAGATACAGTTTGCAGCTCTTTCAGACAGACAGACAGGCAGACAATAACTCTGTCTCCAGTGCACGCAGACAGACAGGCAGATAAGAACAGCTCTGGTTACAGCTGTTTGTATCCTTAGGCATTTTCAACTCCGTGCCAGGTACATAATTTCTCTAACACAGGACATGTTAGATGCAGAGCTCAATGATAAGTGTAGCTCATTGAAACTGCATAAATTTGCAGCTTATAGTACATGCAAATAAAGTTCTTCACAGCTCTTTTTCATACAACACATTTTAATGGTGACCAGGGACTGTCAAGCTCCAGAATAGACCACCAATAGAACACCATAACATCATTAGGTATAACAAATAAGTCATCTTTATTCCATGTCTTCTAAAGTCACACAATATATGTGTGAAGAGCAGACCCAACTTTATGTTTTTTTGCTGAAAAACTTCCACAATGCTGTAACTATCCCAGCGTCGCAGGCAGCAGGTGGGAAAATTCCATGGATTGATGGCCTGTCCTCAAATCTTAAAGGGATAGTTCACTTCAAAATGAAAATTTCGTCATCATTTACTCATCCTCAAGTGGTTCCAAACCTGTATGAGTTTGTTTCTTCTGCTGAACACAAAATAAGATATTTTAAAGAATATGGGTAACCAAACAGAATGTGTATGGCCCCACTGACTTCCATAGTATGGGGAAAAAATAATATGGAAGTCAATGGCTATCGTCAACTGTTTGGTTACAAACATTCTTCAAAATATCTTCTTTTATGTTCCACATAAAGAAATTCATACATGTTTGGAACAACTTAAAGGCAGGGTAGGTAGGATTTATTAAAAATTAAAGATCCAAATTTGTTAAAACTTTCTATATATATCAATACATAATTAAAATGTAAGAACTCTGAAAAAAAGAGTATAAAAATCAAGTGACTCTAGACCGTTTAATCTGTATTAAACACAGCTCATTATTTCGATTCGGGACGAATCAAAGGATTGGCTTAGGCGACTGTCACTCTCTCGCAACCATGGCAACCACCCTTTTGCCACACAGCACCTGCCCACTTGCGCGCGACCGTTTGATTTGAGGAGTGCGAGAGGCACGGAACCTGATCACACCTCCGTCCAGTAGATGGCGGTAATGCACTATGTTTGCAAGCTGCCAATAAAATCTATCGAAGAAGAAGAAGAAGGCACTGAACCTAGGAATACCAAAACAATGGCAGAGAAAGAGCAATCTAAATTTACAGTACCGGCATATGCAGTTAGTGAAGGCAAACCAGGCAAAAAAATGCCCCTTCCCCTCCGCTTGTCTCAGGTAAATAATGCGTCCTCTAGCTCAGCGGTCGGAGTCGCGCGTTCATGTGTTTTGGGGGCGTGGCTTTGGAAGAAGCACAGAAATGAGGGGGTGGAGTGAATGGAAATAATGAGATGTCTTTAAAACAGTCGTGAGAGGTCTACAGACACTCGATTTTGATACTTTCTTTTTCAGAGTACTTACATTTTAATTATGTATTGATATGTACATAAAGTTTAAACAAATTTGAAAAATAACATTTTTAGACCATTTCTACCTACCCTGCCTTTAAGGGTGAGTAAATGATGACCACACTTTCATTTTTGGGTGAACTATCCCTTTATCTTTCAAATCTTATATATCCAATTTTAATATTCACACATTTAAATTTGACACACTAAGACTGGTTACAAGACCCATAAGCACAGGCCATGATGTCTGGTTTACAAGAATTAAACTTTGCTCTCTTCCTAATATCTTATGGCTTCAGAAGGCTTGGAACAATGCACACAAGTTATATTGACTATTATAGTGCTTTTTGTCATTTCTTTTGCGCTTGGCAGTCTCTGGTCGCCATTCATATTCTGCTAAACTTCTCCTTTTCAAAGAATAGTTATACAGGTTTTGAACAACATGAAGAAATTGATCAATGATCAATTTTAGGTGAAATATCAAACTTTACACTGTGTAACTTTTTTGTACAAAATTTATAAAATTTAAAATAATGACTCAATCTATCATAAATCCTTCTTCCAAAACGTGTTTTTATCTTACCCTGATTTACTATGGTAAGCCTATTGTAAGTATTTCAATTTTAGACTTGTCAGGATGGTTTTAGCGGGAAATTGTGTACGTACGTCACTCGCCCGTGTGTGTCTCGTCATATCCGAAAAATAGAGAAAAGGTTGCTCCGGCTACTTTGTATGGTGTATGAAAAACGCGAAAATAAAATAAAATAAAACGCGACAGTGGGGAGAACTGAGGGATTTGAAATGGTGTAAAAATGACGTGGCCTGATGCCGCTTTTATCACTCAACAGGTGAGTAAGGTATTTTATTGTAGCTCTCTAACATAGTTCATTGTAAAGCATTATACTGTGAAGAGTCATTTCATTGTGGTTGTTGTAGCGCTGTGTTGGAATTATTTTCAAGGACGTATTGTGTCTACTAAAGAGTATAGATACAATAATGTCTTCAGCTAGTCAGCTTAAAATCATTTCCCTCTAAACTGGTTATATCTCTTAAGCATGAATGTTTTATGAGCAGTCGGAAAACCATATTCAGGCACACTGCCAAAGCACAACCAAAATAATGTTCTTCCGCAAAATGCATGCAGTGTACCTTTAAATATTTGCTGAATATAAAATAAGTCTGATACATTTTTAAATGAAGTCATTAATGCAAAATAATTGGTTAAATGAAATATTCTATGTAAATTTGTGCATTTTCACAATTTAGTTGAATAATGACAGAAAATCGAAAACTACATCAAAGCTTCTTTCCATATTTTATAATTATATGAATTACACACAGGGATATTTTTTTTTGAAAAAATAGCAGGCTTTTATACAACAGCTCAACCAAGAATCTGTAAAAAAGGGAAAAGAAATCAAAAAAGGAAAGAAAGATGGACAAGTATCTCAATAAGTAAGTCCCAACCAAGCGGCGTCCCAAAGACCCTCTTGTGTCTGAAACTACTATTCAAAGAATATAGTCATACAGGTTTGCAACAACTTTCACACTTTTTAAATATGCAAAAATTGCACAGAGTTGAGAGTACTACGCTCTTACTCGCAGATAGACAGATAGATCAAATTAACCCAATATTTCACAAGCAAACACATAAGTTGCAGGAGATTTGTAGAACTTTGCAAATTATATCCATTAGAATTCTCCATTATAATATAGGCACATGCCTACTAATCATCCAAAGCTTAGTATATTGAAGCAGCCAATGCTTCTCCATTGCATTTGGCTTCTCTCTAACTTGGCCAAAGCGGCCAGAGACTGACGCCTGCATTACCGTTGTCCTGCAGAGGCAGATCACAGACACAGCATGGCTCCAACAGAGCTGCTCCATTATCATTTGTTTGATAAGCAGGGCCTGCCTGCAGAGCTGCATTATCTGTCTAATAAACCCAGAGATCCTGACACCTGCTGAGAAGCCAGCTGAAGGGAGCGCTGCATAACTGAAGCCTGTTTTCCCTGCTCTTATCAAAGCTATTTCTACTTTAAAAGGTAGATCATTGAGGTAAATGGAGCATGAGGGCCAACATCTCCTGCTTACGACCCAGAATCTGGAACTGATTTAAATATCTGAGGAGAGGAAAAAAGAAACCCTTAAAAGAAAGAGCGAAAGTCTTTTCCTGTGGCTGAAAATAAAAAATATACCACGTGTTACCGTATCTGACCTCTTTAAAGAGCATAACCCAGGCCTTTGATACTTGTGCCACTCTAAACAGCTGGTAACTGCCACGACTGTTGGATACACATTTCTGTCTTTCATCAAATTCTACAACCGGTAGAATGCATAAATCACAGAGCTATATTTATTAGCATGGATACAGTTTGTTTCGCTTAAACTTCAAGTACATGCTCTGCAGCGGCAGTCAGATCAGAACAAACATTAAAAAACCAGCCAAACATTAAGCTGCGCTGCTCATAACGGCCAGGCCTGGTGCCACAGGAACCTAAACTTTTTCTTGGGCGAAAGCAGTCAGGTTCTTTCCACCAGCAAGAAGGTTAGTGAGAAACAGGAAATATCTGACCACAAGAGAATAGGAAAGCAAGAGCATTTCTCGGACTGCTGTGTTCACACTTTGTCTGAGATGACTAGTGGGTTTATGTGTGTAAGGCACGGGTTGCTTGCTGGAGGAGTGTCATCTAACCTAAGCTGTCCATACTCATAGAAACTAATGAGATAATGAGATTTAAACAAGTAGCCTACACTTAGTGTACAGGCATCAATGTTTATATTTGAATAAAAGCCTAAATTAAATCTTTTCATCATATAAAGTGATAGTGTCTCTTCCGAAGACTTGGATAATTCATGGATTTATTTTATGATCCCTTTATGAATGTTTTGCAGCATCAGAGTTTTGGGTGAATATACTTTCAATGGAAAGACAGAAATCTCTAAGATTTTTGTGAAAAATATCATATGTTTCAAAGTGAACAAAAGTCCTATGGATTTGTAATGACACAAGAGTGAAATAAATGATGACAGAATAATCTCTTTAATACACAGAATGACAGTCTGACCGAAATAAAATAAAATAAGAAAATCCACATTAATTACTCAGATGAAAAAAATATCTTACATAATCCTACTGTATATCAAGTTTTGCGCTGTCTTGCAAATTCTAGGTGAGGATGCTAGAGTTGATGCTTAAATTCAAAATTTCTCAAACTTTTATTGAAACTTTGGAAAAGTAAAAGAAAACTGGCAAATAAAGTATATTAAAAGTTGAATGTAATCAAGAAAGACCTGCTCTGATCAATCTGGTTTCTTCTCTACAGTGAAGTCACGCCTCTGCTCTTCCAGAATTCTAGGGAAACAAGTGTTTGTGTCACAGAGTAATGCTCTTGACACATTGTACCTAAGTCTCATTGGAAACACATCCAGTAACTGTCTTGCCTTAAGCTCCATATCGTATTGCTCTACAACATAATAGTCACTTCACCCAACAATGAACCCTGTTAAATGAACCAGGTGCACTTGTGTCTGACATAATCTATTGAAGCAATTTCCTTATTGTTTATTTAAAGCTGCAGTCCGTAAATTTTTTGGGTTAAAAATTATGCAAAATATATTTTTGAGCAAATACATAACCAGCCAGTGTTCAAAACTATCTACTTGCCTTAGCTTGATTCAAAATGGTAAGCTTGTAATAATATTTTTAATTCAAGTGGTACAGGTGGATTTCCGTGGGAAATTCGAACATGTCTTTGCGTCATGACGTCACATCTGTACACATAAAGAAGGAGCCTCAGCTAGCAGGCTATAGTGCGTGTGAGGATGTTGGAGGTGGAGATGTATTGCCTTTTCTCACAGCACTTGATATAATTAAACTTATCAATTTGATGGCGGATCCAGAAAGGTTCAAACGACAATCACCAGTGACAACTAGAGATTCACCCGTTGTAAAAATGCAAAAGACTTCGGAGTGGCTACAGAAAACAACAGACTGCAACCGGGCCCATGTGAAAACAAGGATAAATATCGGAAAGGCATTAAATGTAGTCATGCAATGCTGATGTTGTTAATATTAACAATTTGAGAACAAAGTATAATTTGCACGGTTTGATGTGATATGATAAGCGATCGTTAGATTTAATCAGCACGATTTACTGCAATGCTTTTTTCCCCTTAGTTGGTCAGAACAAAAGTGGATGTTGCTTGTTCAGATGACATTTTCTTATGTTGGTCATACTTCCAAAAAGTAGAATCTGTGATTCCGAATAACAGTATCCACACATTCACACTGACAGCCTCACATTCTCCTCAAAACATTGGAATCAGCCATGCCGAAGTGCAAAATTCCGCGGATAACTGCAATTGCAGATTTCAAACAGAGATGGCGACAAAGAGGAAAAACTACGGACTGCAGCTTTAACATTAAAGGAACACTTCGACTTTTTGGGACTTTAGCTTATTCACCGCATCCCCCAGAGTTAGATAAGTCCATACATACCTTTTTCATCTCTGTGCGTGCTGTAAGTCTGTTTGACGCACCCACCGCTAGCCTAGCTTAGCACAAAGACTGGATGTAAATGGCTACAGCTAGCATACTAATCCCAATAAGTGACAAAATAACGCCAACATTTTCATATTTACATGTTGTGATTTGTATAGTCACAGTGTGTACAAATAACAAGGTCATATGAGACACAGCCATTTTTTAAACGTTTAAATACTGGGAACTATTTTCTCAAGGCGAAGCACTGCTACTTGGGCGGAGTGATTAACGTAGCACGCGAGAAGCGCCGTGGTGAGGAGCAGAGAGTTCGCTCAAAGTTGGAGTAATAGAGTCAGCAATTACTAGATAGTAAATGCAAAGTTTACAATCATGAGTATTCGCTGTATTGTAAAGAGCTGCAACAATAAACATAGGAGACCAGGTAATACCATGATGTTTCATAGAATTACAACCAAAAACGCTGACCTGATGAATCAATGGCTCTGGATATAGATCCAAACACACCTGTAGACATCATCAAGGAAGGACTATCGCGTTTGCTCAGAACATTTCACTGAGGACGACTATTTTGAAAAAATGGAATTTGCCATGAAACGTGTGCTGAAGGATACGGCCATCCCATCGATAGTAAAGACAGGACAAAGTGGATCACCTGCGGCTGCGGTAAGTGTTCCGTTATGTTTTTAGATGACTAGCCTACTGTTACAGTGCCATTAGCTAGATGTAATGTAACCTTAGTGACACTATTACATGAATAGGGTGCTCACTACTATTACTGTACGTTCACATCGCCGCCGACTTGAGCTGCAAAGAAGCTCTGGCCGCCCTGTCAAGGACGCTTGTCAAAAAGTACGAGGAAGCTTGTTGACGCTTTGGCCGCTCTGAAGTCTGTGTCACACCATGAAATGTAAATAGAAAAACAAGCAATATATTGACACTAGAAACCTTTTATAATGACAGCATTTTTATAACCGATTTGGTCACATTTGGTCGGGAAAAAAATATTTTGATTATATGCGCGAGGGAGAGAGAGCATGACGTGTTGTTTGAAAACGGTGAAGGTAAGTGCGCGCGCGCGGCCGGGGCTCTCTCTCTCTTTTGTAACTGGTCCCTATATGAAAATAATGTCATATCATAAATGATAGGAAACCCAGCAACAGCGATTATCAGTTTATCCTCCATTACAGTTGTTCCTGGGCTCCATGTATCCCCTGTAATGTTAGTATTGTGTTGTCACAAACGCGCTCTATCGCCCCAGTAACAAATAAGCGTCGCTAAAGGTAACTTTCAGGACTGTAGCCTTCAACTTGCTAATGAATTGGAGGGGGGGATGGGCAGTTTTAATTTTTGAGAAACAGTGACCTTGTTTGTGAAATAGCAGGCTACTCCCGTTCTGATTCTCCCCTCGACCTCAGTCTGTTCGGCATCTTGTCTATCAGCTTCCAAAGTTTGCAACTCCTGGTCTGTGTATTCTGGCTCAAAACGATATGGTTCTGGATCTTGGTTTGATACCAAATAAAAATCCTCGACAATTCCTCAAAGTCAGCCATGATGATCACGAATCACGTTCGCTACTACTGTAGTTAGTCACGTTGGTTTTGTTGACAGAACAGCGCTTCTCGCGTGCTGCGCTAATCACTCCGTCCAAGTAGCAGTGCTTCGCCTTTTGAGAAAATAGTTCCCACTATTTAAACGTTTAAAAAATGGCTGTGTCTCATATGACCTTGTTATTTGTACACACTGTGACTATACAAATCACAACATGTAAATATGAAAATGTTGGCGTTATTTAGTCACTTATTGGGATTAGTATGCTAGCTGTAGCCATTTACATCCAGTCTTTGTGCTAAGCTAGGCTAGCGGTGGGTGCGTCAAACAGACTTACAGCATGCACGGAGATCAAAAAGGTATGTATAGACTTATCTAACTCTGGGGGATACGGTGAATAAGCTAAAGTCCCAAAAAGTCGAAGTGTTCCTTTAAAGCTTGTAGAATGCCACGGTTTTAGCAATTCTACCAACATACACCTCATTCAACTCAGCCAAAGAGAAGCTGTTTACACACATGCCGTATATCGCACTCCTGTCTCCTCATTCCCTGCTTTTAACACACAGATAGTGGGAGAACAAGGATCTAGCATTCCAAGAATGGCTGACAGGGGAAAAAAAGAGCAATCCAAGGACAACATGAATTGGGAACCCCTCCTCAAGAAGGGCTTATAGCACACAATGAGGAATAGAGTCAACAAATGGACCAATAAACAGAGAAGACAATGGATTGTTTACTTAGTAGAGGTCAGGCTCTGACTTGTGGGTTAACCTGGCATTATATGGGCGCAATAATAGTAATTAGTATTCACCTTTAACAGAGTAAATACCAGAGTTAACTCATCCAGATTTATTATGCTAGACCCAATAATGTTGTTTTAGATAACAGTGACATAAATGGCCATATCTACAGACCATAATAGACCATAAATGGCTAAGCCATCATAAAGGATAAAAAGGTCTGGTTATAATTAATGTATTCAGTTCAAAATTTTTTAACCAAGGATAATAAAAGATGAATCTATAGCATTACCTAGAAATGGCTTTATCTTTCAAACACATTTATTTATTTCCTCTGGGAGAAAAAAAAAAGTCCTTTGGGCTCACAGCAGGGAGATGACCCATGTGGAGAAGTTAAACACCTTTCTGACTCAACTCTCCGATACACAATCTCCAGCACAGTAGGTGTCGTTAGTTTGAGTTATGTAAATTGCTTTTCAACTTGGCAGGGAACACTGAATTATGTACCTCTACATTTCTGTTACAGTTCAAGGAACAGGGACCTCTTGTTTGGTCTGAGACACCCCAGTGCAGATATAGATGTAGGACTTCAAAAGAATGACTTTATGTATGTGTGTGCGGTTACTCTGCTGTGTCAGTAAACACACCACATGGCTGGGTCGTTCCCTAATGTGCTTAAAGTAGTCAATAAACATATTGGGCTGCAAAATGTTGCTTTTTAATGTTAATGTTAACCTTATAGGCTAACAAACTAAAATAGGTTCAGTACCACTGTAACAATTTTCTTGTAGTTACAGTATGTTATAACATCATCTTTGCAGGTTATCACTTTAATTTTTATATAAAAAAACATTAAGGCAGCAATTAAACTAAGGGCAAAATACACCCACAATTCATAAAAAGCCATGTGTAAAATGCAAAATGCAGTGCATTTATTTATTTGTGATAATTGGTTTTGAACATTTATCATTGAATTTCTTTCTAAATTTAGATGAACAAAGGTTCAAAAAGAAAAAAGTGGTCTTCTAAAAATCACACTGACTGAAAGCTGTTATTTATGAGCCAATAATATAAAATCTGCATTAGACGGCTAACTATTTTTTGTATCTTCAAAGGAAAAGCTCTCTAATTATGCCCTAATGAATGAATAAAAGACTCGTCGTAACAGACAACACGACTCACCTCTCGCTTCACATGACAGCGCCACGATCAAAATCCCAGTGAGAAAAGTCAAGCTTCCTCTCTTTGGAAACATTTTATGATGACACGCCACTAAAAGAAACAATGAGAATCAAAACGATTCTAAGTTTTACACAACATACACACAAATTAGGCGACAAATTAGGCTAACTCAGCAGCAACTTTTCCTAATAATAATGGTCGCGTCGTGTCATGGCGTTCGTTTACAGAGTAAATGTGGTTCAATTAGCCTATAGCCTAATAAAGTAAACAGCTAATCTGTACAAGCAGTGTTACTGTAATTAACTACTTACATGTCCGCCGAAAGGGATTTAATATTGCGAATGAATCAGTTTCTTATAGAAAGATGAGACGAACACTCTTGAGCAGCAAGGTCTTCTTTGAAATGACTTCAGATTTATTAGTATATTGTCCAGGAGAAGAAAAGTTCAGGAATAGTTAGGTTCCACTCGCCTCTTCTCTTGACATGACCCGTCAGCATCCCTGACCATGGAGAGAACTGAAGCTCTACAGCTGTGAATCACAGCAGCGCTCCTACAAGCCAACAGCTGGAGACCAGCAGAAATTACACTCGAGCGCCCCCTGTACGCGAACAGATACAACGCCACTCCACCACAACCTGTAGAGAAGGCATAGCCATGGCAATTAATATCCATCAGACTAGAAAACATACTAATCCGTTAACAATTTATAGAGGATTATGCAGAACTCAGAGGATTACAGATAACTATGCAACATATTTTCTAAGTTTTACCAAACAATTGAATACAACAAACAAACAAATAAATATAAAAGCTGCACAACCCATTTTTCTTTTTCTTTTTCTTTTCTCTTTTGAATGGCGGTCCCACACCCTAATACCACCTGCAGTCAAGTAGCAAGAAGCAAATAATGGTTCAAGGTTGTGCTCTAATAAAAAAAACCTTAATTTTATACTAACTGCTTCGATGGTTTAAATCACTGAACATTTGTTGCATTTTAAACATGTATAAAACGTCTTAAACTTACTATTTATACATATTTAAAGGTAAACCCTGGTGAAGGGTCAAAAGGCTCATTAGAACCTATATATATATATATATCTCAGTTTAATAATTATTTTATTTCTGATTTTTTTTTTACTATCTGACCTTTGACCCTCTTGGCCTACTTGTTCAAACCTAACACTATGGCTGTATCTGAAATCGCATACTCTCTTGAGTAAGTACTTAATTGGAAAAAGTAATTACTTCACGGCTGCTAAAAAGTATGTTTTATATAGTATGCATGTGTGTAGAATGAATGTAATCTGGACGTACTACATTCACCATGTTATCATTATCATGTGCTCCACTAGTGACATCGCTCGCCATTCGCAAATTCTCTCCCGTGGCCTCATGGGATTGTAAAGTGTCCATCACATGCACAGTAGGTCACCTACTACAGTATAGTAAGGAAGTATGCGATTTCGGATGCAGCCTAACGCATGAATCTCCACCTCCTAAATATTTTCTGAGGCAGAGTAGGCTTGGTTTCCAGTTTATTACACCTCTCAGCCACTAGATGGTACTGTAAGTATGTTTGATTTCTCTAATCTCCATCAGAATTCCCTTCCCATCACAAGACATTAAATTTCAGGTTCCTGGGGTGTCCTGAAGAGCTTTTAATAGCTAGATGTATTTTAAAATTCTCAAAAATGTCTTCTTTTATGTTCCACTGACTGAAGAAATACACAACTGTGGCTTACTTTTCAAGAACTGTTATTTTCAACTGGTTCGCTCCATTTCTATCTCCGTAGCTGTGCAATTTGATGTCACTGCAACCACTTCATGAATCAAAAATGAGATTCTGTGGTGTGCAGAAACTCCTGGGGGGCTTACGGTTTCTTCTCCTCCTTCCCTTGCACATGATGCGGATTCCCAGAGCGATCTGGCACTGGATGAGAAACCTCACATAGGTCTCCCACCACCCCCGTGGCCCCCTGGCAGTCCTGCTCAGATATCTGGGATGAAGATGTCCTCAGCATCCACCCACTCTGGAGTCTGATGGTGGGAGGTGATTTAACGTGCTTTGTAGCCATAGGAGAGTCTGGCTCATTTCCTCTCTGGTCTCATGCTGTTTTCTCCTCTTGCTTTTTGGATCGCCTAAAAGTTTGGAGCTTTGGAGTTTTACGACTCTCAGCAAGTGCTTGCATGGCTCAGCACCTTATAAACACATTATATTTGATTGTCTGGTGTTTTTACAGTTACAATGGTGTTTAAAATGCTTTGCAGAGGTTTTTCCGTAATACAAATCACACAAGGCTGACTAGACATTCGTTGAAAGGAACTGTCTGCTCTCCTGACATGTTCGATTGAAACTCTGCCGCAATACAGCGCATAGACACATTGAAAAGATGATGTCAAAACTAGCAGGTGAACACAATCATTTGAGCTGTTTGAAGGCATTTAAAACCTTGGGTTTGATTGCAGACTGATCCAAATTGTCACAGCATTGGTAAATATTGACAGAGTTCCCACCAAGACCACCTGAGAGAAGCTCGGATCACAGAGACGAAAATCCCCAGACAAAGGCATCTTTCTACCTGGGCTTTGTGAGCTAATGTTGTGTAATGTAGAGAATGAGCAGTCCTGGCTGTGGTTGTGACAGGACCCGCTGTCATTTTTAAAAGTGCACAACTGATTGATGGCATGAGATGGCATGAAATGTTCTCTGCCACAATGATGCATGCATTTGTAAAAAAAAAAAAAAAAGGGAAAAAGTGTGAAAAAACCAACACTATCTCACGACCAATTCGTACGAATTCGTACGAATGATAAAAAGTTGGCTAATTCGTACGAATTCGTACGACCTCACTCGAACGAATTTGTACGATTTGTCTAAACCCACGTGATGGGTAGGTTTAGGGGCGGGGTCAGGGGTAGGTCATTTGTATGAATTCATACGAATTGGGCAATTCGTAAAATGTGTACGATTTTGCAAAAAATTCGTACGAGTGAGGCCGTATGAATTCGTACAAATTAGCCACCTTGTAGAATTTGTACGTTTTCCCGTGAGATCAGGTTGGAAAAAACATCTAAGCATCACGTTTCTCGACTTGAGACAGAGAGAAGAGAGGGAACACAGGCTAAATCAGGTTAAGATATTTGAAGCACAGATAAGAGAGACTTGAAGATTGAAATCTCTGCAGTGTGTGTCTGTGCATGTTTAAAAGCAAAAGTCCAGCCAGACAGAAAATGCTCTTATCAAAATACACTGTTCATCACATTAACAAAAGTGAAACATAAAATGTTGGATGCTTCTGTATGTGCTACATCCGGACATACTTTTGTTAAATTTAACAAATCAAAATTGTGTCTCATGCTCACCAAGGATGCATTTATTGGATAAAAAAATACAGAAAGAACAGTAATATTGTGAAATATTTTAATTTTTTTAATTTTTTTAAATATGATTTATCCCTGTGACGGCAACACTGAATTTTCAGCATCATTACTCCAGAAATCATTCTAATATGCCGATTTGGTGAAATAATAACATAGAAACTATGTTACAGTTTTTATTTTCATGATTCTTTGACAGAATGTTCAAAATTAAGAACTATATATATATATATATATACATACACGTACACATATGTATATGTGTTTTATTTCTGGTATATGAGAGTCATTCTCATGGTTTAAATTGTCTTAGCTTCACATGCTGGGTTCCAAGGTGACAAGTGTCTCTCTCTCTGTCCATCAGAAAGTTGAAGTATGATAGAGGCAAATATGGGAAGAGCTTTACAGAGCTTTAATCTCAACCCCAACAAACCCCCTCCTGTGTCCTCCATCTACACCTCTCCTTCCCCTGATCTACCTCATGTTGAGAGTCGCTTGCTGATAAGCCTTCTATTTTGCCTTTCAACTTCTGATCCACTTATTTTTACCACAGTTTCTGAAGATCTCTCACTCACATTTAAACACTGTTCTTATCCTCAACGTCCATGTGTCCCCTTGTTTGCTGTATCTCTTCCTCTTGCATTCTTGCTCCATCGTTCATGCACACAATCACTCTTTCCTGATTAAAGAAAAAAGGAAACAATCAACAAATGTGCATGAGTCCATGCAGCATGCTGTGATTATAAACTTAAGAGCTTCCATGCGCTTGACCTGATATCTGGCATAACTCAAGTGGGCCATTTTACTTTCTTTCTCCAGTTGACAATTCCATTATAAAATCTCATTATGACTGGTTTGTATAATGGGACTAAGTGTAGCATTTGTCGAATTTCAAGTGCTCGTTCTGAGTGCTTCAATGAGACGAGGGCCATCTGAACATGCATAGTAGTGAAAGGTGCAGGTACAGACATTAAAATTTGGTGATCAGCATGAGGATCCAGTAATTTCTGTAATAACTCAGTGGTCTGTTTAACTTACGCCTCAAGGATTTTAGATATTTGATCTTATTCATGTTCAGTATAGGACAAAAAAGTCATCTTGTTTCCCCCCTCTGTGCATGTTATTTATAAAGTTGAGGACAGGGTCTTTCTTCACAGAACCACTCATTTATTCAACACTGGACAATGAGTGTTTCATTACTGGGCTTTACAGTAAATAACAGATGAGACAGGTGAGAGGTGAATAAAAAGAAAGCAAAACAAATCTCTTTTACAAATAGATGATGCAACAGGGGTAAAACCACAAAATAAGCAAAATACAATTGTGCAGCAGAAAGTTCTTTTATCTACAATTCATAGTCTATCATTACACCAGTAGATGGCACTGTTGGTCCATGTGGAGTTCTGAGTGTTCATAAAGTCTTCTGAACCCTTTTCAGTCCCATAGACACCATGTGTCTGTTTATACCAGTATGTTCTAAAGCAGAAACACAATACACAGACACTCACAGAACAAAATACCAGAGACCCTCTCTTAGATTAATAGCTTTGTAAATCTCATTAAGAGAATTAACTTTTTTGTCATTTTTTACCTCAAGCCATTTATCATAAAGAGAAAAGAGAGATACAGAACGGCTCAAAATCCCATAAATAGTTGGTCATGTACACTGAAATGTGAAGTTATCTCCAGGTCTAAACCTTTAAGTTCTTTCCACCTTGAAAATGAAACGTATAAGACTGAAAACCAAGCAAAAGTCGGGAACCATCTGCCAATCTGCTGCAGCCCAGGCTCACTGGAAAAGTGTGTGTGTGGCGACACTTCTGTTAAAGGCACACTATGCAAGATTTGTACCTTAATATAACAGCTTCGAAACCAGCAATGCAAGTTTGAGAGGTTATGCCCCGACAAATCTCGCGAGAATCACAACTTGCTTTACGGCACGACGTCACATACATCAACAACATATGAAGTAGCCTCTATGGAAGACACTAGCACGCATTTCAGACGTGAATCATGGCAGAGTCGATGAAGAAAACGAAGAAAGTGCGGTCGGAAGAGTGCAGAGACGGCTCTGCGTGAGTGGTATTTACGACAGTAACGTTAAATACAAGTACTCCACAGAGAGTACTAGGGGTCTAGGGGTCGCTGTTTGAGAAAAATTGCCTTTAAGAGTGTGCCTTTAAGCAATATTACAATGATTCTTGCATGTTTTGAGGCACTTTCAAAGTGAAATGTCCACTGAGTGGCGCTAAACATGCTTTCAGATTGCAACCAGTAGCATTAACAAAAGCAAATGCAAGACACAGATACAATTGCTGAAGTAACTATGCAATTTTGGCTTGCTTCTACAAGATTTTGATCTCTTTTACCATAACTAGAGAGCTTCACATCGCATATTGAATGCTGTACCAGGTAAGCTACCAAGCAAGTTTACTATATGTGGTGAAAAAATCTAAATGTGTTAGTTTACAAATCATGAATTATGGAAGGCTCTAAATGTTTTGAAGTGATAACATAATCCTATGTAAGAAACCACAAGTCTTTATTAATCGATAATCTGCCCCTGTAATCAAAATCTTTGTGAAAAGGAATAAAGGTTGTTGCAATTTCACCTCCTCTACTGATAATTTCGGCTGGGTACTGCAGTGAACTGTTTGTATAGGCTAGTTACATTTTTGGAGTTTTGTAAAAAGGCAAGTTTTCCAATGAGCCCATTGCTCTCTGCATAGCTTGATGCAATATATGACACGTGATGCAAAATGCATGCACTTTTGGTGGCCGAATTAAAGTGCAGTGGTGACTTTGGATGTAAGAGGAGACCAGGTTTGCATATTTATTTATTATTATTATTATTATTATTATTAAGATGACTACACATCACATTGTCTTAATTCCCCTTTGAACATGTCTCATTCACCATTCTCTACTGTACAAGACCAACAGTTATCTGTTGATTTCATTTCACAGACATTAAATGCTATGCACTGGCACATTTATTTAAATCTTATTCAAGGCTGCATTGGTTTATCCCATTTTTTCTCCCTTTAAAAGGCACTTGCAGAGCAAGATTGTAGCTTCAAGGAAAGAGCAAAATAGGTCCATATTTGCAATTTACAGAAAGTAGCTAGTGAAAAAACTGCTTTCAAAAAGAATAGGCAGACAAAAGAAGCAGCAACAGGATGTAAAGTTTGGCTTTCAACAAATCGATTGCTGAGCAATTTCTTGTGCCAGCGTTGACAAAGAGAATTATTTATGGCCATCGCTCATAGGTTAACATTGTGGCCTCTGTCTTTTCTCTGGACGCAATGGAAGATTTCATAGGCTGAATCACAAGACTGGATACTGACCTTGTCAGATGAAATCTCACAGAAATCATGGCTTGGCTGCCCTTGCAGATGTTAAACAACATTTGCAATATATTACTACAGCTGCACGTCTAAATGGATTATACATACAAAACCGCTATGGAAAGGACTTATTAGTGGTAGGCTATCAACGATGATATAAAAAAGTAAGTTATTATTAAACCGGAACCATTCCTTTTCGTTCTTTAAACCGTTGGCCTTTTTGGTCTGAGAGCACCACACCACTCAAAATGATGGGGTTCACTTTATTTTGATGGTCCCTTTGACACATTCTGCTGACTATAGGTAAGATGCACCTACATGTCTAATAACTCTCATTAGAGTATTAGCAGAGTATTAAGAGACTGGTAGGGTTAGGGTTAGAATAAGTTGACATGTACTTGCAAAGTTACTTATAGTTAGTTTTATGTCTGTTGGAGGACCATCACAATAAAGTGTTAGCAGATATTAAGCAGACAGTCTACTAATAATGAGAGTTAGTTGACATGTATGACATGCAAAGTTACTTATAGTCAACAGAATGTTCAAAAGGGACCATCAAAATAAAGTGTTAAATTATGTTTGTTTTTTTCCTATTGGGGATGGATATAATGGTTATAAAAACCAAATAGGAACAAATTAGCTCAGCCAAGGTGTAGGTTTGAACAGCCAAGTAAATAATAAAAAAGCAATACAAAATTAAGACTAACTGGGTGCTGGTGTTGTCAGATCGACATAAATAATCCTGTCAATTGACTGCATGTGTAGTATAAGTTCCTTGAGCAGTCTGTAGATGTAATATCAAAATGCCTATCAAAATGTGAAACAAACATGCTGGCAGCTGACAACTGCTGAGGCAAGGAAACAAAATTAAACATGTAAAATAAACTTAATTGGGTTACCATTAGTCTGCCTGACAGACTCAGGCCCACAACAGGAAATTATTTGGGATCAGAGCCACATATTCATTCAGGAACAAACATACACCAACACACAAATAAACACACACAATTATGGTGTGCTAAATATCAAAAGCGAATGTTTTGTTTACCAGTGTCTGAATGCATCCGCATACAAATGCATGCAGTGAACAAAACAGTCATGGGGAGAGGAATCAATACAATGTTTTTGGGGCAAAAAAGGGCTTCTGTTAAAGTCTGAGCTTGTAACCTAAAGGTCAGATGAAGAGTTGCTGAGCTCCTCTTTCACCGTTGAGCCCACTAAACCCCAGGCTGCTCCGGGGGGACTGTCCTTGCTTTAAAAATGCTTTGGATAGAAAGCGCCTCCTAAATGTCAAAAAAACATATTGAGCACAGATCCACAGTGCATAAAAATCATCAGCAGGATGCCAGTTTGCATACATCTATCAAACAAAACAGACCTATCATCTGTAAATCTCCCATCTGCTTTTATAAAATGGTTAGCACATTATAAAAATGACATTTTATTTAAACTTTTGAGCATTACATTGTTAATTCATTAAGTGTCATCATCATTTTTATCATTAACAGTCTACCTAATGCTATATCTGTGCGGTTGGAATTTTTCATTCAGGAAGGAATGAACCAATTAAAGGGCTACGATAACTATTGACGTTTTAATCCAATTATATGAGAACAGAGAAGTCCACACCACAGTTCTAACAATAATGAAATCACTTTCAGAATTATTGTTATTATTATTATTACAGCTGATAGCTGACAATAAGAATTCACACAATTTTACAGAGCTTGAGCATTTAAAGTGATAGATGATAAAATAAACACAGTGATACACTGATCTGTTCGGGGGAAATGGTCATAGATAAAACGTGGCTATTTACCAATCAGCATCAAGGAACTTTCCAATTTTTAATTATCTATAACTATCATTATTAATCAAATCACTCAGCAAATTTTTCTGAAACACCAATACATTCAGTACCACCATTACTCACTTTGTGTTGTCCAGAGACGTGCAGTCTTTAGCTGTGCTGTGGCTTTGTTTTAAACTGTTTTCACTGGTGGACCAAAAACAGACAATTTTCTTTATAAGCTGCTATAAGCTGCTCAATATGAATTTCTTTTTTATGTAACTGTTCTGTAAAAGCAATCTCACACTTGCAGTAATGCGGTGAAATGCTGATTAATTTATTGTTCAAAAGAACAACAAACCGAACCAATAGTAAAAAATTGGATTGTTATAGAAAACAATAAAAAAAATAAAAAAAAAAAATAAAAAAAAATAAAGTGCACTAATACTTGAAGATGTGTGAGAGATTTTTGTTTCTTTTGACGTTTACACATGTATGTTGGTAGGGAGGAATTCGGATTCAAGAGAGTAATTGGTTTTAATCATGAGCTGCACAAGCTAAAGACAGGGACAGGAGCCAAAATCAAGACTATTCTTCCACACGCTGAAGAGGCACCAATCCGTCTGCTGTGTGGCGTCCCTCAAAAGACACACACACACACACACACACACACACACACACACACACACACACACACACAGCGTAATCCCGTACACGCACGAGCACACTCCTTTTTCGCTTCTCATTTGTATCATCAGCTTAATGACTGGATTGGGCAGTTTGCCTGAATCACTCTCAAGCTCAGGCCAGAGTGCCGGTGGCTTTATTAACTTGGTCTGTTTCCAGGCTTCCCATTACCAAGTCCGGCTGTAATTCCCATCCCATTCTGCCTTTCCGCTCTGCATCATTTCACCCGACATCACCCTATCCACTCGCATGGCCTATTCTCACAACCCTCCATTCCAAAAATTAAATTTACCCTGCAGAGAGAGAGATAGAGAAAGAGAGAGTGTGTGAGAGAGAGAGACATAACTGAACTATGCAGTATATATCTGTATGGTGCAGTGAAACATGCTTGGAAAAGCTCTTCCTTTTTTTTCTCCATGCAGTTAGAGTCTCACTTTGTCTGTGTTTCTACTGAGAAAATTCAATTAAACTATAAGAGTACAGTGAACACACACTCAGCCCCAGACAGTTTGAAAGTTATTCACTTCTAATGCTTCTTTCTCTAAGTAGATACAATAAAAGTTATCTTTTTCTACTTCTCTGGGAAAAGACTTTGCTTCTGTTTTTATTGGTTTCCTCGGGCTAACAGTTGCATATAACAAAACTATTTTAAGCAGACATGACACTTAATGATAGGAATGACAGCAGTACCAAATTATTTAATTAGTCAAATGGTGCATATCATATTAGAGTTATATAAAGGTGTTTTTTAATCAGAGTTTTTTAATGCTGAAAGATAAACAAGTAAAATGGAAAGATAAACCTCGAACTTCACCCACCCAGGTATATTTGATCATTAAAAAAAATAAATCAGAAGAAAGTTCTGACTTCAGTTTAGGGTCCAATTCTCACTATTACCTAGCTGCTGATTAGCATGCATATTGCTAGGATATTGTACTATTTAGTACTTATAAAGCACATATTAATGCCTTATTCTGCATGACCATATTATACATCTCTTAATCCTACCAATCCCTAAGCTAAATAACTACCTTACTAACTATTAATAAGCAGTTATTAGGAGTTTATTGAGACAAGAGCTGTAGTTAATAATGAGAATTGGACTCTAATCTAAAGTGTGACCAAAAGGGTAAAACTTTGAAATAGCATTTTTTTTTGGTAACAATGTAAAAGTCTTTCCTTTCACTTTTGATAAATTTAATGCATCCTTGCTGGATAAAAATAAGCATTAACATCAGCAGCAAAAGTGTTTTACTCTCAGCCATACAATGCCGTATATCTTAAGTAGTGAAATAATAACAAATTATCTTGAATGTCATATCTAAGTGGTTATAAATTGCAAACAGGAGTCCATATTTTGAAAAACTCCATTTCCCCTCAAACGATATGCCAACTTTTCCAAGGCAAGACAGCAAGACATTGATTTAACCCACTAAGTAGATGAAGGTCTTTGGATATCTTTCTATTTTAAAGCAATTACATGTTTGGTCTATATAACAAAAAATCTATTACATTGCGGTTTCTTCCATCAACTTCTCAAATTACAGGGTATATATGCAATACATGTAATTTGGCTTTCACAAGAACAATTTCTCCAGTTAAATAACAAATCAAAACTTCCTTCCATGTTAAAAGCTCTCTACACTCCCACACAGTTTAAGTTGTTATGACGACCAGATACACTGCAAGCTGAATTAGACATCCCTGCAACATAATTCCATTGAAAAGAATAAACCATGATGTATTCTCACCCTGTGCTAGACCACACAGATGAGCGAAAACATTATGACCACCTGCCTAATATGCTGTTGGTCCTCCGAATATCTTGCACCAAGACGTTAGCAGCAGATCCTTCAAGTCATGTTGCGCGGTGGATCTGCCTTGGATTGAACTTGTTGGTCCAGCACATCTCACAGATGCCCAATTGGATTGAGATGTGTGGAATTTGGAGGCCAGGGCAACACCTTGAACTCTTCATCATGTTCCTCAAACCATTTCTGAACAATGTGTGCAGTGTGGCAGGATGGATTATCCTGCTAAAAGAGGCCACATTACAAGGATACACCATTGTCATGAAGGGGTACATCTGGTCTGCAACAATGTTTAGGTGGCACGTGTCAAATTTACGTCCACATGAATGGCCGGATCCAGGGCTTCCCAGCACACTGCACAGAGCATCACTGCCTCCACTGGCTTGTCGTCGTCCATCACTTAACAAGGCTGCTCACGTGATGTAAAAGAAAATTCTCCAGGCCAGACGACCTTCTTCCACTGCTCCAAGGTCCATTTCTGACACTCACTTGCCCATTGTAGGTGCTTTTGACAGTGTCATCACAGGCACTCTGATTGGTCTGCGGCAACGCAGCAGGGTCATTTCGTGTCAACCGGCCCCGTTAAATTTTTTAATTTTGATCTTATTTTTTTTCTGCTGAAAAAAATACAGTACTGTGCAAAAGTCTTAGGCATATTCATATCATGTATGACGCAATACCAGCTTCAGATTGCATAAAAAAGCAAGTACTGTCCAAAGTCATAGATTTATTCATAGATCCAGTCAAAGATGAATTTTTGTCATTTCTGGTTTAAAATGAGATCCCTTGCCTTTATAACTCACTTATACTCCGCCATTCTCAAGTCAATGGTCATATATACTGACCCAATAGCATATCTTGAAAACTAGAGCCAATCAACAATTTTAAGCATGATTTTTGTTCTCAGTGACCCAGAATTAGTAAAGTTTCACTACATTTATTTCGGAAGCATTTGACTGAAGACCAGTGTAACACCATTGCACTTTCTGCACGGGTTTATTCCTCCTACACCATTCAGTATTTCATGTCTGTTAAAAAAGGGAGGTCGGTAACATTTAGTACCTAACACGTAGCAACTTTGATACAACATCAGGTGTCTTAAGCGCTAAGTCTGTCACTTAGTTTGAAAAACATCTAATTATGGCCTGCTAATTTGCATAGTCTATTTAATGAATTCCATTCTAGCATTTCAATGTGATTCATAGAATTGCCATTCTAATTATAGTCCTCTTTTGCGCCTCGCCAGTTAAAACATAACAGTAGCTAATCCCACTAAACATGAGTGTTTGCACATCCATCTACATTGACAGTAATAGGTTTGGAAGTGAGTGCTCGGTAGATGATGTAAATTCTTTGGCTTTCATTGTGCAAGTATTCATCATAGATTTTCTCGTCTTTGCATTGGAGCATCTCGTTCCCCAGATGATACTAATCAATGATGTCATTGTTGACCTTTAAAATGCCACAGTCCATGGCTGAGGGTCTCTGTCTCTCCATCCTCATTCTTGCACACACACAAACACAAAGCACAGAATATTTCTAAACTTCTTTATGATGTGCCATTTGAGTAGAAGAGCAGACCCGATCAACATTTTGGATCCCATCAAGTAATACATAGACTGACAGAGATGTAATTGCTTTGTTTATTAGAATGTCAAAGAAGTTGTCAACATATTGTGCGATTTAGCGGATAACGCGGATATCAAAATCCCTGTATTGCCTGAAAGCAAACATTAATCACTGGATGATAAGAAGTTAATGGGATTCACAGGTGACAGTGTGGACACCTCCTAGTAGCCATGCTGAAATGAGACCAATATCAGCTCATAACAGACAGACACTCACACACATACACACTTATTACACACTCAATAAATCTTATTACATTGGAGATAAACTTTAACGACAGAGAGCAAAACTTCTATTAAGGACCACCTTTAGAAAGCGCAATGGAGGGAAACACAAAAAACAGCCTACAAACAAACAAAACATGACCTATTGATATTCACAATGCATCACAAGAGTACATTTTACTGTTTAATTCTCTATAGATTGACTAAAAAGTTGTTGTTGTTTTTTTACTCAACAACAGACAATTCTGTCAAAATTTCACTCTTGTGACCACACTGCTATTTCAACGCTATCTCACGACCAATTCGTACGAATTCGTACGAATGATAAAAAGTTGGCTAATTCGTACTAATTCGTACGACCTAACTCGTACGAATTTGTACGATTTGTCTAAACCCACGTGATGGGTAGGTTTAGGGGCGGGGTCAGGGGTAGGTCATTCGTATGAATTCATACGAATTGGCCAATTTGTCAAATATGTACGATTTTGCACAAATCGTACTAATTCGTACGAGTCAGGTCGTATGAATTCGTACGAATAAGCCACCTCGTAGAATTTGTACGTTTTCCCGTGAGATCGGGCTCGCTATTTCTTTCAGAAAATGCAAATCTCAGCTAGTGTGATTCTGTTGGAGCACCATAAATACTTTATGAATAAAGAAATTATTTTATGCACGTCCTATCAACTATCATTATATTCCTATCTGATACCATCACTGATTATGCAAGCTACAACTACAGTACTTTTTTTGTAAGAGTATGAACAGAAGCATCTACTGCATGTTTCTGTAAATATGAAGAGATCAGGACTAAGACAGTCTGTTTCTTTGATGGCGGCTTAAGTCTCTCACATGGACTGGTGATCAGCCCACTCAAGCCATAAGCCATCACACTATCATTTCTCAGGAAGTGAAGGGGAGGAGACTAACCTTCTCAAACTGCTTTCCTTTTCTCTTTTCTATTCCCTAAGCTTCTCTCCTTCCCTAAGCCTCTCACTCGGTTTCTCTCTTCCTCGTTCTCACGTTAATGGTATGATTGACAGCCTCTAGGATGGGTTTTTAATGATGTCTCATAGCACATTAGGCTGATGGCTGTTAGATTGGGACAATGTGACCTCCTCTCCTCTTCTCAGCACCTGAACTCTCCATGCATAACACACATATGCTACTGTGCGTGTGCATGATGCACACACACACACACGGACACGAACCACAAACTTACTTATCGAATCATATTGCGCACCCCATTTCACCTCAAATGACTAGAATCTATATTGGATTGAAATGATTTACTTTCTATTCCAGTTATCTTAATGACAGTCCGTTTTCTGGGAATATGTCAAGATAAACTTTTTTCCCCCTTCTTCTCTCTAATCAAATTATAAATCTGATTCTTTCCCCTTCGTCAGGCTTGTTCCCCAACGGTGGTTCTGTGCAGCTCTGTCAAGTGTTTGTCATTCATTGCCTCTGACTTGCAATAAGGTCACATTGACCGTTTCTCAATATGCGTTTTTGAAGGGTTAGTTCACCCAAAAATTCTGTCAGTAATTACTCACCCTCATGTTGTTTCAACCCCGTAAGACTTTCGTTCATCTTTGAAGATATTTTTGATGAAATCTGAGAGCTGGCTCACTCCTTCATATAGGCTTCTATGTAATTGATATCTGCCATCCCAGAAAAGTTAGTAAAGACACTACGTGAACTCACGTCAGAGGCCCACACAGAAGAAAATGAAAAGTTGAATAAAGTCGTTATTTTTTAACTTTTTTTTTGTGCACAAAAAGTATTCTCGTCGCTTGGTAAACTTAAGGTTAAGCCACTGTAGTCACTGCTATTTTAACAATGTTTTTACTAACTTTTCTGGGATGGCAGATATCGATTACATAGAAGCCTAAGAAGGAGTGAGCCAGCTCTCAAATTTAATAAAAAATATCTTAATTTGTGTTCCGAAGATGAACGAAAGTCTTACGGGGTTGGAACAACATGAGGATGAGTAATTACTGACAGAATTTTCATTTTTTGGTGAACTAACCCTTTAAGCGATCTTGTGTCCTTGCGTTCTCGTACTACGTCGTCATCATCAACCATCGAAGTTCAATTCCAGTACTCAAGAACGCAAGTACAGAGGACGCATGAAAGCGCCTAGATGTGTTCTTGATATCGAGGATGCATCAAATGCAGACAAGAGAGAATCGAACCGTTAGAAATCCCAGAAGACGCTGCAGGCGGACAGCGCTTTAAACTTCTCGTTCTCACTTCAGATTCACGCTGCAAGGTCGCAAATACGTGACGGATCGTGAAAGTAAACATTTGTCCATTTGTTTTGCTTAATAATTTTAATGAAGTGATAAAAACCTGAAGAAAGCATGCAGTATTTTTATTGGCATGTTAAAAAGGATCATAACATTGACAAAGCATTAGGGGTGGGGGAAAAAATCGATTCTTAGATGAATCGCGATTCGGGACGTGGACGATTCTGAATCGATTCACAAATGTCAAAAATCGATTTTCTAAAAAAAAAAAAAAAATTCTAATAACGTAACATTGACGGAACGCAAAAGGCGGAACTCTGAAGCGGACGTGCACGTGCGCGGACAGTCTGTGGCGTGCACATAACAGAGACGCGCACATAACGGACGCATGATGGCTGAGCACCAAATGTGCAATGTAAGTTACTCTCTGCAGATGTTCATTCACTTTCTTTGTATAAGCTGTTTTTGATTGTGGTATACAGCAAACATTTCAAGTCATAACTCTTTATTATTTAGTTGTGTATAGCCTAAGTCAAGAGCGACTTTGTATGTTACTATTTATTCAGAATATGAATATGAATATGAAGTCCACAAGCATTATACGTTATGATAGCTTCTGGTACATAATTCTATATTTTTGAACGAAAACTGTTTGTGAATTTGCTACAGCAAAATGTTTTTTTGGTCTGAAGGATTATATTGCTCATTGGAAATAACAAGAGAATGTTGGTTAGAAGTCTATTATTAAATGCTACTATGCTAGAGATTAAGAATATGCTGACGTTTGTATTAATTTACTACAAGTATGCTGCCAGTACAAGCACACATTTATTTTCCTGTTGGTTCTCAGCAATGTTGGGACATATGCTGGCAAATGTAACCTTACAGTTGACTTGCCAAATCACTTCCATTTGTTTTATTAATAAAATTAATATAGGAAGTATTGGAAGTAAGTTCGTTATGGGTCATCATAAATACTTTGCTTTAAAAGTACCAAGTAAAAACATTTTTTCAATGTTTTTGATAAAAGGCACTTCCCTGAGAATTGAATTGAAAAAGACACTTTAATGTCTGTCATTATGTTTGTCATTCTGTATAGCAAAGCAGATGAGAGTAGATCATGATCAGAAACCTGATTAGAAATCATTATGAATAAAATCGAATTGTTTTGAATCGAAAATCTTTTTGAATCGAAAATCGATTTTGAATCGAATCGTGGCCTCAAGAATCGGAATCGAATCGAATCGTGAGATGGTAAAAGATTCCCACCCCTACAAAGCATATACATAGACTAGACATTTTCACATATACATGCGGTAAAATAAAAAGATATAAAATTATATGAAAATAATGTCTATAATAATACGAAAGAAATGTTTTAATTGTGCATTAGCCTCTACTTATAATATGCTGGGATGGTCAGTTGAGTAACAAGATTGCAGCACATCTCAATTCTCAAAAGGGTGGGTTCTGTGTCCTCGCGTCCTTCCGAGTTTGCTCTTTCAAGGTAGCCTGGCGAGACCAATTTCGTTGCATTCTTGGAATTGAGAAACAGCCATTGACTCCGATTCCTGCTTAGGCCAAGGTTTTACTCATTGGAGCTCCAAAATGAGATGAACAAACCCAATTTGCCTAATATGAAACCTAATGAACTATTCAATTAGTTTCAGATTAGGTCAGAACTTTACCTCCTTCAACCTACAAGGGCTATTATTGTTTTAAATGGAAGAAGTAATGACTTGGGTTAAAGTTCTCTGGCTCTGGAACTCTCCACAACTTTTCCCCCATTTCTGCAGTTGGAGTGAATGTTGAGTGTTTAAAATATCTTCAGCTAGTTTTATAGTTTGTCTGTGCTATCTGTGGTCAGGAGGAACTATATTTAATCAATGGGATACTGTTTAAAGGAATATTACAATGCTATATGTATTTATCAAACAAACAAACAAAATAAAAATGATTTAAACAGCTTTACACATAAGTCTCTTTCAAAACTTTAAGTTCATTTCCACTGTAAGTGTCTCAACATAACTTTGATTTTTTAAAAGAAAACAACAGACTTCAATCAACAACAATCAACATTATGCCGCAAATGCTGTTGATTGAGCTTGAGTTAAACCTGGAATACTTCAGTGTAAAATGCAGAATATATCTTCACACATTATTTCGATTTTGACACTAATGTTGACAAATTACTTCAGAGACCAAGTGTCTATAAGGAAAGACCCAACAAGAACATGATGGACATGTCCTCTCATTTAGGGATTCATGAATAATTTGATGTATAACAGTGATTGCAGTTCATAATTGCAGCAATAATGTGTGTTGTGTTTTTTGGTTGATTTGACTGTATTCAGAGACCTGGCAGGTACTCTACAGCTGTGGAGCAATTCCCAATCACAACACACTCCATTACTCACTCTGCCATAATTATGGTAACCGTGATTTTCATCTCGAAACCAAATTAATCTCTTATTTCACGCTGGTGAGCCCTTAATTCAGAGACACTCCTTTGTTGTGATGTGCATATGAGTACTCAATCACTTTCAATATGTGTGGTGGATACATTTGAGTATTAAAATGCATATGTTGTGTACACATCTATACAAGCATATGAACTATAACACATCATTGATGTTGCGGTAACATTAAAATGAACAGATTAGTCACAATCATTAAACCATTTTAATGTTAAATTAGCTAAATGGGTTAAATAAATGGCATATAATTAACCAAATTCGATTGTATTATAAATATAACATATAGACTGATAAAGTAAGATTCACAAACATTTGTGCGTCTCTAAAGTTATTTATATGTGAAAGAAAGTACACTGAAATGATACGTCTCAGTATCTCTGAAAATATATGAGTGCTAGAACCACAACATAAAAATATCTCTGAATATAAATGAGATCAAATTGTTTGTTGTCACCGATACGAAAGTTTAATTTTTTATTTTACGATGAAAAGTATGTTTACCCGAGCTTCAACCAATTTAACCCATCAAAAAAAAAAACTTTTATTTAATAACATCTTTCTATTACTTTGTTTGCTACATTTATGCCGGACAATCTATGTACACATCTTATTGTTTTGTAGTCAATGCATTTGAATGTCATTCAGCCTCTTATTTATGAATGCATATCTTTGTAATTCAAACTATTTTTATTTTTTGGCTCTGGCATTTTTGATGTATGAATGGTTTTGATCCAGCTACTGTATGCTTATGTTCTTACATTTTCTCTCCGGGGGCCACTGTAATGACTACCCTGGTGTACAATCAAAGTAAAATGATCATGCCTTATATTCTAAAAAAGCCTTGCAAGTAATGTTAAAAGATAAAACGCCTCATCGTCAGCCGCTTCATGTCTCTAGGTAGTCAGCGAGTGCTGTTTTCACGCCTGCCGCCTCTTAAACGTTTTCTTGCTGATGACTGTCAGAAAGAAAAACAAAAACAACAACACCTAATTAGACAATAAATGTGCTCATGAGACAAGATATCCCTCAAATGACCTTGGGAGACTGCTTACAGTTTGTTAACATCAAAGAACGCTTACTCCCAACTCAAAATTTAGCCACGCCGTCAGCATAGAGCCGATTTCTGCGGATAATAGATTTACATATTCTTGCACAGAGGTCAAATATATGTAAAATACCTTGTTTGTTCGAAGATCTGAATCTGTAGCCCATGTAATGAGGACTGAAGTGCACAATACCCCAAGTCAAGCTACCAGTTAATTAGCCAATGCGCTAGTGGACACTCAAGAGAGATGTTTCTCCAACAAACAGCCCACATGCTATCATCGACTATGTTATATTCTATCATACAAAAATGCTGCTGTTTGTTTCCTCACATTCATGGTATAGTAATATTCAAATGTCACTTGCCTGGATCGGCAGGAGTGCACTTGTAAAGACAGCCACCACCAAGCGTGATGAGCGGTAATCACTGAGAGACAGTGAAGAGAATCAATATTCCAAAAACAGACAGCAATTTTTCTGCATTAGCAGCTGACAGGGTTGATCCGCATTAACCTTGCTCACATAACTACATTGTTCAACTGTGAAAATAACTGTCAAAAAGCACAGCAGAAAAAAATCCATCTCCAAGTCACAGTTGAATCGTAGACCAACACAGTAATCTTGATAGCTAGCACAACAATGCAAATTTTGAACTTTTTTTGAACGGTCTTTTTTCTGAGGGCAAAATAATGACTTCTAAAATGCTGCAGAAGCATCATTACATTGTTGGTATGTTCTCTTCTGGCACATTTTATAAACCTCATTACCATGTTCAAACTCACACATTTGTCATCGCCAAAATGTTTCTACCACATATAATATCGCTGAGAGAAAAAAAGAAACTCCACTGTTGTCTTTTTAGAATTCTTCACAACTAACTTTGAATGGCTATGTGATTCACGATAACATTTGATTTGTTTATCCAAAGAATAAAAATGCAAAAACACATACTGACCATGACATCTTGCATCTTGACAGATGGATTTTGTTTTTAACCACCTACAGTAAAATCGTTTCCATATTTTCCCATTTACTAAGAAAAACTAAACACATTCCATCTAAATAGAAAATCAGAAAGAAAAGTACCCAGAAACCCATCAGAGAAAGGTCGTTTATGATTCAGGGACCACATGGAGGTGTGGAGGTAGATTTTTGCGTTAGAGCATGAAAGGAAATGGCTTTGAGTTTATCTGAGCTCTTTTCCGTAAAGAGGAAAGGGAAAGGCCTGCCATTTTCATCTCCATAAGAATTACTAACCCTAAAAATGAGGCAGCGCTCCATCTGACACAACACTCCATCTTCATTCGGACCTCCCTTGCAAAACAATTCTGCAGAGCTGGAGAAGAATACTTGTGCCGCAAGGACACGACAGCTCGTTCCATTAAAAGCCAATGTGCAACGTTTGAAAAACTAGTTTAATTCAAAGTTTGATTCCACCGTACCTTTGCACTTTCTGCCATTATATATCAAGCTGTTTAATTCATGGATTATTCCTTCAGAGCATTTGTTTGTGAGACACAATCTGTCTTTCTTGGATTTGGAGGCTGCCTGAATACCCAAGAGTGTTCTACAACCTCAGGAACTTCCACTTGGGAATAACAGAACTCTTTCTTCTGCAAGATTAGTGACACACAAATGAGATTTTCTGAATAAAGAAACACAGACACAAGTCCTTAAAGCAACAGTTCACCCCAGAAATAAAATTCTGTCATCATTTACTCACCCTCATGTCTTTCTTCCCTCCATAGAAAACAAAATAAGAAATTCGCAAGATTATACAGGTCATTCTTTTTCATGCTATTAATATGAACGAGGACACACAAATGTGCTACATTCCAAGTATTCTATATTCTTCCTTTGAGTAAGAAACAGTGTTATTACTGACTATTAAAAGAGAGAAAAAAATGTGACATGCTAAATCAAAGAATTTAAAGTATTAAAATTACTCAATTAAATAAAATATGAAATAAAACTAAAACAACAAATATTTTTATTAAACAATAACTATTTATGGTAACACCGTAGTTTAGTGTCCAATTCTGACTATTAACTAATTGCAATATTACTATTGGCTGTTTATTAGTACTTACAAAGCACATTTTAATGCCTTATTCTGCATGACTATTCTATATCCCTACATATTCTACATTCCATAATCCTACCCAATACCCAAACTTAACAACTACCTTACTAATTATTAATAAGCAGTAATTAGGAGTTTTTTTGAGGCAAAAGTCGTAGTTAATAGTTAGTAAATAGTGAGAATTGGACCCTAATCTAAAGTGTGACCCTATTTATTAATATATAAAAATGGCAAAAGCACAACAAAATTATAAGAATTAAACAAAAAAACGTTAATTCATAACATTAATAAAAACTGTAATAGTATTCCAATAAGATATCACTGGGAGAAATTTCAAACCACTCTTGTGAACTGGATCAACTGATTCTTTGAAAAGATTCAAAGAATGATTTGTTCACAAACAGGAAATGTCTACTTTTCTAATGAAATTAAAACCAATTAAATATCAGTCTCTAAAGATACTGAATAATTGGAGAACTTTAGCATGGAGAACTGTCTGCAAAATTTTCACCTTTCCCAGAAGAAATAAAGTCATATGGGTTTGAAATGACACGAGCGTAAGTAAATGACAGAATTTTCATTTTTTTTAGGTGAACTATCACTTTAGCCATTGTCTTTCAGAACATTGCTTCCCATTCCCATTTTTACAATCTAAATCAGTCTCACAAAATCTCTCTCTATAGGTGTCTAAAGTCATAAACTGTTCACTTCTGTCTCCAGTGGGACTGATTCTCTGATGGTCACACACATATACATATACACACCTGCGCATATACACACTGTCACTGCAGTAATTGAGTTGTGGGCTCTTGGCAGCTGAGGCAGTGTATGGCAGCGAGGCGATTACGGAAATGAAAAAGCTCCATCTCTGAGTGGGGCTCGAGGCAGGGGGGGTGGGGGGGCAGGCCAGGCAAAAGCCCCCTGGGGGGTGATTTGATTTGGGAGATGATGTACAGCCGTAAACTGATAATATCACTCTATAAACTCTGCTTGCCTTTCTCAGACGGCACTGCTATTTCAGACCCAGAAACCATCCAGCATTCACTCCTAGAACACACACACACACACACACACACACACACACACACACACACACACACACACACACACACACACACACACACCTTCCGGTGCCAGTGAGATCTAATCATGATATAAGTCCATTCATATGTATATTTTTTGGAAGCGAGACTGAGTTTGGATTGTATCTTTCATCCTTTCTTTGCAGGGATTGAAAGAAAATCTGTATTCAAGGGACGTAGACCGCTTTGATTTAAGCCCACTGTTCATTCTGCTTTCTGCCTTTGCCTTAGCCATTATTTGTCTAGCTTTATGGCATCACATTTGTTACGAATTCGTATACACGCATGTGAGTGTTTATGCGCACGTGTGTCTGCAGAGTAAATAAACCTTAAAGCTTCAGACGGAGGTCAGATGGCCCGCTGAAACAGTTTGCGATTGTGGACACCACTCACATGGAAATGTGTTACACATTACTGGTTTCATTTTCAAGACTTCATGAAGACTTATACAACACATTACCGAGCTCTTTTATGAAGCCTGACTGTTATTACCTTCCCACAGTCACTCACACTAGCTTTGAAATAGAACATGGTGAGTGCCGGTGGTTTATGTGTGCCTAAGCATGTGTAATAATGCTCTCCATGGGTTCTGAGTGCTGCCTTAGATCACACCAGAGCATAGACAATGTGATTTAATAATGCAATATCACCGTTCCATGCTACCTAATCAAGTTAAAGGGGTTTAAGTGTGAATGTATGCGTGACCATGTGCATACATGTCTAGTTCTAAAGCACAATCCGTAAAAATGTCTCTATCCTACCATTTCTGTAATTTTGTCAGAAGAGCATTGTAAATGAAGTTAAGACCAATAAAGTCAGCTTTGACATTATAAAGTAGTTAAAAGAAACTAGTTTACTATGGCTCAGTGGTGAAAATGATTTGAGTAAATGTAATTAGTTTCTGTTCTTAAATATCTTTTTGGCTACTTTTACGAGTATCAAAGACCTTTCAAGTTTTACTGTCTAGTTGACAACATATTTGAATAATATGTACTCTTTACTCCAATACATTTCTAATGAGTAACTTGTTACATTTTGCATGGCACCTAACTTTTTCTGTAGCAATTCATTTCTGCACAAAATAAGTGATATCACCATCTACAGGCCATTGAAGGTGCTATATCTTGTGCGTTGAAGGTGCTATATCTTGTGCATTTTGCCCTTTCTTACCCAAACTTGTCAACAAGGCTACTTTACATGAATGTGAGTGCATTAGGAGATATTTGCTGAATTGCAGGTGTTTCATATATGAGATGCGGTCATGGCTGCAGCCGGCGATGAATCTGAAACCAGCACGTGCAAGTAGACTTTGACTATTTAATTAACATTACTTTATTTCACAGTTATACTGAAGAGAACTTTTTGAAGGATATTGGTTTACTTATGACCTTTTTGAGCACTTGAGCTTAATTGAGACTTGAGTGTTTGTAGATGTTTAAGAGGCTGTTGTGTCGACCTTGATTTATTGCAATTTTAAGGTGTTCAGTTTTATTTTTATTATTTTTATTTAAAAATAAACTTTTGTTTGCTCTCGTAAAAAATGATCTATTTCTTGTTTTTCACTGGCATGTCTCTCAGGTATTGAGCATCAGTGCATCTTTGAGCCTACATTCAGTATGAGTAAAATACTTAAGTACTGTTAAAATCAGATACTGTACTCTGAGACTTTAACTCAAGTCGTATTGCAACAGGTGACTTGTAACTTGTAAAGGTATCTGTACTTTTACTTAAGTAAGGTTTTCAGGTACTCTTTACACCTCTGCTATAGCTCCTCAAATCTGGTTGCCCTCACAATGAGCAACTGACATAAAACTTGTTTTATTTAATTTCTTGAATGAATGGTCAGTTGCTGCTGATTAGCATTAGTGCTATTAACTAGTATTCCAAAAAGGAATTCTGCGTTTGTCTCGAACAAGTCTGAGGAAAAAATTCTGTAGAATATTGAATAATTTATTAATATGTTGAGCCTTAAAGTTTTAAAATACATTAAAAACTGTACTTATATTAAAAAAATATATACAGTATATATATTCTTGAAGTCTTATAAGTCAAGTCTTGAAAAAGTCATGAAAAAGAATTGTGATAAGACTGTGGATCATGATTCGGCCTGAAACAAACAAACAAACAAACTAACAAAAACACTAACAAACAAACATTTTTTGCCATATCTCTCACCCCTTTATAGAACATTAAATTAATCTGTCAAACTTTTTAAGCCATATTTAACTGAAAAACTAACAAAATCTCTAGGTAATATTATTACATAATACATTATTCCAAATTTTCGTGGAGATGTCATTTTATCTAGCCAAAAGAATAATTATTAATTGTAAAAAGCTTAAATGCCTTCTTGAACATTTATTCTTTCTGCAAAACGAATTTCCTGTCACACCAAATCAAATCTCTGAGAAAAAAATTCAGATACCTGAATGAAAGCACTTCTTTTTCTTGACATAGACCACAAAAGAGTTAACTCCTCTTCAGATGTTCTTCTGATGTGGTAAAGTATTGTTTGGGATAAAAAGTGTCTGCTAAATGCAAAAAACACAAAAACATAAAACAAAACAGAGCTTTCAAATAGAGTTAGGGGTGCTGGACATTGACCTGCCAGTGTGAGTAAAAGAATCTGGGCCCGGTTTCCCGATAACGCTCACTCTTAGTGCGCTAAGAGAGCTCGAAAGATATATCTTACCAAAGGTGTTTATGTTCCTAAGTGTGTTCCCCGAACCATACCTTAGGAAGCTGCTTAAGATATACCTTCTTACGTGCGACGTTACCCGGCGCTGTCAGTGGCGATGGTACTGAATTGTTTGATATCGATGGCTCGACAATCAATTATTCTCTCGTGCAGGGGCTGTTTATGTGAGAAAGCGGTGATCTTTATAAATGAAGCACTTCAGAAATAGTTGAAATTGCAATTTATTATGATTATTGGATATTATAAAAAATAATCCAAACTATAATAGCCTATAATAGCCTAGCCTACATATTTTAAAATTGTAACATATATTGCTGCCACAATAACCTTTTCAAAAATGTACGTGCCTTCTTCTCTTTCCCATTTTTGTTCGCTGAGGTGGAGCTGCGATGAAATATTGTTCTTGTAAATACTTTGCAGCATTTCAATAATAAAAGTTTACATCTTGCGTACGGTGCTCGGCAGTGATCAAAAAGGATTTAAACCGTGAATTTTTAATCTCTTGTAAACTCAGAGATGTGGATTCAGACGGCAATTAAATTACCACACGACCTGTTTGTCAAAAAACAGAAGGTACTAATTTGGCCAGGGATTTTTACGCGGGTTGGGTGAGAAAAACACTGATATTATGGATTCGGACGGCACTAAAATCACCGACTTACCCCTGTAAATGTTTAAAATACCGGACGAGCCCATGAGAAACAATAATAGCGTCCGAATAGGACTTAACTGACAGTAGCCTATGCCTTTAAAAGAGCGTTTTAATTAAATGAATAATATTGTATAATAATATAATTAAAAATCTAACAACAATCAGTGTAATGACAATTTTATTCTTTGCATGAAAACACTTGAATTAGCCTAATTTAATACTGTCTGGGTGTATTAAAACTTCAGAATTATATTCATATAGACCTGCAACAGTGATAAGGTAAAGCTAAGAGTGGTCCAGACCAACCTTACGAAAGTGTGACTTACAAAAGATATACTTAGCGTACGAACGTTTCAGGAACCGTCCCATAAGGTTAAGAGAGAGGTTAAGGAATAGGTTAAGAACTACTTAGAGATAAGAACGCTTTGGGAAACCGGGCCCTGATCTCCATTGTTTTACAAAAAGAAAGAGGTGAGAGATTATCCTCAAATCCATTCTCTCCAACCACCACCTCACACCTGCAACTTACTTTCTGCAATTCGTTTCTTTTTGTATACACTGTTAGACTTTTCTGTAATTTCTACAGTTATTTACTTTAAATCTCCCAGTATTATACTGCTATTTCTCTTTACAGTAAATAACTGTGATTCCCATTGCATCATGGGAATTTTCTGTGACATATAACACCACATACAGAGACTTACTGTATTTTTTAAATTTGCAGTATAGGCTAGGCCTACTACTGTATTTGACGTAAGGGTCTCTCTGGACCAGCACCATTCCATCGTGCTTTTTATTTCCTAATTTTTGCCTTACACCGCGTGTCTACAACGCTATAATAGCCAGAGGCTGTCTATATTGGACACATTGAAGCGACCGGACCTTTAATACAAAATGCAAACCTGTTTGTCCCTTGTCAGAAATAACGCGAGCGCTTGGACTCGGAGTACCATACGTCATAAATATAACGGCGCATCACTATACACTGTCTGGGATTTGTCGTGTCGCACCGGAGCATCCAGTGTAATATCACTGGGGTCTGACTTTTGTTGGATCGCGCCGTTCGTGTCTGGCCCGGGGAAGAGACGGAATTCACTTCATCGAGAGAGAGAGAGAGAGAGAGAGACCAGCAAGCAAGGTAAAAAAACATTCTGTGTGTGTTAACAGGATTGTGCCCAGTTTAACCTATATGTTATTATAACGTTAGCCTACTCGTCAACATGGCGGTAACGAACTTTACCACGGTAAACTGCGCTAACGTTTCATTTTACAGACTTTGTTAGATTATTGAATTGTCGAGTTAAAATATGCCAACGAGCAACGCTTAGTTTACATTAACAAATTAACTAATGTGAAATTCTGTTTTGGTTGTAGATAATGTTGGCCTACTGATGAGAACCTTTAGCCTATAGTTTTAGCATTAGTTTGTAACATATTATAGTTTTTTTAATTAAATGAATTAAATTTAATTTAATATTTACTTACATTTTTATATGTGTTTAAACTAAGGCAACTGCAACAAAGCGCCAATTCGCGCCAGTGACTTCTAGCTAGATTCCGGAGGTAGGCCATTTGTGATACATTTTGAGATAAGTTTGCTGAAATGATTAGCAATATGTGAAAAGTGCTTTGGAGCCACTGGTGCAGACTAGGTAGCTTACAATATCTTATAAAATCGGCTAACTTTATATCAAATAAGTGACCTTTGCATCATGTCTAACTTTATATTTATTACACAGCAAATGAATCAATCAGAAGATGGACAATTTTCTTTGTTCAGTCTCACCAGATTAAATGTATCCAGGTTAGCACTGCAGTAAAACTCTCACTAATTCATTCATACCAAATCTAGCATTCTAAACAACTTAAGTTTATATTTTTGCATTATTTTGATATTTTATTAGGCAGAAGACCTTTGCAGTCCCACCTGAACAGGAAGGTCCTAATATCAGCGCACAGGTGGGTTAACTACTGTAGGAAGGAGAACGATCATCACACAGTGATTTCTTGCATGTGTCTTACTGTACTTTGTCTCAAACAGGAACCCTTTCACTGCAGACAAGCTGAAATGGGCTAAAATCATCGATTTCAATCTTTCTCTCTATGGATCTCATCATTTTTGGACAGAATTTAGGATTTGTAAGTATTAATTTAATCTGGCATAATTTAATTTAGTTCTTTTGTATGCTATTTATTGACAAAAGCTGTTTACAAATATATATTCTTAAGTTTTTGTGAAAAAATAAAATAAAATAATAATAATAGGAGGTTAAAAATATTTTGACACTAATATTCTCTCTCTCTCTCTCTCTCTCTCTCTCTCTCTCTCTCTCTCATATAGTGTTGGAACCGAGATCCCCTCTGAAAGACAGAGTACATTTGTGTTTGTGGACACGCACACAGACCAGGGAACATTCTGATATTGTCAGTCAAGTTCTGAACAGGAACCAATCTTTGGAGAAGTTCATTTATTCGCAAAGGTGGACAAAAACATTGTGTTGACTTTTTAAAGATTATTTTGATGATGACTTTTACTCCAATGCTGTAGAAAAGATGGAGGAGTAGACAGTCAGACATTGGTAATAATAAGAAATGTTTCTTGAGCATCAAAGAGACTTCTTTCAAAAACATTACGACACTTAAATACTTCTTTTGGCCACCAGTGTACATGAATCCAACACATTTTTGTAAATAAGTGAAATTATTTTGAAGGTGGGGGTTATGTGTCATGTATTGTGAAAAGAACTGTGTTTTGTCCTGTGTTGGACATTTCCTTTTTGACTGCTTAAAAATGTATTTATATTCTGCAGTTTTATAAATGTAATGGTTGATATTTCATTATAATACTTGTATAAGCTAAACAACCAATGACTCTACATTCATTTTGTCAAATGCTAACGTTTTGTTTATGATTTTATGTATGTTTTTAACAATGTGTGCAGTGAAGGACAGCACATAATGTGTTAATTTAACACGTTTACACATCTTTGTGCTAACCTTTCTGACATATTTACTTTGTTAAAATCATTAACACAATGAATGAGTTAAAATTAACACAAAAAAACGTTATCCCTAAACTCACCCATTAATGTGTAAAAATTTCACATATCATTTCCAGCATTGGCAGACTGTTTACTTTGTGATACATATGAAATGTTTTAAATAAAAAAAATTGTATTTTGTGATAACTTTGTCTAATTGGTTTGTAGGATAAAAATAAAATTAACCATATATCAAAATTATGAAATCTACATTATATTTAGTACAAATAAAAAAATAATTACAGTAGTGTACTGATTAGCTTCGTTTTCACAGTAATGCACTGTATTACACAATTACAGTACCATGTACTGTAAAACTGAAATACGGTTTGGTACTGTAAATCTTAATTAGTAACCCTTGAAAAGTCTAACAGTGTAGGACGAGGCAGCATGGACTTCTATTATTCATCTCCTCTTTACTCAGCTTCAAAAATTGCCTTTTTTTTGGTGTCCTGAGCCATAGGTATCCCATTGACCTTCCCTATCCTTCCGGTCCCTCTTTCTAAAACTCTTTTCTCAGGCATTGAGTCAGAGGCATGCTATTATCCTATAAGGCTGACTATGGAAAGGAGAAGAAGGGCACCAGAGATCACTTAGAGAATGCAAGGACATCATGGTCACATCACCTCTTTTATCTCTCTCTTCTTCTCTTCCCCTCTCTTTAATGGAGTCTTGCTGCATGGGCTGGCAGGGAAATAAGGATGGACATGCTCGAATGTGAGCAGATGCAACCCCTCTCCTCCTCCCGTACAAAACAGAATAAGGTCTTTTCACTAACCTGCCCTCCCTACAAACTCCGAGCACTCTTGTCCTCTCTGTCTCTCCTTTTAAAGTGAAGAGGAGGGATCATTACCTCTGAAATGAACTGAATGCAAGAAAGGAGAGCAGTGCAGGGAGGAAAGGAAAGGAAAAAAAACAGGGACAGATGCCCCAGTTCACAATTTTTTTCATCCTCTCAGATATTACAGAATACCTTAAGGCAGGTCTATCAGAGAGAGGAAGAAAAAGAGAATTTTAGCGATGCATTATTGGAGAAAATTACACAAAGTAAAAAATACTCTGATTATATAAAGAACCCCCCTAAACTTCTTTTTTTTTGGTGCCATTTAGATCTTCATCACCTCCTGAAACACAAACACAGCATCATACTTGCAATCAACCCTTACTATCATTAATCTGCATTCATTAATTGGTGCATCTTGTTGGGTAAAAGTCATGTTTTAAAGGTGCCTTATGTAAAAATTGAGGTAAAAATATCCAAAAAATGAGCTACATGCATCAAAAGAATGAGAAGAAATAAGGGCGATGATGTCATTAAAAAAATGTCAGGTTATAGTGCTGCAGAGATATCAACCTCAATTAGCATTAGCATTAATAGCCACGGCCCGACAGGTGTCGTAATACCAGTTTCGGCCATGGGAGGCGGTATGCCGGCAACATAACCACCAGCCAAACATGCAATACACGAATAACTCGCACGGCTTGTGGGCGTACTTGAACCTGATGTCAATCGTGTGGAAAGTAGCCTACTGCCCACTACTACATTCAAATAAAATATGATAAAAAAGGAACAGAACCAGAGTAAACATTGGCACTGCTTTCCATCGCTGGAGACAACTAATGGACATGAAAAAAATGAGGTTTGACTCCGAACTTGCAACATTTCTTTTGGATTGGTAAGTAAGATGCTGTTAGTATTTCGTTAGAAGTTTGTTTTATATGTTTGTGTAGATTTTCGGGAAGTTATAACATAGAAATGTATCGAAGGCTGTTCGATAAACGTATATAACGTTCATAAATACAGTATTGTAATATAGTACACATAGCACAATCTCTATTGCTCTTTTTTTCTTGCCAACTACGTGACCTATATTATGTTTATTAAATGGCTTTCCTGAGGTAAATCTGACATAATTGTTCTCCAGCTGTGTTATTGACCTCTTCACGATGATAAAAAACACTGATTGGTCGATATTATGTATGAGGAATACATTTTGGTAAGTTGTAGCCTAACGTTACTGTATCTTTCAGTGTTCGTGATTTTTTTACTATTAGCTAGTAGAGATGATCGGTTCACATGCGCTAGGGATCTGTCGTGTAACATTTACAAGCGCCAAAACGGTATTTAATTGACAGAATCTGAGAGCTGAGATTTTTTTATATCATAACTAACCTGCTCTGTCTAGTCTGTCAGTCTCCGTGTCCTCTTTGCTTCGCGATTTTTCTGTGCGTGAGAAAATTGATGTGTGGGGTGAGAGCGTGTGAAAAGTGTTTGCGTGTGTCTCACGGTGAATGCGTGAGAGTTGGAAGCTCTGGTTATGTTGGCGCTAGCTTGGTCAACATCAGCGAATGCTGTCTGTCAAATTAATGTAATTCAAACTAACAATAAAAATGTAATATGAACAAAACGAATATGAACATATTCACTGGTAAAGGTGAAGGGGAGTAGCTTGAAGATATTCATACTCTAGAGTAGACCAACTCACTTTCTGGAGGTATACTGCCCCCATCTGGTATGGAATGTGGAGTATGAATTTATTTATTTTTACATAAGGCACCTTTAAACCAGGGTTATAATAAAGTGATGTCTGATTTTGTGAGTCAATTATTCTATTCAATTTGAATCAATCGAATTGATTCATGTTGAGCGTATCAGTTTTTAGCGGAGAAGTCTGATTCTTGAGTTTCTGGCTGAAGTGAATCACTTTAACTGTTCAAATAAGTTCACTGAATTATATTGTATTACAATTAGATTCCTAGGTTTATCAATTGACTAACTAAAGGTTGTTGTGTATTTTACTTTTCTGACTGTAATGCTAAAATCTTCAACCGTTAAGTTCTTTGAATCAGATAGTGAATAATTAATTTGAAGAAAATTTTAGATGAACAGAATTTTGATCTATTATACTCTGAATTATATTGTATCTACTGTAAATTAAAAACACAGAATTTTCGCATGATGAGCTCTTGTTACTGTTTTTGTACCTGTACAATTCAAAATACTTCACAAATGATTTATCCATGAATTTAGTGCTATTTCTATTCTTTCAAAAGGTACATTGAAACTTTCTCAAATGTAAAAGTGTCTTTTATTGTCATGGGCAACAATCCCATGTTTTTTCTGAAATCTCCCATTTTAGAGAACCACTCTAGAGAAGTGACAACAAGTGGTTAGTAAAAATATAGATGGACAGAGAAATATACAAGACAGTAAAAAGAGGACAATACCTTAACAAGCTCCTAATGAACAAACTGCATTGCTTATTCGATCAAAAAGTTTTTTCGTAAACTCGTAAATGAATTTAGGGATATATTTGATCATCTAGGTCTTTGGTTAAAGAAAAGCAAAACTTACCAAAATGATAGGAACCCTGTTGCCATGGATCTGTGACTTTTGGAGCTTCTTTAGTGGATTCAGAGGATGGTAATGATTCAAAAGGAAGGAAAGTGTGCCGCGTCATTCTATACATTACACTGATGAACAGCATTATGTGATGCCTCCCAGGTTTCAAAATAACAGTGTAATAGAAGAGCGAGCACAATGGACACACACAGACAAGTGTTTACACACACTTTCCCTGGTGATTCCATGGTTAGTACGATGCCTAGGCTATGCAACTTATACATATGTTTTTTCTCCAGTCCATACGACGGAAGTCAATATCAATCAAAACGATTTGGTTCTGAATGATTCAATTGCGAATTATGATTCAGTTCAACTGAAGTTTTGTTTTATACGGACATGCAAATTGCATGAGTTTGAAACGACATTAGGGTGACCAAAGCTCCCAGAATAAGCATATCACCTAACATATAGACTGTGACATTTTACAAAATCCTAAATGAAAGGGTAAAATTCCTCAAACATTGCAGAAACGTTTTCTTTCCTTTTTTCCTATATTTTCTGTTCATTTCTGATACTCATTTAAGCCAAATTTAAATCTAAGGCATACATTTCATTTCATGTTAATGTCAAAAGCGCAATATTTGAAAAGTTTCATTCATGAGCTCTCAGAAAGGAAGACAGTACTGTATGTCAAAGGGCGTTATATTTACTCTACAGCATTTACGTTTGAGCATCTCAGTCTTTGTAAGCAAAGATGGGTCATGGCTCATCACCAGATATCATGAGAGAATTGTCAATTCAAAAATCACATTTCTCAATGCAAGATTGCAAAGAATTTAGGTCTCTCACCATCTACCATTCATAATATTGTGAAAAGATTCAGGGAATCCAGAGAAATCTCAGTGCATGAAGTGCAAGGCAGGAGACCTTTGTTGAATGTGCTTTACATTTGAGCCCTCAGTTGACATTGCATGAGAAACATGCAAACATACAGCCACATGTGCTCAGGAGGACTTTGAATAACTGTTGTCACTGAACACAGTCTGATGCTGCATCAAGAAATGCCTCTTGAATCTGTTACGCAAGGAGAAATCTATACATCAGTTTGATGCAGGGATCCCGGCGAGTTCTCTGTGCCCGAGCTCATCTCAGATGATCCAAAACACAGTGGAAATGTGTGCTCTGGTCAGATGAGTTCACGTTTCAGCTGGTTTTTGGGGAAAAAATATCACCGTATCATATGCATGTAAAAACTCATTTTCGCGTATAAATTGCACGATAAATAAGATGCGTGCTATAGAGACGCATTTCATGAGATCGGGTTGGGTACAAAAGCAAACCTGGGGATGCTTCAGTGCAAGCGGTATGGGTGACTTTCATATGTGTAAAGGTACCACTGACATGGAGGCATATATTGGGATTTTACAGAGACATTTCATGGCATCAAGATGACATCTTTCCTAGGAAACAAGACAATACCAGGCCTCATTCAGCATGTGCTACCACAGAGTGGTTTTGTAGACACTTTAGTCTATACCGTCGAGTGGATGTGCTTCACTGCCTTCCTGCAGTCCAGATCTGTCTCTTATTGAAAGTGTATGACCCATCATGAAAAGGAGAATCAGACAACGATGACCTCAGACTGTTGAGCAGCTGTCATGTATCAGGCGAGATTGTGCAAAAAATCCACTTTTAAAACTGCAACAATTAGTATCCTCAATTCCCAAACTATTAAATAGTGTAATTAAAAGAAAAGGTGATGAGACACAGTGGTAAACATGCCTCTGTCACAACTTTTTGGAGTGTGTTGCAAAAATGGGTTTATATTTACAAAATACAGTTATTCAGTGAAAACACTGGGACTTTTTCCTTCATACTTTTGTCAGTTAAATAATGTTGAAAGAGTATAAACAAATCACAAATTCTTTATTTTATTGCATTTTACAAAATGTCTTAACTTTTCTGGATTTGGGGTTGTGTATTTTTCTCAAACTCTTGTCGCCTAGGTTAACATTTCTATGGCAAATTTGATTTCAGTTTGTGGTTTTGGTTGTGTATTCATGTACTCTATTATGTTCTTTGTGGTTTTTTTTTTTTTTTTTTGTGAAAATGCATTCAATATCCACAATCTCATGGTTTTCACTGTGACTCACAAGCTGAATGTGGGAGCTTAAGTGCAGCAAGCAATCTTAGCAGAAACCATAATAAGGCCTTTGCAATTAATAAAGCCTGCTGCAATTAACCATGAGCTTTTTAATCATTGAGTGTCTACAAGTACAGCTTGCTAAATTGCAATTGAATTTATACAAATCAATAGTAAAATGAAGCCCACAGTGTAAAACACTTCAATTTTCATAATAAACTGGTGCTAATAAGTATTTGGACACTTAAGCAACACTTAAAACTCCAAGTGGCATTGTGAAAACATTTAACAATTTACAAAACTTTTATTTGTATTTTTATATATATATATATATATATATATATATATATATATATATATTTTTTTTAAATCTTAATCAATTATTTTGCACTTTAGGAGTTGCCCAGATTGCCAGTAAACTGCTTCGGGGAAAATCATTTGTTGGCAATGCAACTGGTTTTAATATCTAATGCAATGGCATTAAGATACATTTATAAGTATCTAAATATGTTTAGCAGTCACTCAATGAGCAATATCATGTAGTTGCAGCATTTCTGGTCTTTAGAGTTAATGGGGACACAGATCAAAAGCAAAGCAAAAAGCAATGATACCTACTGCCAACCTGCAGATGATAAGAAATCAAACAATGCAAGCTGCTCATTGCACTCATTTGAAAGACAAATAAATCCACCCAGACCTCACAATATTAATTTTGATTGTGTCATGTATGGTAATTTGACATTTTGGAGTGTCACACCGACAGAAGAAAACAAGGGAGTGATTGTGGTGCTTGTTAAAAGAATAATCAAGTTGACATATTTCTGCCCTATTTATATGATTGACACATGCTATTGTATTATGTTCCTTTACACTAGAGAGAAACAGAGCACTGTGGAAAGTGCAGAATGTGTGTGTGTGCATCTATATGTGTGTGCCAAGAAAAGGCAGATATGATTTAATTTTCCTTTTTTCCAACATATATTATTACCAACAGAAAGCGAAGCATAACAGATGCGTCGGTGTGTTTTCATTTATTCAGACAAGGAAGAACTAGAGGCGTGCTGATAATGGCTGTGATAGCTGATCCTCTGTGCTCTCTGCCCTCTTTGTGTCAGCGACTGAGCGAACAAAATGTCTGTATGGATGAAGGAGTGCATTTTGCCTTGCATTTCTGTGTTGATGTTATCCTCTGTGGAGCAGCGTTTATGCATCTGTACCCCATGTGAAACGGATGCTGAATATGAGCATCTCCATCAAAACATTGCATAGCCGAATATGGTGGACAAGTGATGGATTGTGTTTGCTATTCTGTGTGCTTTCCTTCTTGAACTCTTACTATCTAGACAACGGTATCACTTTTTGATACATTCTTATTTTGCTCTGGGCAAAATCAGAATTTCTGAGCTTTGGAACTCATGGTATTCATGGTGGTCAGTTAGAAAAAATACCTGCTGTCTGTTTATGCAGCTGTTTAGTATATTAACAACTGCTCTTAATTCTAGAATGCATAAAAGGAGTCCTGTATGTATGTAATATGGATGTCATGTACATGCAGTACACTACCACTCAAATTTTGGGCTCAGAAAATGTTGTTTTTGTTTTTGAAAAAAGCCCAAAACATTAAGCTCACCAAAGCTTGTTTGATCTATAACTATTTTCTGTTTTAATATATTTTGTAAATGTAATTTACTCCTGAGATAGCAAAGCTGAACTTTTAGTGGTCATTACTCCACTTTTCACTGTCACATGATCCTTCAGAAATCATTAAAATATGCTGATTTTGTGCCCAAACAACATTTCTTATTATTATCAGTGTTGAAAACAGTTGTGCTGCTTAATATTTTTGTGGAAGTCACAATAGATTTTTTTTTTTTTTTCAGGATTCTTTAATTAATAGAAAGTTCAAAAGAACAGCATTAAATCTGTATATAACAGTCTTTAATGTCAGTTTTGATTAATTTAATGTGTCCTTGCTAATTTATTACAAAAATAAATAAATAAATACATTCTCATGGTCCCCAAACGTATTGGTTCTGAAAAAAATAGTATCACTACCCCAGAACTCTGTAAAGGGGTCAAAATCACCCACATGCATATTTTATGGAATTATGACTCACCCTAGTATTTTTTGCCATAAGTTTGGTCAAACACTATATATTTGTAAAAGCAAAACATTTCCATCATGATCATTTTCTATATTTATCAATAACGTGATTTAACGTGATTAATTGATAGACCATTTTCATATAAAACTTCGAAACACATAAGAATGAAGGTTAATGATCCAAAAGACCAAGAAGAGTATAGGCATGGTCTAAACATTTCACCAAATGGAAGTGGTGTAAAATCTGCCTCAAAGCTTTGGGCAGAAAGGGGAAAACTTTAATGTCAGATGTGTAAGAGGCACTGGCTCTGTTGTATCTACAAGGACCATAGCTAAATAATCTGCAAAAGTGCCATTTGTACTATAGCAGCTCTCTAGTGCAATCTACACACCTGAATTGTCCTTTTGCAGTGCATGAGTGACTAGTGCAATAAAGACTGTACTAAACTCTTGTTATTCTACATTTTGTTCTCAGTGCACTTAAAGGGGTGGTTCAGGATTTTCAACATCGGACCTCATTTTCAAGTGAGCCTGTTTGTCATTCATCAGTGGAGACCGTTTTCAAAAAAATTCATCCAGTCCTTACTTTTGGATAGTTCGCTGGTGCTAGGCTAGCGCGAGTCAACGGTAGATGCGTTAGCCTGCCATTAAAAACAGTTTTACCCACTCCATGTCACGGTTACCATTGGTTTCTGCACTACAATACCCAAGATTCCCTCTAGCACACCTGCACTCACTCTCAGGATCATTAATCACCCGCACCTGTTCCCAATCATTAACCTCATCAGTCAATGCATAAAACATTCTCGGTGATTTCAGTCTGGGTCAAGTCTCCAACAGGAACAGTTCACATGCCGTTGTCTCTGCTGCCGCTGATACTTTCAGACTCCAAGATGTAATGTATACTTACCTGACATACTAACCTCTGTATCCTGTTGTTCCGTCTTCAGAATCCTTACCCGACTCCATGCTGTCAGAGATCCTATGCTCCTTCAAGAATCCAGTGTATGTCCTCCGAATCTGCTTACTGCTATCTGCATCTGAAAGAGAAGAGACAAAGTTATTGAACAAGTGACTACTTGACATCAGCTTATCTAAAGTGAACTTGCTTACCTGCTATCTGCCTCACTTCGACTCATCACGAAATCTGCACTTGATTTGAATGAATACTCACCTTGCACTCTGATCATCTGTAAATAAAGCTGTGTTTGATTCACTTACCTCTGTCTCCTGGTCTGTATCCTGACAGAAGACTTGACCTATACTGCAATGGATCCTACACAGCCCGCAGACCATGCTTCCGTGAACCCCATGAAATACACTATGTTCAACCAGAAGGATAAGCAGGCTTTTGTGGGAACCCGCCAAGCTGTGTTCAGGGGGATCCGTGGAGGTCACAGGGAAGGATGTGGGCGATATGGGGCCGTACACTTTCTCCAGAGCCAACATCTACGTGTCCAACCAGATCTTCACATCCAGTCCTATCCTCATCTCATCAGTTCAATCGAACCAATCTCCAGGGATGATGACTTCTCTGATCTCCCTCCTCTCATCAGCCCAGTCGAACCAGAGCCTGTTATCTGCCCAGCCAAATCTGAGCACATCATCTGCCTAGCCGAGCCACCACTTCCTACAACGCCCCTTCGCCGACGTAAAAGGAAGAGGACCCGCCAGGCACGCCAGACTCTGGAGGACGTACCCAGAGTCCTCGCCAGTCCAGCCGAGCCTGCACTTCACGCCAGTCCAGCCGAGCCTGCACTTCACGCCAGTCCAGCCGAGCCTGCACTTCACGCCAGTCCAGCCGAGCCTGCACTTCACGCCAGTCCAGCCGAGCCTGCACTTCACGCCAGTCCAGCCGAGCCTGCACTTCACGCCAGTCCAGCCGAGCCTGCACTTCACGCCAGTCCAGCCGAGCCTGCGACTGAGAGCGTCATGCCCGCCGAGCCTGCGACTGAGAGCGTCATGCCCGCCGAGCCTGCGACTGAGAGCGTCATGCCCGCCGAGCCTGCGACTGAGAGCGTCATGCCCCCAGAGCCAGAGCCAGTCATCGGCCCAGATGAGCCGAGTCCAGTTCCGAGTCCAGTTCCGAGTCCAGTTCCGAGTCCAGTTCCGAGTCCAGTTCCGAGTCCAGTTCCGAGTCCAGTTCCGAGTCCAGTTCCGAGTCCAGTTCCGAGTCCAGTTCCGAGTCCAGTTCCGAGTCCAGTTCCGAGTCCAGTTCCGAGTCCAGTTCCGAGTCCAGTTCCGAGTCCAGTTCCGAGTCCAGTTCCGAGTCCAGTTCCGAGTCCAGTTCCGAGTCCAGTTCCGGAGCCAGTCTTCGAGCCAGAGCCAGAGCCAGAGCCAGAGCCAGAGCCAGAGCCAGAGCCAGAGCCAGAGCCAGAGCCAGAGCCAGAGCCAGAGCCAGAGCCAGAGCCAGTCTTCGAGCAAGAGCCAGAGCCAGAGCCAGAGCCAGTCTTCGAGCAAGAGCCAGAGCCAGAGCCAGAGCCAGTCTTCGAGCAAGAGCCAGAGCCAGAGCCAGAGCCAGTCTTCGAGCAAGAGCCAGAGCCAGAGCCAGAGCCAGTCTTCGAGCAAGAGCCAGAGCCAGAGCCAGAGCCAGTCTTCGAGCAAGAGCCAGAGCCAGAGCCAGAGCCAGTCTTCGAGCAAGAGCCAGAGCCAGAGCCAGAGCCAGTCTTCGAGCAAGAGCCAGAGCCAGAGCCAGAGCCAGTCTTCGAGCAAGAGCCAGAGCCAGAGCCAGAGCCAGTCTTCGAGCAAGAGCCAGAGCCAGAGCCAGAGCCAGTCTTCGAGCAAGAGCCAGAGCCAGAGCCAGAGCCAGTCTTCGAGCAAGAGCCAGAGCCAGAGCCAGTCTTTGAGCAAGAGCCAGAGCCAGAGCCAGAGCCAGTCTTCGAGCAAGAGCCAGAGCCAGAGCCAGAGCCAGTCTTCGAGCAAGAGCCAGTTTTCCCAAAGGCATTTTCTTCGCCGCTGGTCCTGCCCAGCCCAGAGCCCTCTTCGCCGCTGGTCTTGTCCAGCCTAGAACTGCTTTCGCCCCCTGCCTCATCCAGCCATGTGGCAAAACCTGACAATTTCCCCATTAAAATTTTGGGGGGGCGCAGTATACCTGCTAGGGGGACCGCGGAGGTCTCTCCGACGAGGTTCCCGGTGTCACCATGGCCACCAGAAAAAACGTCTCCGCCATGGCCACCCGAAGGGTCATCTCCGCCATGGCCACCCGAAGGGTCATCTCCGCCATGGCCACCCGAAGGGTCATCTCCGCCATGGCCACCCGAAGGGTCATCTCCGCCATGGCCACCCGAAGGGTCATCTCCGCCATGGCCACCCGAAGGGTCATCTCCGCCATGGCCACCCGAAAGGTCATCTCCACCATGGCCACCCGAAGGGTCCTCACCACCATGGCCACCCGAAGGGTCACCACCGCCCTGGATGCCCGAGGGTCCGACAGCTCCGCCCTGGCCACGCCCACAGCCTGTTCCGCCCTGGTCTCCTGACCAGCCTGCTCCGCCTGGACCGTCCTGGAGTCCAGGATGCCCACCCTCCCACCCCTTTGGATGTTATACGGCGCGAGGACGCGCCTTTGGAGAGGGGGGGGTACTGTCACGGTTACCATTGGTTTCTGCACTACAATACCCAAGATTCCCTCTAGCACACCTGCACTCACTCTCAGGATCATTAATCACCCGCACCTGTTCCCAATCATTAACCTCATCAGTCAATGCATAAAACATTCTCGGTGATTTCAGTCTGGGTCAAGTCTCCAACAGGAACAGTTCACATGCCGTTGTCTCTGCTGCCGCTGATACTTTCAGACTCCAAGATGTAATGTATACTTACCTGACATACTAACCTCTGTATCCTGTTGTTCCGTCTTCAGAATCCTTACCCGACTCCATGCTGTCAGAGATCCTATGCTCCTTCAAGAATCCAGTGTATGTCCTCCGAATCTGCTTACTGCTATCTGCATCTGAAAGAGAAGAGACAAAGTTATTGAACAAGTGACTACTTGACATCAGCTTATCTAAAGTGAACTTGCTTACCTGCTATCTGCCTCACTTCGACTCATCACGAAATCTGCACTTGATTTGAATGAATACTCACCTTGCACTCTGATCATCTGTAAATAAAGCTGTGTTTGATTCACTTACCTCTGTCTCCTGGTCTGTATCCTGACACTCCACAGTACATCAAAAGCAAATCAATTATAACGCCAGACTACCGATATAAATGTCTGTTGAGAGAATAATGTTAGAAATCAAACTACCCTTTCATCGCATTGCAATAGTTATACTTTGTTCCCTGTGTTTATTAGCACAGTCTACAGCAGCGGCGGAGTGATATTAAGTTACCTAGGCAACCGAGACTACTACTAGCTAGCTAGACGTCCCGACTGTAGTGCGCTTCTTTTCTGTGTTTACTTTTCGGCGCAGGACTAACCGGAGCAAAGTAAAATTCCGCCACTGCTGAGAAACTAGTTCCTGTAAATGTAATGCGATCATTGAGATGCAAGAGTAGTTTGATTTCTAACATTATTCTCTCAACAGACATTTATATCGGTAGTCTGGCGTTATAATTGATTTGCTTTTGATGTACTGTGGAGTGGGTAAAACTGTTTTTATTGGCAGGCTAACGCATCTACCGTTGACTCGCGCTAGCCTAGCACCAGCGAACTATCCAAAAGTAAGGACTGGATGAATTTTTTTGAAAACTGTCTCCACTGATGAATGACAAACAGGCTCACTTGAAAATGAGGTCCGATGTTGAAAATCCTGAACCACCCCTTTAAAAAGATGAAAAGAGGCTTAGTTTGAATGAAAGCACAGATTACTTCCCCTTTAAATAAATGGAAAATGTAAGTCTGTTAAATGTACCATAATGATGTATGCAACTAAAAGGGTCAAAATATAATGCCATAAAAATGTAAAAAATGTGTCTGTGAAAGTTAGATTTAATGGTAGAGGGTCGAAACCATTCTCAGCTCTGTATCAAAACAACAGGGGCCGGTTCCATAAACCGCTTAGACTAGTCTTACAAGCTAGTAATCAATTTTTCATGTTCAAATCTTTTTTAAGTCAGTTACATAAAAACGTACATTGGCCTAATTTGATACTGAAAAGTAAGACTAGTGGGTAGTGGGTCATACTATATCTTAAGACACAGTCTTAACATAATGGCTAAGTTCATGCAACTGGCCCCAGAAGTCAATAGAAAGTATTAATTATGAGATAAAAAACCATAATAATGAGATTATTTCCGCTACACAAGCAAAAAAGACCCTGGACCACAAAACCAGTCACATGGGTCAATTTTTTTTAGATTGAGAGTTATACACTGAAGGAATAAACAAGCTTTCCATTGATGTATGGTTTGTTATGATAGGACAATATTTGGCAGAGATACAACTATTTGAACATCTGGAATCTGAGGGTGCAAAAAAATAGAAACTGAGAAAATCGCCTTTAAAGTTGTCAATTTATGTTGGCGATTGTGCTGCATTCACTCACAAAAATAAAATGTTGTATATATTTACGGTATGAAATTTACAAAATATCTTCATGGAACATGATCTTTACTTAATATCCTAATGATTTTTGGCATAAAAGAAAAATCGATAATTTTGACCCATACAATGTATTGTTGGCTATTGCCACAAATATACCCGTGCTACTGGTGACTGGTTTTGTGATCCAGGGTCACATTTAGTAAATCATTATTATGACATAAAAATTACAATTAAGAGAAAAAAAGTCCTAATGAAGTAACTGACATACTGTAAAAGGGCAGAATTATGACATTGGCAAGTGACAAGTCTTAATTGAGATAAAGAAAAACTATGAGATAATTCACAAATTATGACACAAAAAGTCAAAATGATGAAAAGTCAAAATTCTGTCATAATTGATTTACCTCACAATTACCTTATGATTTTAGCTTTTTATGTATTGAATATGTTTATGTAATAATTATATTTATCCCTTATCTCTTCCCAGCTAAAGGCTGGTGCTAAAAAACAGTATTTGGCCTAAAGGGGGCAATGTTGCTCTTCAATCGAGAAAACTAGGGTGAATGGGTGAGCGAGAATGAGAAGGAAAGAAAAAAAGAGACTTCATATTGACTGTCTATTACAAATGACTGGAGAGGAAATTATATGCGTTCAGACCTCCCTGCAGTCTTCCCTCAACACACACACACGCACACACACACACACACACACACACGAAGGCTTATGACAATAGCTTTTATTATACACCAACCACCAAACTCACCCACAGAATTATTACCTATACCACAATGAGAGAGAGAGAGAGAGAGAGAGAGAGAGAGAGAGAGATATCATGGAATGTGAGGGAAGACACATACACAAAAAAGGTTCAAAGTTCCACACTTGCTAAATCAAGAGAATTACCGTTTTAGGCTATAAATGGTGGTGCTCATATTACAGGTGAGCTAAACCAAAACCAATCACAGAAATAAATTTAAAGTAGCGAGTTGATAACGATAGAGACCCGTTGTCGATAGAAAAAAGACTGTAAAGAAAGGCAGAGAGGGGGCGAGATGCAAAGACCTAAAAATGTGAGGAGAAGACACAGAAATGAAAGCTTTAGCGTACGTTCTGCCGGGAAGACTCAATTGTTACGTCACTTATTACCTTCACATCTAACCAATCGTGTTCTAACACTTGCAGTATAAAAGATCGGTACTTACACACGTCTGAGTTCGCAGATGCTGACACTATCAATTATCTCCATCCTCCCCACCACCACCAGGATGGTCCCTGTCCATACCTCCCAGGGGGTCAGCTGCGCCCCTGCCCTCGTCTTCAGGCAGGAAATGCAGATTGCGTTACCCTTGGATTGCGAGCTACGGACGGAGTCTACGCAAAAGAACTTTATAAATAATTGCTTGCTGGGCTGTTAATAAATGTATGCTTTGTTACGCTATTTTGCCTCCCGAGTCTTTCTGGTAGAACTGATGGCGTGGTAATAAAACTGTCAGTACTGTCACACCTGTGCTCCATAAGGCAGCAGCAGAACACTGGTGTTGCTCAGAGAAAGAGCAGGAGACAGTGAGAGTGATTCTCCTGTCATTCTTTCTGCTCTCCCCATGTCTGCTACCTCTTTTTGTGTCAGCACTAATGTACTGCTTTTATAAGAGCTCAGAGCAGAGAGCCCTGCTGTCTCACTGAGAACATCATGTTCACACGCTGCACACATTAGCCACTGCTTGACACCCTGACATGTGAGCGTCAGTGTAGGCATTTAAACTAGCAAATGGACTTGAATTTCTCATGTGTATTTACATAGGTGAATATGCTTTTTATATACTAACATGACTTGAGAAAGAACTGTCCAACTAGAGCTGAATGGAGCTACATCTATTCAATTTATTTTGAGAAATTTATTTTATTCAGCAAGACACATTAACTTGATCAAAAGTGACAAATGTATAGTGTTACAGTAATGTCTATTTCAAATAAATGCTTTCCTTTCTCCAGAATCCAGAAAAAAGTAGCATCGTTTCCACTAAAATATTAAGCAGCACAACTGTTTTCAACATTAATAATAATAAGAAATGTTTCTTAAGCTCCAAATCAACATATCAGAATGATATCTGATTCTGAAGGATCGTGTGACACCAAAGACGGAGTAATGATGCTGAATATATAGCTTTGCCATCACAGGAATATATCATATTTGTACACCAGATTGCCAGGCTGGGCAACCAGCTTAAATCATCTAAAACTGGCTTAAACAAGCAAACCATGTAGTTGGAATAGTTTTTTTTTTTTTCTCATCAGGGACAAGTATCAAAATTCAGAGTAATTCAGAGAATTTCAACTCTTGAGTGAACTATTGCATAAAGTGTCCTTCTCATGTTGGCTATTGAATGAACATGAAGATGAGGATGATTCATTTTCATATAATGAACAAGAGGAATATGACAACCCAAGATCAAAGGTCTCCTTTAATACAGACGAATGAGGCAGCTGAAATCTGAAAATTTGAAACCCCTGCTGATAATCACGAAAAGTAGCAAACACAGATAAACTAATGTAAATGACACCGCTTACGTGAGCCGCATCAGTACAACGAGGCACAAATGGGATGAACGTTGCTTCTGATCGGCCGGACGACACAATTACGGATGATTTACCTGCTAAGACGGGAGGCGTGCTCCCAAGTGCTTCTGGGTAATGACTTTCAGTGTGACTGACATTGGAGGCGACTTAAGATGACACGGGCTTTGCGTGCCGTCGCTGGGGTAACCTTCACGCAGGTTCACGAGTTGCCATAAAGATGACAGTTCATTAACCCGTAAAACCTGAGGACATAACAAAGCAAACAGAGATCTGATAGATTCCCCTGGAAGGAAGGAACAGAGTAAAGACAACAAGGATGTGGGTGGACGTATTTGCCACACACTGATCTGTGTTAGATATCTATT